>NC_090924.1:725333677-725636523 GCF_040938575.1 Ambystoma mexicanum
ATTCAGAATCAAGCTCTCTTTTACACCCTTTTCAAACCGGTATCAGGCACCTTAGCGGTACATCATCAGTGGTGATATTTATTTTGGATGATATGGCTTAGCTTCAGGACCGCAGACAAGTTAGAGTATTAATTCTTCTTGATCTCTCCATGGCTTTTGTCACGATTGACCATCATATCCTTCTTGGGCGTCTTTTTAGTGAACAGGTTGCAAACATTGGTCCTCATTACGAGTCTGTCGGTAACCGTGCCAATAAAACCGGCAGGCTGCCGCCGGACCTGGACTGATTTACCGGTGCAGGACTTTCTGGATTAACCGGGGCACTACAGCCCCGGTGGTCCGATAAATCTGGGGCCGGCAATTCTGTTAATCCCCATTCTCATGGAGTCCAATAGGACTCCACAGGAATTGGGAGGACGGAAGCACAGGCACTGTGCGTAGCAGTCCCGGTGCTTCTGTCAAAGTCTGCGGGCGGGTTCCATCCCGCCCGGCAGGTCTGACCTGGCGGGCGGGATGGCACCCGTCCGCAGAACTCGTAGTTTGCCGGTCCGGAAACAATGCTGCCAGTAAGCTTACTGGCACTGTTGTTTCCAGACTGGCAAACTTGTAATGAAGCCCAGTGTCTTTATTTTCATTTTATTCACAGCTGGTGTCTATCACTTGTGGTGTTCCCCAGGGTTCCTCTCTGTTCCCTCATCTTTTTTTATCTTTATTTACACCTTTTAGCAGAGTTTATTACGTCCCATGGTGTATGTTTTTACACCTATGCGAATAACACACAACTGATCTTCCATCTGACTTCTCCGGTTCTCGATCCACCTGAGAAATTAAAGGTGATTTAGCTGGCATTGTTACGATATGATGAGTCATTCATAATGCACCTGTTCACAAAGGTTTCTAGGCGCGAGATGTCAGAAAAATGGCTGAAACTTAACAGAGAGAAGACAGAGATTTTGGTTGTTGGGTCGCCAGATTCAAATCAATTCTGGAATACTGATGTTTGGAAAGACTGGGTTGGCCATACCAAGCCCCTCTGGCACTTTGGTCAAGAGTCTGGGGGTGACATTTTTACCTACTGGGTCCAGAGAAGCACAGATTACTTCAGTCTGCTACTCAGATGTTCTTAAACGTAAGCCTTTAAATATGATTCTCCCTTTTATCCCTTTACATTTGCGTTCTGTACTAGTCACCGCTTCAGTCATGGGCTCCCCTGTCTCCTGTAATGGTATTTACCTGAAGCAACAACAAATGTGGATAATCCATCCAGGTGCTTCAAAATGCAGCTGCTTGCCTAGCTCTCAATGCACTTAGGTTGGTGCATACTCTTCCCTTGCTTCGTCAACTGCACTGGCTCCCGACCAAAAGTGAAATTGATCTTAAGGTCTTACGTATAGTGCCCCGTGCTGTTCCAACAAACTGGGCTGTCTTTTCTTTGACTGAAACTTGCTTGGTACATCACTCCCAGAGCTGTATATTCACGTTCTTAAGATCTGTGTGAAATCCCAAGGTTTCATAAAGCACAAGCTGGGAGATCTTCCTTTTCAATCCCTGCTCCAAAGCTGTGGAATTCCCTTCCTTCTGATTTACGAGAGATACCTGACCTTCTATGTTTACGCAAAACTTTAAATACTTTTTTAGTTTGAAGACTCTTTGGTTTCATTAGTGTTTCCTGGGATGGGTTCTTCTGAGATCGATTCTCTAGCGCCCAGATACCTTCGGCCATGGTTGACGCTTTATAAATCTGGTTGCAATACAGTATAAGGAGGACACTACTTAGCATTTTCCTCTAAAGTTTTTAATTTGAAGGTTTCCCTTTTTGTTGGAATAGATGTGTTTTTCATAATTATGCCCCTAATTTAAGCCTTAGTTCATCAAGTCATACCATCCTCGTGATTCTACAGGACCCCGGTTACATACTCGTGTAGACGATTTAAGTCTGTGAGATTAGCACTACACAGACTGTGTTACCAAGTAGTAGACCTCAAGAACTAAATGAAATGTACATTTAGAAAAGGGTTATCTAACTCAAGTTGTTAGAGAGAGAAGAGATATATAAGTATGGATGTGATGCTGTAGTGAGTGTGAATGAATGGTAGGAGAGTTGAGTGGTGAGTTTGAGTATCTGTAACTAGCCCTATAATATGTACAGGGATTTGGAATGAAATAATCTTTGTGAAAACTTTGTGTAAAACTTTTTTTAAATGTTTGTGTTTTAATTAAATTGAATTGATGACATATTTAAAATAAATTGTTTGTCAGTATTTGTAAAAAGACAAACTGAACATTGGAGGTCATCCCTCTCTTCCACTGGTCTATTGTATATTGTTTGTTGACTCAGTTTAGCCTGAAGGACCAGTTGTTTGAATCAGGCATCCCCTTGTGTATTTTGCTCTCTGGTATCCTAGCCTGCATCCCAGCCACCTTCATCTGAACCAAGGAAAGACTGAATAATTTTTTTCAACCAAAAGCTCCCATATACCCAAGAAATCTCCTCCATCATGAGCAAATATGCTGTTAATTCAACAATGTGAAAAGGTATTATTTGACCTTTATTTCTCGCTATATTTAACAACCACCTACAACTTTTGCACACCTAGTTTACACTAACCCCCTTATCTTGCTGTGCAAAGCATCTTGTATGCAAGTTGGCACATTACAAAATCTCACAAATAAGTAAATAAATGGCAGAATAAAGAAATTAATAAAACAAATAAAAAAACAGTAGGCCTCGCCAGCAGGTCTCTACAACTAAATGATCAAAGCATAACAAACCATCAATGAACATCTACACTGGTGGTTCAAGAGAGACAATTTTCCTCGAGGCATGGATCTGGGTGTAACAACTCCAGTTGTGATTATGACGGATGGCAGTCTAATGGGTTGGGGAATGACCCCCCAATGCAAGATGGCACAGCATAACAATATTTGTTGGAACCAAGGAAACTGCCTTACAATTGACGGAAGAACAAGCAGTCAGCTTTATTGTCTTTCCAACCCTGGATCCTACACAGATGAGTGTTGAGGTGCATGGACAATCAAGTAACAAAGGTATACCTCAAAAGGCAACAGGGTACCTAATTACCACCTCTAGGGGATGTGGTGGATTCAGTGGGAATATGGGGAGAAACAAACCTGCACTCCTTCAAGGAGTGTAAATCCAGGGGTATGAGATCATACCAGCAGACAGAGAGGGAATATCATGTTATCCGTTAACTACTACCTTAACCCTCAAGGTTTCAGAAATGTGACTTAGAAGTAGGGCCAGCCAAGGCTGCACCTGTTTACAACAGAGACAAACATGCTTCTTTCAAAGAGCTGTGCCCTAAAATCCAAACAATCAGTCTGGATGCAGGGTGCAATGTCATGTGCCATACCATGAAGATTTCTGTATGCTTTTTTTGAGTTTCGCCTTTTGCCAAGAGTGTTGCAGAATTCAACACAAACTAAACCCGATGCTGCTAGTGGCGACCTTTGGACACGGCCTCCGTAGCTTCAATACATTGCAATCGGAACATACATTGCTATTTTTAGTTGACTCTCCACTAGCGGAATCCCCGATTCAGACTCACACAATTCTGAGAGTCCACCTGGTTGCATGGAACTTGAATGCAAAGCCTGAAGGATCGATGTATGTCAGCGTCTATCTCAGAATCAGTGCAGCAATTTTGTTACCTAGTTTCCATCTCAAAACTTTCACTGTGTGAAGAAAGCTTGATACAATATTAGCTTCCTGCACCGTTTCTTCAAACTGGGTCTTTCTCCTGCAATCTTACATTGCCATTTGGCTGCAATTTGTGTCTTCCTAAAGACACCTTCTTCTCTTTTGAACCTAGTCCCACATGTCTCTACGCTTCTTCAAGAGATCTAGCTTCAACAACCTCACATGAACGCCCAATACCATCATAACACTGGTGCTCCATCAGCTAGTGTTTCCCTTTAAAATCAATGGAGGAAGCAGATGTGAAATTCCTGTCCTGAGAGGTGGCTTTCCTTATGGTGAAAAATCAGCCAGACAGGCTTTGAAACTTGGCGATTTACTGATTCCAGAACGTTACCTGAAATGACTCCCTAACATGGTGGTCCTTCCGCCTGGCCCGGATTACATTCCTAAAATCTGTTCACCATTCCTCATGAACCAGGACATTTTCCTGCAACATTCCACCAAAACCCTCAGAAGAAGAGAGACTGCATGGTATGGATAAAGCAAGATGTCTCATCTACAAGGAAAGGACTTCCCTTGGAAAACTTGATGGACTCATTTAGTGTGCCTTCAAAAGGGAAAAAGCCATCAACTACCCCATATACCACTGGATTACAATCCACCCTCATAGAGTGCTACACACACATCTGCATCCCTACCAGTATAAGCCCAAGGAACATTAACAAGGGACATGGCAGCATTATGGGAAGAGATACAGGACTTGTCTATGTCCAACATGTGCAGAACTACAACGAAGGCTCCAAGAACCACCTTCAGACTCCAATTACACGTTGATACGGTGCAAATGCCATTTAACCACCTTTTGTACTGGAATTCTAAATTATAGTTGAGACAAGCTGAAGTACTGCTGATTACATCTTCAATAAGTATGGACTGTGGCACGAAGAAAGGATGGTAGGTAATGTCTCATGGGCATTACCCCTTAATCTTCATGAAACACACACCAGACCTTATGCTCACTCCCTCGTATAAGAGTGACTTGGCTCAAGCTAAAGTAATATTAGAAGCACCAGAGAGAGGGGACTACCTTATGGGGGGAATGGGGGTATGACACAGGTAACTGTCAATACTAATTACTACTGCTCTGACCAAGTTTAGAGGTGGGTAGTGGCTAAACTGCCTACTCAGCCCCATTCTACTACTAAACCAAGCAGTGATCCCAATCATAAAGGTGAAGCAGGCACAGCCAAAAAGGTATACCTCCTTTACCTTTGGTGGCAGCACAGGCTGACGTCAGGCTATATATTTTGGGGCGGTTGGCGGGGGGTGAGCTGATAACAGTAGCAATCCAAACAGCAATAGTACAAAGGCTAAAAAAAAAAAGAGGAATGTCCAATCAAAAAATCAAAACGCTTAATTAAAAAATAAAGTCCCAGCAATAACTAGAAAACTAAAATAAAACACAAAGAATTCACACATTTGTGAAAGAGCAGCACTCTGGGTAGATGAGCAGGGGTGTTCAGTCAGTCAGATTAGGCAACAAAGTCAAAGTTCAGTAATCTTGGAGATAAAGGAAGAAAAGGGGGGAATAAAAGTCAATATGGTCCCAAAAATGGATCATGGGTACATGGCCTCTTCGCATTACCCTCATTATTTACCATGGGTGCTGCATAGCTTTGAGACAGGCTTCTATGCACTTTCCTGCGATTGGGCCTGTGTGGAAACAGAGCAGGCAGTGTTGGTCTGGCGGCAAGTCAGCTTCAAGATCGGCTCCATTTGGATTGAGTCAGAGCTTGAGACTAGGCAAGTCGATGAGTCCCAACAGTTCGAGTTGGGTTTAAACAACACTTGTCCTGGGTCGAGTCCTGGTGTAAAATGATGGCTTCCTACGGGTCTGGGACAGTTGAATTGGGTCGAGTCTGTGTTCTGCTGGGTTGAGACAGTGCTCATAATGCAGCGAGTTTGATGCATCCACAGTGGCAAGCTGGCATTGGTATCAGACAGCATTAGGATGGCCTGAAGTGGCATGTAAGCAGCTCACAGTTCATAGAGTCATGTGTTGGTTCGAAGGGTGTCAAACCTATTTGAAGTTACTCAAAGAGGTATTGAGGTAGTAAAACAGGATTCCAGCTGGTCTTTAACTTCTGGGTTGCTGGGAGTCCCAAACTAGAGGCTGCAGGTCAGGAGGAGTCCTTCTGTTCAGCACTCCAACTCCAAGGAATTGTCTGGGACTCAGAGGAGGTCAGTCACCTCAAGTGAAAAGGATTCTAGTTCCAGTGCAGCCAGCAATAAGGCCTTGATCCAGTAGTAGTAACCCCCACTGTTCCCTGGGTGTGGTTAGGGGACACGGATCTCCTCTGCCTTGGAAGCCTTCTGGCTTTACCTCTATTGAAGAGGAATTTGAAGTAACCAGTACTTCCAACAGAGGTCCAGTGAATCCTTCTCATCCATCAACGAGTACAAAGCTGAATGAAGGAAGGAGAGGAAATCCTATCCTTATACAGGCAAAATATCACAGGGGATCGGTCCAAAGGGGTACAATACAGGCTATTCTAACAAGTGCTCTTTGCCTTAGGGCATCACACTCAGAATGCCTCGCCTACAGGAAATGGGCAAAAGGAAGAGGTAAGGAACCCTACAAAATCAAGATGGCTACTCTAGCTCCACCATTTCCATTCCTGCTGACTTTGAATGGACTCTAGTGGCCAGTACCCCAGTGTGAAAATGACTTTCAGACTTTCCTGTGCCCTAGAGGAAGGTGTTGACCTTCCTCTGGGGAACAAAAGAGGAAGCAGCCTGGCCATCGTACCACATGTCAGTAGTGAAGAAACACAGGCTAGACACCAATACAATCAGTCCTGTCATAGGTGGCCCTGCTTACAGTGCTGACACTAGTGTGATGGATATTTGTGTTCTATTATCAGTCACCATTCCACAACTAGGCATGGCTTATATTTAAATATTGATGTGCCACCACACTAATATAGATCAGAGGTGCATAAGATTAAAACGCAATCTCTGCTTGCAGGAAAATATGTTATAACAACTTTCACGCCAAGGAGACCTTTGAATCTGTTCTGTGCCACTATAGAGCTGGTGCTTAGGACACCGGTAGGCTGCCTCAGCAAAGGCACATGCGGGCACAATAATTGTTGCATGGATAATTTATGAAAGGGAAGTCTAATTAGCAGACCTCCCTTTCTGAAACCTCCCTTTCATAAACATGTACCCACTTCATTTTATATTAATACAAATTGAAAAGGCTAGGGGTTCACACCCTTGCAGATGGCCTGTCACACTGCCCACAGCCAAAAAGGTAGTCTGTGCATATGGAATCTCTGTAAAGATATGACCCAAATACCTGAACTTTGGATTCTTCTGAACTGTGGTCCAGTTTTTCCCTATTTCCATCAGCCATCTAATAAGCGAGGCCAGGAGCTGATCAACTTCTACTTAGCTCAGCTTTGCTCAGTCAGCTCCACTTCCAGATTTACAGGTGCTTGTCTAGCAAATCCCCTGCCCATCACCTCAGAACACTAGAATTGGGGGGTCCTGCCGAAACCATCTTTTCATCACTGAAAAGCTGCTGGGCAAGCAGAGGTGTGCTAACCTTTCTGTGGTACCTGCAGAGCCACAGACATGAGGCTGGTCCCCTGTCAGATTGGCTTCCTGTGGGGATCCCAAAGGAGAGAATTTCCCTTTCCTCTCACAAGATCAACCAATACGAGTTAGCGAGTTAGCAGGGTCGGATTGGCCCCTCGGCCCTAGGGAGTGGGGGTTGATTTCTGGCCATGCCTGGGCCGGTTTGGAAGAAGAAAAAATATATTTTTTTTTCTATTTTTTTTTCTTTTCAAAAAGCCTTTCATCCTTCTTAGGTCGATAAATGAGTACCAACACAGGTTGGGTGATATTGTATGCATATTTGTTCTATAAAAAAAGAGCTTAAGCGTAACTGCTATACAATAACATATTATCATTTGTCCTTGGACGTCTGCTTCACGGTAATTTAGTGTACTTAGGAACAATGTTATCTGATGCCACTTCCTGTTTTGTCAAGGGATGAAAGGTCCTGTTTCATCACTTCCCGCGATGTCACTTTGGGGTGGGGTCAAATGACAAAATTTCCGGTGATGTCATCAGAGGTCAAGGGTCCTGAGGCGAGGGGTGGGCACCTTTTTTGCGGCGAGGGGTAGGCCACTTTTTTTTGGGTGACCGGGCCTATTTCTTGTCCCAGTCCAACCTTGCGAGTTAGTGCCTGTAAGGGTTAGTGGGTGCCCTTCCTGATTTGCCAGGACTTTGGCAAGACTAAAAGGAGCACATTCTTTCCTTTACTTTTACATTCTCCTGACCAGACAGATTTTCATGAGCAAAGTCCTTTAGGAAACTCTTGGGGCCTGGGAGAACAGTGAACCCCTGGCAGCACATTGCCTCAGAATTTTGGGTCTCACTGTTTATTAACAGGCTAGGGCTCTCACCTTGTGTCTGCTCCCTTTTTATTTAGGACAGACCAGGACTCCCGCCCAACACCTGCTCTCATGTCTGCTTCTGCAGAACAGCCTGAGTGGCACAGTCCTTGCGTTCCTTACAAAAGTCAACCTGAACTGAGCATCCAACTAAGGACAACTTGCTCAGTTTGGGTAGACCCATCAGCTTTGAAAATACCTAGCCCTCCATCTCAGGATCCTTTTTTATGCCAGGCTACCCCAAATCCCATGCTACATCGTTAGATACATCAGTGGACGCTAGGCCTTCTTCAAGAGTAGGCATCTCAGGGGACTTTAAGACTGTAGTAGGAGCTACCGGTAAGAATAGTCTTTTGCACTCTCTAGCTGGAAGAACCTTAGGACCTAGGGCCTTAACAATGCTTAAATTGCTGCCTGTAGAGCTCTAGCGATAGCTGCAATTATGTCTGGATCTGGAAGGTCATTACCTAACATAGCCTACTGGAACATACTAATTAACAGCAACACAATGCAGAGGTTTTACTAAATTCTACCACTGCAATGGGACAGTAGCTAGGACCATCAACCACCCTTACCAGTTTGTTTATGCCTCGGATATACTGCTTTTCCTTCTCCCATTGTCTGACAGCAGTGACATTAGCAGCAGCGTCACACAAAGGATTTCCATTAATAACAACATTCTTAAGACAATATGTGAGTATTGGTAGGAACAGGGGCCTCCCATGGATACCTCGTACTGTTCCGACTATGGCCTCTTCCATGAGACCATCAGCCACTATGGCTTGTTTGAGTTTAACCTTGCAAGCTGGATCACCCTTCCTATATGTCAAGTTGTCACACAGAAAACATCCTTTGGATTTCTGAGTATGGGTGCCTCACTCTTCTTTTCTGTGGTGGTGGATGAGCCATGTCTCTGGGATTTCCATTAATTTTTTTGGGGCCTTTTTTAGAAGAAGGATGACAACCTCGGTTCTTACCTTCCTTAAATTTACTTTCATCAGATGCCTCTGTTTCTGCTTTGGGTGTGTTAGCCTGAGACTTCATTTGGATGCAAGTACTCACATGCCTATGGGCAGCTATTCTGAGCTCCTTAGGGTGTGTAGTGTAACTCTGCCTCTCACTTTTTAAGGACATGTTTGCATGCAACCAAATTAAGCATTCCTTCAAATGTGTTCACTTTGTTAGTAGTGACCCACCCATTCAGGTACTTCTGGGGCAAATGTCGAAACTTAATGTTTAGTTCCCCTTTCTGTGAGCTCTCTAAAGCTCCTGAGATATTCTTCTGGGGTCTGAGATAGAACTTTCTGAGGATGGTGGCCTTCATTATTGCATAAATGGACGGAGGAGTGCCTGGAGAGTGCTGTTTGGGCTGGGATCTCCCTGCTACTGCTGTTACAACATTATATCCTGTTTACACGTGGCGAAAAGAAAACGAAAGTTGTCAGTTGATTCCTATGGACACTTTGGACTTCCTCTATGCTTAAAGTATAACTCTGATCACCCGCCCACCTCCAACCTATATATTTGACGTGCAGGGAGTGCCTGGAGAGTGCTGTTTGGGCTGGGATCTCCCTGCTGCTGCCGTTACAGCATTATATTCTGTTTACACGCGGCAAAAAGAAAACAAACGGTATTGAGCACACTACAGACTTGATAAGTCGCTCTTGGATCAGCATAACATAAGACACTTATTTACATGTGTCTATTCTACACATCACTACCAACATCATCCTACGTGGCAAACTACAAAAACCTAGTGACAACTGTGATAGGCTCTTAGCACACATCTAAGTATATGATCCATACTCGTATGGTGCAGTGTGAAATTGGTTTCTTAACATCAGGTGAGACAACTAAGCCATCCTTTCAAAATGGCCACTATGAACGTCACTAAATACACAACGTCCCATTGGATACACAACCTATAGGACCCTTAATTATGCAGTCCCCTACAATTGTTTGGCACTGTAACCTCAGTACTTTTCCACCTACGTTAGCAGCACCCAGGCTGGCCTTTCAGATGCTGGTGAGCTCGTCTTAACCCCAGTTTCTGACCAACTAGCATATCAATCTATCATCACCTCAGTGGTCAGCGTAGTCAATTAGGTTTGAAGCTCAGCCTTGAGTTTGTTCTGTACTGTGGAGAATCAGGGGAGTGAAGGCACGCTCTGCCCTCATGTGTAGATGTGAGCATCTTGCTCGTCCAACTTCATCCTTCCACGTGACTGAAGACCATGATTTTGAGCAGTTACTGGGCCTCATTACAAGTACATCGGTCCGGACTTAACGCCGCCGGTATAACCATACCGGCACCGTTTCCACGTCCGCCCAATCATGACCTGCGGACCCGGAAATAGCACCACCTCCAACCGCCACCGCAGAGTTTAGGCTCCCGTAAACTCCGCCTGCACGGAAACCCCTCTGTTACCGGCTATACTAAACACCGCGAGCATCACAACTAGCGCGGACATGGAAACACCGCCTGACGTTAAAACCGTGATCACAGGGGCAGTACCGCCGCCACCGCGAACATGACGTTAAACAGTGTCTGCTGACCTGAATCAGGGCACAGGTGCACCAAATCAGCTCAGCTGGACCCAGCAGGTCACTGGGAGTCTACAAAAGGGCCACACCCAGCCCAACACAAAACAGAACCATGCAGGCAGCTGCTCTAGTAGCATTTGGACTGGGCCTACTCAACCAACAGGCAGCACTGCACATGATGGCAGTAATGGTGCAGAGGAGGAGGCGGAGGCGTAGGAGACGCAGGCGGCAACCAGCTAATCCTGTACCTATGGAAAACCCCATTGTCCAGCCGGCACCACCCCGCAGGCAGCCTGCAATACCACGCATCAGGGCCTCACCCTGAAACCTTGCCCCCGGACAGATCCACACACTATACCGGCTGGACCGTCCAACAATCCTGTACATCACCGCCATGATAGAGGACGACATCAGCAGCCACATAGACACCCCCACCGCACCCCCCCTCCTGAAGGTTGTGTCTGTTCTGCATTTCCTTGGCACCGGCACCTATCAACACATAGTTGGTGAGCTGCACGGCCTATCACAACCCTGTTTCTCCAAAGTCCTGGTACAGGTACTGGATGCCCTTTTGCACCATGTGTCGGAACAGATAGCCCTACCCCGTACCCTCTCCGAGGTCATTGCCACCAAGTTGGCCTTCCATGCATAGCAGGCATGCCAAATTGCACAGGTGCAGTCGACTGCACCCACATTGAGCTGACAATACCACGTGCAATTGAGATGGTGTTCCGCAATAGGAAACAGTACCACTCACTGAATGTACAGATGGTATGTAATGCCACACATCTGATAACACATTGATGCGCATGTTTCCCAGACTCAACCCATGACTCAATGGTACTGCGGAATTCCACATTGCCACGGTACATGGAACGCTATGCCGGACAAAGCACATGGCTATTGGGTGAGTACAGCTGTCAATGCACCGACCCTGTGGAAGTGGTGTGTGTGTGTCCAGGGCAATGATGTGAGTGTGCTGCTGTGACTGCACATGCATCACCCTCCCCGTCCATCAACTGAATAGACAGTGGAACCTAAACATCACAAAGCAACACATGACAGGTTACCACAGTGTACCCGTACACACCCTGCCACATGACACACACAGCCGATACTATCACTGTCCCGTACACCTGGAGCCACTGCAAACACCCACCCACAATATGCAACACTGCCCTCCCAATGCACATGATGCCTGTACACGAGACGTCCTGCATCGACTACTTCATCACGGTGGAGTTACTCTGCCATGTGTGCACATCACTGCACAATGCCATACTCACAAGCCAATGTCACCCGCAGGGCAGAGTACACATGCACACCAATGCGTTGGTCAATGTCCAGTTGCCAACGTCCTCTACGATGGCCAAAGAACATAACCACCCACCGATCCAACCACTGCATGCCACATTTGCATGAATGAACAATGACACAAGATTGCACTGCATCTCATGAAGACATGATACCACAAAAACATGTCCCCCCCATCTACATCCCATGTAGGTGATGCTGGATATGCACTCACGCCATGGATGATGACGCCTGTACGGAGGCCAAGGAACAGGCATGAAGAGGCGTACAACAGGGCACATGTCCGCACACGTGGCATGATTGAGAGGACATTCGGACTGCTGAAGGCCCGGTTCCCCTGTTTAAGCAGATCTGGCGGATCACTGCTGTACAGCCCAGTGAAGACGGGTAAAATCACGCTCGTTTGTGCCATGCTGCACAATCTGTGCCTGCGCAGGAACATTCCAATGCCCCCAGACGCAGATGATGAAGATGGGGATGGAGATGGGGATGGGATGGCACAACCTCCTCCTGGGGGTCCACTAGATGGACAACGAGCACGGGATGAACTGATTCGCATTTACTTTTGAGAGACAGCACATTCACAGAATTGCATGGATATGGTGATGGCAATAAATGAATTGTTGTACTGCAAATGAAATGATGGATGTCCACTCATGTATGTTTTTTTGAAATGATGCTATATTGATGAATTAACAACAGGGAAGGAGGTGCAATGGTTAGGGAAGCTGTACACCCGTGCCCACCCACCACCCAAACATACCCACCCCCAACCAGGCCCCAATATTCAAACCCCCTAATTGACCTCCGCCACCACCCAAACGTACCCACCCCTCACACCCTTAAAGTCCACATGTGTCCTGCAGTGCCCGACACATATGCCATCACTTCCGTGTGCACTTCTGTGCTTGTGCATCCTTGCCCGAGAGCCCTGTTAGCCGACTCAAGCGCCTCCGTGGACTGGCAGTGGTGGAGCTGGATGGGGTGGTCGTATTGGATGGCACAGAATCAGGAATAGGTGGCATATGTGCAAGATTTGCCTGTTGGTCAATCAACATGGACTCAATGAGCCTGGAGGTGTTGCCATTGCCCTCCCGCACATGGCGTGCCAGGGTGACTATAGTGCTGGCAAAGCGTCCAATGGACCTTGAGAGGCAACGTACTGATGTGCTCTGCAGCCTAGATTCCTGGAGCTGCCTCTCCACCAGCTGGGTGAGGGTAGCCTGCTGCTCCTCCATCCGCAGCATGCAGGAATTTAGCTCTGCCATTGAGGGGGTAGGTGACTTCATGGGACTTCGGAGTGATGTGGGGCTGAACTCCAGCTGATGGAAGGATTCCAAGTCATCCAATGTGAGCATCTCCCCCTGTGGCCCTGTATCAGACTGCACTGACGGGGCACTGTTGTCACAACATGCTGCCTCCTCTGCTGTGCAGCTGCTTTCTGTGGTGGGTTGGGTGGGCATGATGGGTGCCCGTGTCACCTGTGTTGCATCAGGCAGCGTGGAGACGGTGGGGATGTTGGCCAGCACATGTGTTGCAGTTGCTACTGGGGGCAGAGATGCCGAACTGCTGGCAGCATCCTCCTGTGCAGGGGCGCTGGCTTGGACCCGTGCCGGAGCTGATTGCCTGGGCTGTTGTGCAGTATCACTGTCACTTGATACGGCTGTGGGACACAGAGGGCATGCAATTAGTTATGTGGTGGTGCCTGATGGGTGCATCACATGCATCATACTGGTTGATCATTTAATAGTGACATTTACATGCATCTGCTTATTGGCGGAAATGCATTGTAGTGATATTGGTCACCTATATTGCTCATGATGGGTCCTTTGGCCCAGTCATGCACTGCCTGGGGTGGGGGGGGGGTTGTTAATGGGTCCTTTGGCCCAGTCATGCACTGCCTGGGGTGGGGTGGTTGTTAATGGGTCCTTTGGCCCAGTCAAGCACTGCCTGGGGGGGGGTTGTTAATGGGTCCTTTGGCCCAGTCATGCACTGCCTGGGGGGGGGGGTTTGTTAATGGGTCCTTTGGCCCAGTCATGCCCTCAACATATACTCATATGGCATTCATGTTTGCACACTTACCAGCATCTGCAGGTGGGCTCACTCCTGCCTCAGCCTCCCCGATCCCATGGATGCCCTCAAGGTGGAGGACACGGCTGCAACGTTCCTCCCATGCTTGCAGCCTCAGTGGGAAGGGTGTCCTCCACCTGTCCCACTGCTGCGTTGGCGGTGTGTGGAGATCAGGTTCCGCACTCTCAGCCTGAGGTCGTCCCACTGCTTGTGGCAGTCCTTAACACTCCTCACAGTCACGCCCACAGCGGTGCACTTGCGTGCTGCTTCCGCCCACACTTCCTTCCTCCGCTGCTGTGTGGCACGCCGTTGATCGGCACTGAACAGCATCTCAGCATGCTCCACTATGTGCTCGACCAGAACAGTTAGTTCCACCTCACTAAAGCACTGTTTGCGCTGCCTCTGGGCTGGAATCCTGGCAGACATGCTGGTGGTCCCTTTTGGCTTCTCACAGTGTGGATTCTGCTTGTGCTGACTATGGATGGCAATGGATTGTGCTTTATATGATGGCCGTCTCTGTTTCCGGTTTCAGCGATCATGGTAATTCCGGTTCCGTGTCCGTGGCGATGGTGGCGGACACTGGTTTTGCGCAACTTGTGGCGCCGCTATGTCCATTTCCGTGGGTGTATCCGTGACGGCGGTTACAACGTTTCCGCATCCGTGTGGTGCGCGCGACCAACAGCATGTAATCGGCCGGTCTTTCCGCAACCTTGCGGACGCGGAAACTTTGTTACCGCCACCGCGGAATCACTGCGGTCCGGACCAGAAAAGTTGTAATGAGGCCCACTGTCTTTAAAATACTATTTCATAATAGACCTCTGACGTTTTCCTTGTTTTGCCCATGTCTTCTGAACAGGAGCTGTTCTTTCCATTGGTTTGTATACAATGTTAGTTAACTTTAGCCTGATAAGACCTTAGCTTCTTGGCTTGGCTTCATGGCTCATCCAACCTCGCCTTTCCGAGATTGACTTGGTATTTCATTTGTTTTCTTACTGCGACACACTAGAAACAAGGCCTTCTCTCTAAAATCCAGCACTGCTATAATACGTAGTGGAAACATCCATCCTTTACTCTTTATGCATATATATATATATATATATATATATATATATATATATATATATATATATATATATATATATATATATATTTATACATATATTGGCGCATGCTGCAATCTATTCACTATAAAGCTAGCCTCAGGATTACTTTGTCTGCTTGCGTTTCTTTTGCATCTGTACACGTGTAAACTGACTTGATATCTCTACCAATTCTTTGGCATAGGTTTCTACACCTTGATCCCAAGATGTCACTTACCATTGCTTTATAGAATATCTGAATCCTCCAGTCTCTGCATCCCTTCCATGTACGTCAGCTCAGATTTGTGTGACATCACCATTTGTCTTTGCCATTCATTTGCTCTGCTTCTTCCGGAATTTCAATAAACGACCATCATATTTCCTTGTATGCAGGTACGGTTTTCTCAATGGGAACCTTGCCTCCAGGATTGTCCTAGGGATCGGTATTTTCACTGGTACTGCACAGTTTTCACTTCCGGGCTCCCAACATATAGGCAATATGGGTGAGGTGGTTGAGATGGGGGTACTTGGCTCCTCCTCTACACTCCCCACTCTGGGCGATTTATCAACCTCTTTCTCATCATCCTTCACATCCAAACATCTTGGTCTTAAGAATCGCTTCTTTGGGATCAATATTTTTATGACTCCCTTCAGGCATCCTGCGGACTTCACATGCTCATCTTTGTTTCATGTCATTATGTTGCCCTGTCCATTTGGAGTACAATAGATCCATCTTCCCACGTACTTCTTATGGTTCTTTGGATACAGGGACTTCGTCCCCTCAGGGACATGGATAATGGCCTTCACAAAGTCTCTGATTTCTTCATCTGTCAAGTCTTTGGCCTTTCATCCTGGTTCAATATCGATCATAATCTTCATCCCTATGGCTTTCTTGACTCTTTTTTTGCATCGGGAGATTATTATCTTGCTCACACAAAATCCAAGCAATATCATTAGTATCAGATCTATAAGGAATTTAAAAATGTCTGCCATCCATTCTGGAACCCAAGAGAAAAGTGATCCAAACCAGCTGTCATCCGTAATGTCTTCATTGATCATATGGACGTGGAGTTTTGTCAGCATACTTATGGCCTCCATCAAGGTTCCATTCTTGTCATCATGAGAAGATATGATTGTGCCACATGATTCTCTGATTTTTGCGCAAACACCTCCATCCATAGCTGTGATCATGTCCAGGACATATCTATTCTGATGAGTCATTAGTCGTATGGCTCTCAGCTCTTCTCTGATAGTATTGAATCCCTTTGATTGTCTGTAGTAATTCCCATCTTGTAATCTGTAGCCATTTGGTATTTGCTGCAAGCTGGACACTTGGCATGAAGATCAATGAAAACATTGAAACTGTCTGGCTAAATAGTCTGTGCTCATAAGGAATAGCATCAAAAGCCTCTATAGATTTTGCTGAGAAATAGTTCTCTTCATTCTTTTTATCAGCTCCACGGATTTCTTCTTTCTCAGGTGAGCATCTGCTTTTGGAAAACTGTCAAGGTTTAAGTCACTTTTCGGAATCACCAATGCTGGAACATGAACATTCACCAGTGAACATCGTCCTCCCCAATCCTTGGGTAGCCTCATATATGCTCTGGATCCACATGCCCAATAGTGATCCATGATTACTGTTGTTCCAAGTATCATTCCTGGTACATCAAAGATTCAACCACAGTTCTGATTCTCTCCAACTTTTCTTGTGCCATTATTTCTAAAGCACAGCTTTGCACTCTCCAAAAGGCACTATCTGCAAGGGTCCTCCTCTGTCTTCAACCCAGGTCAGTAGTTTAGCAGGTCTTTGCCATGGTGGTTTGCAACCATTCTGCACTATGTAAATGGCTGGTTTATAACAACCAATGACCACTCAGGCTCTGCAGACAACCACTCCTTCTTCCCATCCATCTGGTGACAGTACTGATCCCCAGATCTCCATTTGGCCTCTGTTCTTCCATCTACAAGTTTCTTCTGCATATTTTCCCAGACTCTCCAGTCCTTTATTTACTTCCCATCAGATTCCAGCTCCTTTCACTCCAGGTTTCTCGTACCTGATCACATGATTCTTAGTGTGAGCTCTGTTTCTTGTCTTCGTGTCTTGCACATTATAATCTTCATCTGGATCTGTCCATTCCGTTGCCCATTTGACATAGGCATCACAGCCCATAAACTGGCCTCTTGTTCGGCAAAGTGCTATATGAGAAAGATAGTGTGCTGTCTGGAGATCTATTCCAATAGCTATGAAGATCTTTCACTTCCCAATACTATAAGGCAGGAGTGCAAATACAAAGCATTCCTCCTTTGAGTGTCTTCTTCCCACTTCCTTCATATGTTGATACCATATGTTGTTTCCAAAATATGATGTACTATCCAGGTAATCATTTAGCTCAAAGTCATCTTCCCCAGTTTCTCTCTTAGGTCATATTCTTCTCTTATGATCTGCTATGATTATCTCATACAACATGTCAGCATAACTCCTTCTAACTGGACCAATCATAGGTACATCTGTCAGTGAACTGGGTGTGGTTACATGAACTTTCTTAGTAGGTTCACCGTTCAACACCCATTTCTTTTGTCTCCCTTGTAAAGCCTGTCTTTGGTTTCCAAAAAATAATCTCTAAAACACTGTTAGCATGTGACTGACTATTAGTGACATTTAGGTAACTCTTCATCATTCTTTGGAGCAGGGATAACTACATAGGGTCGTGTCTGCTTAGCAGTTGCCATGCTTACACCTTCCTTCTGCCTAGGAAGATTCTCAGGAGTTTTTGCTCCATTCATATCTATGTAATAGGTTGTTTGCACAGTGATTGAAAGCAGTATTATTATAAACAGAATGCAAGCATAAATAACACAGAGATATGAAAGTGTACAGCATCAATTTTGTACACAACATGGACATCTCTCTGGATCTGGCATGACGATATTGCTACTAATACTGCCCATTTTTATTGCCTAAGGAAGGAAAAATAAAACTTTAATATGGCAACATTATGCCCTGCTTCTGGAAACTGCTGATCTCACTTGAAAAACGTCTTTGATCCACTGATTGCTTATTGAACAATAAATACGAATTTCCAGTGGATCCCAATCGGCCTTTCACCAGATGACATGATGATATTCTTTCAGCATGAAACAAGGGTTCTTTTAGCCAGCAATCCCTTGATCTGTCCCTCGAAGGAAAACCTCACTCAGATATTAGAGTTCTCTCAGAATAAGCATTTACTTGTACTTCAATGTCTCTCAAAATCTCATTTAATGCTGCATTATTTCTCGGGTCCTTTAGAAAGGTGAAGACATCTGTGTGTCTATTAACAAGCTGCGGGCATTCTTCAATCAGGTACTAAAATACAAGACTGACCGGTCTGTGCACATTGTCAGCTGATGGGGCATTTGCACTTGCCTCACTGTATTCAGGAAGCTGCAAAACTTGCTCCATAATCGCTGTGAGCAATCTTCTTACGATCGGACCATTCTTAGGATCTTGCAGGAAAACATGTACGCTAGTAGTTCTCCCCACAATTGCAGGATATGTGTGCAACACAAAAAGAAAAACTTCAAATACGATACGTGAAACGTTGTCATTGGGTACCACCATGAGCAAATCCAAAGAGGAACTCAGTGAGGAATGAATCAGGGTAGTGTACCCTTTTCCAATTGTCGAAAACAAAATCAAGATCTGGCATATTTTTCTTCATATCAAGGCTTAAGCATGCCTCAGTCCAATGTCACAAACTCCTGTGGCTCAAGAACAGATATCTTCCCTTAACTCTTCCCCAAATTACTGAAAAGAGTGTTCGAACTAAGCCACAGTCCGATTAACTCTTTGTCTTTATTCAACAGCTTCTGCGTCATTCTTCCTCGTCATAGACCTGGTCTGCACGTGCTGAGGTTCTTCCCTGATGCTTGCTACCGAGGGGTGCAGGGGTGAAGGGGTCTTTCCAGAACAGATCTTTATGTCTCTTAGAAAAGGCCAAGCACGTCTGCCCTGCACTCTGACTGCACACAGCGTGACGTCTTCTATGATAAAAGGACTGTTGAAGCGGGGCTCGTCCAACTTTATTCTTGTATGGTTGCGGATTAGGATTGCATCTCCGGGAACACTTTAGGAATACATAGTTCTTTTAATCCACTTTTTGAAGCATCTCCTTATGTGTTCTGTACTGCCCGACAACCTTTTCGCCTTAGCTGATCTAAAATGACAGCGATACTTGAGGTCATACAGGTAAGATAGCTACGTAGCGCCATTCCTAACAGTTCTGATGTTGGCTGGGCATCACTTCTAACTCTGGATGGAGGTGTGAGGGGTGTCCTCATTCACCTCCCTGTCACTAATTCAAAGGGGGTAAGATGGTGGTCTGAACCTGGTTGGTTCCTAAATGCATATAAAGCCAGTGGTAGGCAATGCAACCACTCTTTCTTCAACTTGGCTAATCTTTCTTTAATCAAGCCATTGAGCTTCTCACAGATCCCATTTCCTTGCGGATGATAAGCCAAAGAAAACTTGTGCTTTATACCAAGATACAAACTTATTTGCTCAAAGACTGTGTTAACAAAATGAGGGCCATTATCTGATCTTAATACTTCACATACCCCATCTAGGAAACACTGCCCGCACTAAAAATGTTGCTGCACAGGTGGAATCTGGGTGCGTACACGGACCAGCCTCATCCAACGTGAAAAGGGACAAACTACTACAATCATGTATCTATACCCATTACATACTTGCAGCATATCGACATAGTCTATATGCAAATGCTGAAAGAGGCCATTAGGTCTCGGGAAAACTCCCCTAACTGTGCACAATGTATGCCCAGCAGTGAATTTTTGACAAACGATGCAATTTACTTTCTAACAAACTTGGTACAAACCAATCCTCTGCTTGTGTGTGCAATTCTCTAGTTGTGTGTGCAGGGTAGTGTAGCTGTTCCAGCGCCACCCTTAATAAGGCTACAGGGATTACTGGTTTACCAGTGCTGTCTTGTCGCCACAATGCTTCAGAGGGGTTTAAAGAACACTCTCTCTGCGTCCATAGATCCTTCTCATCTTGAGGTGCTTCTCCCTGAATCTCTATTAATTGTGTCTTCAAAAGGTTAATATAGGATTCAGACACACTCATTATCACCACCATTTTTTTATTGACATTAGGTGTATCAAATGACTTGATATCTTCTGAACATGAAACGTGTTTAGCTTCATCATCTGCTGCTTGATTTCCACATGATATAAAATCTGCCTTTTTAGTGTGATCTGCGCACTTAATGACTGCAATGGCTACTGGGAGTTGTAGAGCCATAATACGCCTTTCCAATAAGGTGGCATGTTGAACTGGAGTGCCATCAGCTCAGAGGTAGCCCCTCCTTTTCCATCGTGCTAATCCTGTGTGTACCGTCAAAGTCACATAGGTGGCATCACTGTACACTGTTACTTCCTGGTCTTCGTGATTCTCAAGCGCGACTATTAGCGCCACTAACTCTGCAGCCTGTGCTGAATAGTGAGCCGGTATTCGTACACTTACCAATGTTTGAAACTCCCCATTGGCCATATATTTTATCACAGCGGCACCTGTATATCTCTGCCCACCATTTTGGTCAATCCTTGAAGAACCGTCAACAAAAACCATGTTACACCTTGCAGCATCCTGTGCCAAGTGAGAGTGAAAGAGCAGTGAAAGAAATTGTTCAGCATTGAAGCAGAGAAGAAATTTTAATTGCTTTCTGAGCAGCTTTTGTAATATGCAGCGAGAAGAGAATCCATTTGGAAAGCCGTACCTTTTGCACCAGACAAGTTTGTGCCTGAGCAGAGAAAGAGAAAAATGCAGCAATGAGCAGGAATACGCGCTCTGAAAGCATTTCTTGCCTGATCCACGTTTGGAAAGCAGTGAAGCTTTGTTCTCTTGAGTGCTTTTGAAATTTGCTCTTGCATTCAACGTTGGCTGTCCCTCATTTGAAGAGCATGGGACTGGCTGGCATGGGACATGACAACGGCTGACAACAGCATGACCTGGCGAGAGGAAGGAGAGATTCGAAGCTGGAGATGGGCCTCTGGAGAAGGGCCAATGTGCATGAAATTGCAATGTGCATGGAATTGCACTGGAGAGTAACCATCTTGCAAACACTCTGAATGAGTGCACCTGTGCTTAAGGCCTAGGGAAAAAGGGAGCGTATGCATCAATTGGCATAAATTGAAAGTCCTGACACGCAGTTTTTCCCGGTGCTACCTTTGAAGTGAAAGGGCATATGTTGATCACCCCATGGGGACAAGTGGGGCTCATATGGTACCTGACACTTGCTTGCTCCTTGATGGAGCTCTGTGCGAAAATCTCATTTAGCTTGCTGTCATTTATCAAGCAGGCCAACCGAATTGGCTTGTACACATTTCTGCTGCCTCAACATTATTGGTTTGAACACTTTGTTGCTGTGGAGAACTTTGCTACCTGAACTTTGACCTTTTGCTGAACACTGATATGCTCTTAGTGAACACTTGATTTGTTGACATTGCATCTTTGTTGACATTCCTTGGCTGAAACCTTTTGCATTCGAATTGGTTTGTACTGACATGGAACTGTGCACGGTTGTGAGGACACACATACCTCATGTGACTTGGAAATACCTTGGACTGGAATGTAACTGAATATGACTGCATGAATAAACTGATATGTATGCATTGATCTATGAAATGTTTGGCTTGTTTGGCTACTTGACCTTTGACACCTGTGAAAGTGATTGTCATATTTTGTGCTTGAATTGGAAACACCTGTATACACAGCACTTGTGCATTGATTCTATGCATTGCATTTTCGTTTTCTGCTTTTAGAGACACTTTCACACCTTTTGGCTTATAGACACTCTGACTTCTGACTTTTGGCTTGACTTTTGACCTTTGACATTTGGCTATGTTGTTCTGTTTCTGACACATTTGCAGTTTTGCATTTGATATTTTAGCTTGCCACTGATAGAGTGAAATGCTTGCATTTTGAAAAAAGGTTTTTTCCGCATCATGAATGATATACGATTTTTCCTTTTTTCTGTAAACTTTGCTTGGTATTAGACTGCCACTATTGTTATGTTATGTATGACATATGCTATATTTTGTTATGATTATCTAAGGATAAAGGGGGAGAATTGTGGAATTGGTGAAAATGAGGAGCCTGGGATTGTTATCATTAGAAAAATCATAAGACCCAATGATAGACAAACATGCTAGACACATTTTGCCATTTGCAATAGAATGACACTTGCATATATATTTTTTTATTTTTATTTATTGTTTAGTTTATTACAAACTTTGTAACAAAATTTCAGATTTTCCATGATAAGTTTTATGTATACAAACTTCTACAAACTTCATTTCATGACCTCCTCAGCTCTAATTTTTTTGAAAAATGTTGTCCAGAAAGTTCACTACAGAGCAAGTTAGGTGCACCGAGCTCCCACTCAGAATTCGAGCCCACAAGTCCTCCATATTTCATGTTTTTGGAGCGTATTTGCTCATGTGAGCGCCTATCTTTAAGAGCTGTACATTCCATTAGTAAATGCTTTGTGCTTTCTTCATTTATTTTACAATATCTACATATATTGTCTGCTCTGTCTTCCATATGTCGCATATATAGCATTTGTTTTGATTTGTAGGCATTTATGCGCAGATGAAAGAAACCATCTCGGTGATGTCTCGAGGGAAATTGGTGCAAATAATTCGACATTTTATCCAATTTGTTCATTGACATTCCGAGATTTAGAGCTGTCGGCAGATTTTCATATTTGGACACGTTTTGGAGCCATGACCATTCTTTAAGTTTTTTTTCACAATTTGTGGTAGCATCAATAGTGTGTCCATTGTAATATTTGCTTCAACCATTATTGCTTTCACCTTTTGGGACCATGTCTGGAGCAGATCCGAATTGCCGCAATTGTGTTTTGAGGTGGAAATTTTGAATCCTGGTTCTGGGACTGGCATGGTCATTTTCCGCAGTAATAATAGTGATTTCCATAAAACAATGGTATAAAGTCCATCTAATGCTAACTCATGCCTTATTATTATCATCGAGATGTATGTTGGCAATCTCAGAACCCATCGCCAAAACATCCCTTCAAGCTGGCTCCAGATCTTACAGTGGATGTTCCACCCAGCTTCTGCTCCGAATGTGATTGCAGGTATCACTTTCTGCAGATAAAACGTGCGTGTGTGGATCATAGAGAATTTGCCATAAAGTGACTGTATGCTAAGGTCCGCATTTGTTGGCAAAGTTCCTGGACCCATCTCCATTCACGTATTGAGGTGTTGATCTTTATCCCTAGATAGCGGATTTCCTCTACCATCTCAATCTCTTTGTCGTATATTTGCCACTTGAAGTTCTTATTTTTTTGTTCCTTTGGTGGTTCCGAACTTCATGATTTTAGTTTTTCCAACATTTATTACTAGGTCGTTAATGTCCATGTAGTTTTGGAGTTCATGGAGAAGTCGTTGTAACCCGATCTGTGTTTGGTCGACCAAGACCAGGTCATCGGCATAGATTACACAACTTATTGCGGATCCATTAATCTGTGGCGCAAAGCATTTTGCCTTTGCTAGGGCAGTTGGTACATCAGCAATGAATAGTTTGAATAACGTCGCTGCCAGTGGGCACCCTTGTTTTACCCCTTTGTCTGTTACGATAGGGTCTGAGCGATCCCTTTGTTCATTTATCCGGATCCTCACCGTGGTGTTTGCATGTAGTGCTTTTATTGGAGTTAGCAGCGATTTTGGACAGTTATGCTTTTCCAATTTCATCCAGAGTTTTTTTGCATATATTTGAAGTGCTATGATTGTGCTTTAGAGACACGGTACATTTGCAGCATGACAGAGAATGATTTGCTATGCATTTATGTTTGCATTAGAAATAGCGCTTAGGATGAGAGAAACATATTGTTTGCACTAGAGCAGAACAAATTAGGCCTGGAATGACACACACAGGCATATTTGGAAATGACATGAAGAGCCATTTAGTACACATGTATGCTTTGTAGTTACACATTTAGAGACTTTCATGTATGTATGTATGTTGAGTCACTTAGAATGAGTCTGCATTATGTAGTGCTTGCATTGTGAGACAATAGCGTAAATGCTAGGAAGCATTTAACACGAGGCCTGAGCCATTTGCTGATGGAGAGACACACAGAAGTTGGTTTTGCAATGGGCCCAGTGTGGAGAATTGTTATGAATTACACTGAGAAGGAATTTGTAAACATTTGCCTGGCACACAGATAACATGAACCCTTGTCCAAGAAGGGAGCCTTATCAGCTTGGCTTCTGTGCTTCACGGAGACTGCGAGGGTGGGGGCTGCTCCATGAGCACGATGGAGAGATGGGAGAGGGGCCTTTTGCATGAGAGAGACGGGGCCTAAAAGAGCATTTTGTGATGCCAACAGAGCCTACCGTGGAGAGAATGGGGTATGAATGGGGAAATAGATGGTGTTTTTCACCGTACAGAGAATGGCCATGAAAGAAAGATATGATGTTCAGATGTCACGCTGACAGCACACGCAGTAACAGGACATGCTGTGCAAGGAACATGCAAGCAGACTGGCAAGCACTTTGCTAAACGCTGAGGGAGAGACATTCTTAGACATTCTATAGAATGTGAGTAACCATAGAGATATGTGCATCATTGGAGACTATAACCAGAAGGGCTGGAGAGAAAGGAATTAGAGATCGGGAGAGCCAGTAGTTTGCGGAGAAATTGGTTGCTGAATGCTAGTTCGAGGGAGTTCAGGAGAGTTGCAGAGGGTTGGCTGGAGATGGTGCAAGATGGAGTACAAGATGCAATAAGAGAGAAGCAGACTGAGAGGACTTGATGAGATCGATCTACCAGAGAGAGAGCTTGGCAGTTGGCAGTTACCAGATCTTGAGGCCTGCCACTGACAGAGGAGAGGCCTGGCAAAGACAGAGCTGGAAACACATGCAGAATGGGAAGTATGGTTTTGGCCTACACTAAATTGATTGATTAGGACAGACACTCACATAAGGGGAAAAGGGGAAACCAGACAGGGATTGTGTAGAGTGAGAGTGTGAAGATGGTATGGATTGCATGAAGGAGCGCTTGTATTTAGACTGCATTAGACACTACAGGCTTGTATTATAAACCTGAAAGGCTTATAGTCATTGCATGGTAGCTTTGCACCAGAAGTACAAGAGGTGCAAATTAGACATAGTATTAGTACTGCCTGCATTGTTATGCATTATGCTTAGCTGTGTGATCATAAATAAATGTATCCCATTGTTATAAATTGAATCGATTCTTTGTGTTTTCTTTGTTTTGTGTCTTATGTTATTTGATATTCTGTTACCACTAGTAAGATAGGAGTAACACAGTGCACATAGGGCTTGAGATACTACTGCAGCAAGGGGGGGTATAGTGATCCATAACCCCTTAGGGGATTGTCAAAGATTGTCTGAGACCGGAGCGAGCTTGCCCGGGAGGTCGAGGGGGGGCAAGACGACGGTTAGGGATTTTGTTTTTTTCAGACTGACAGTACATCTCATGAACAAGAGAGAGCTTTTTCAACATCGAGCCTACCCTCACCAGCAAAGGGTAGGTCCAAACTCCTGGACCCGGGCCTCAATAGGGAAACGTCATCTAAGAAACCTGATATGTGCACTTTGATGTCAGCAATAACAATTGACCTAACTCCTTTCACCAAATTATATGAGTCAATGAATGACACGTTAAAGGATCACACATCAATTCAAGCAATGATGCTAAGTAAACACATTTTTCTGGAAGGATACATTATGGCCATGGATGCAAAAGTTAAGTCAGTGTCACCATCCCTGGATCACCATTTAGCTTAAGCTTCAAATCAACAAGAACTGTCAACTTCTGACAATCAACCAATCGCTGATAAAACGTACAAGTCTGAAGGCTCACAAACCTTGCCCTTTATAGATCTGACAACAACAGCAATTTCACATGTACTAAGTAAACAACCTGTCAATAACAGGATGACTGCAAACTCAACATCGTGTGACAAGCTCCCTTTAGAACCGATTTTCCAACATCAAGTGGCAACAAAATGCAAAAAGACGACTCTAGTGCCTCTTCTGAAAGTTCCAATGGCACAAACCAGACAAAACACAATAAAGTCAATCGCCTCAACAAAAGGGGCCCGTCTGCTCCAGTGCCTCGCCGATCTCAACTGAAGACTTTCTAAGAGACACAGAGTTGATGAATATCTCTCTCCACTCAATGGAGATTACGCACTCCCCTCCTTTGGACTCCAATGTTGGCCCAGAGTTAAAAAAAAACAGCTCCTTACTCTTCTCAGCCAAGAACGGAAAGACCGACCTTAGATGTGTCGCCTTTCCTCAATCTTGAAGAAAAGTGTCGCCTTACAATACGAAAGCAAAACCAAAAGCCTTCCGAAAGGAAAAACTCCCTAGCTGAATCTGCCAACGTAAAACAATCATTTCGTACCAAAGATGACGAAAAACCACAATGCAAAAGATTACGATCTTTAGAGCCTGAACCTAAAGAGTCCTTGGTAAAGCGAGCTTACCCACGATTTGAGATAGCCAGATATAAACAGCAAGAAGCAGAAGATAAGTCCTTCAGAGGTACGCACTTTAGGTAAGAACAGAAGCTCAACGCCTAAAATTGTCTAAAGACAATCAAATCAAATGAATATTGAAACTAGAACAGATACCTGGTAACCGAGATGATGTCACACTGAATAGAAGAGCGGTTATCAAACTATTTCAATACATTCCATCGCTTCGCAAGTTAAGGTCATCCCACTTGAAAATTGTCGACCCAAGTCACTACCATCAGAAGGCGGTCTCTCATTTATACATCACTTCTCCACCAGTGAATAAACTTCTTAGAGCTGCAACAGAAGATCTACTTAGATTGGGCTACTACCTAACTGCGTTGACCAGAAAGATCAGAGAATCTTCACCAAATGATCGGAAAAGTGACCTGAAGATACAACAAAGGGCTAGTCGACAAAAAACTTCTTCTTCAGGTTATTTAAAGACGTAAAACAACTGCGTCGAATTTTTGCCTGATAGGCCCATTACTAGTTCTAAAGATTGCCGGAAATCATTTGGAGCAGGTGCCACAGCAGACGTTGGGGCATCTACAACGCCTTGTATTATTCAAGACAAATCCAAACTCAATCCTACCAAGAACGCTGCTGTAGGTGAAACTCCAACTACAAGCAACCAAATTCAAGAAATAACCACAAAATCTTCTCTGAGACTAACAAGGCAAGTCCAGAATGATCCTCACCCTGTAATGCCAAGCACTGAAAGTGGACTATCACTTCAAACCATGTGGTCATGGCTTCCAAAAGCCTTAACCCTCCAACGACAAAGATAGCCACCCATGATCCCACAGCACATTCCTGAGACAGCCAACCGACTCGACTCGAACCAACAAATGATCAGGATGTGCTCATGGAACACTAGAGGGTTTCAGCACTTAACCATGCCAGGAGACATCCAACTGGGGGATTATGATATTATATGCCTGCAAGACACACGGCTCTTGCAAATCTCGACCCTGGATGGCTATGAAATTAGTGCTGTACCAGCAAAAAAAGGCATTGCTGGCCGACCTACCTCTGGCCTCCTAATGGCAACTCGAAATGGAAGTGGCATCATTCTAACACAAAAACTTGAGGAAAAGCAACTGATGCAATCAGTAAAATTAAATTGGTCGACAACAAACGTTAAGGGGAAGAAAAAGACCACAACCAAGTACATTGTAATTATCAATGTCTACTGGAATCCTGCTGCAATTGAAACAAAGAAATTCCTCGCAATGATGGAGCACTAAATTGATGAAGCGCTGGTCACTCACCAGGTTGACCACATTATAATATGCAGTGACTTGAACGTTCAGGTACAGAAAAAAGGAGGAGTTGGAAGTATAACGATTGCTAAGAAAACGCCTTCTGAAATATGGGCCTCACTATGGATGAAGCTGATGAAATCAAGAGGTTTCCTCCATCTTGATTCCGTTTTCCCCAACACAAGTCGCATCCCTTCTTGGGAAAGCAATGATTCTTATTCAACGATCGATCACATTTTTGTGTCACGACCCCTTCTCCAATCTAATCGTAACTTTTGAAGTGGTGAGGACACCGGCCAGCGACCATAACCTTCTTCAAGTAACCTGGGCTTCACAAAGCATTTCCTATGCGAAAATGTCTGCCCGCATAGAACCCAATAATCAAGGAACAAGGTTAAAACTATCAGAGGGTGCTGTAAGAACTTTGACATCTGATTATAACAACTTGGCTAACAATGAAGATCAAACCTGGGTTGATTACACTCCTTTATTAACAGCTTATAAAGTTCAGTTGCAGAAACCTAAACAACCAGACATACAAACAAAAGACGTCTTTGATAAGTTGGTGGTAGATAGAAAGCGCGAGTCAAGGAGGTCTTTGAGATATGCCAAAAAACTAGACCCAACTTCCGCTTCAATTGCCTCTACTGAGGCCAAGAGACTATAAAGCATGGCTGCGAGAACATCGAAGCGTACTATACCAACACGACGCCGAAAGCATCCTTAAAGCCATAAATGGCAATCATGCCAAAGACTTTTGGTCTCTGCTCCGTTCAACATCTACCGGCCCTTTACCTTCTTTACAGAATGGAATAGGTGAATATATATGGGAGACCTACTTCACAAACCTCTTTTTACCACCAAATACTGAGACTCAAGGACCCAAGAGACTAGACTCGCCCTGGATACGGTTAGACAACAAATTAGACATTTTCGACCTAATAAAAAAACTAAAATCCTCCCGGGCTCCGGGACCCGATGGTATATCCAATCTTGACCTGAAAACTGACCCGGAAGCCTGGGCCGGTCTACTAAGCAAGATTTTTGGTCAATGCGCGGACTCGAGAACGATCCCGTCGTCTTGGAATACGGCAAATGTAATTCCAATCTACAAAAAGGGCAATAAGGATGATCCAGAGAACTACCGCCCTATTGCCCTTTTAGACCCAATAGGCAGAGTATTTGGATCACTACTCGCCACTTTACAACCTGGCCATCTAATGCCGCTTGCCAAGACCACCTTCAAACAGGATTCAAAAAGAACATGGGTACGGATGCCAACATTCTAATTCTGAGTACCCTAAAAAGTAATGTCTTAGAAGGCAGACCTACACTGTTTGTAGTTTTTGTGGACCTCTCCCAGGCCTTCCACCGAGTCGACAGAACCAGACTATGGTCGAAATTGTCTCGCTGGAAATGTCTGAATAACATCCTGGAGCCAATAAAATCTTTATATTCTAATACCACGATGCAAGTCCATATAAACCATCAGGGGACCCTCTCAGCGAAGATCACAACAGCCAGAGGTGTGAAACAGGTCTGCCCTCTCGCCCCAGTCTTGTTTTGGACCTACTTAGGTGATTTTCAAGACTCGGAAAAACTAATACATTCCTTTCCTCCAAAAATTGGTGGAGAGAAGATCAGTCGCCTACTTTACGCTGACAACCTAATTCTTATAGACTTTACACCAATAGGTCTGCAGCGTCAACTGAACAACCTACAGCAATATATGGCGGAGAACAACCTGGACATTAACGAAGGTAAAACCAAAATGATGATATTCGAAAAAACAAATATGAAAAAAGAAAAGACGATCCTTCGTTTGGGAACAACTACAGTTGAAAGAGTAAGCGACTTTAGATATCTAAGGGTAACCCTGAAACAACTCTGGGAAAGAAAAAGCCATGCAAAGGGCTCTCTATGATAAAACAAAAAAACGTACTGCTCAAGGGAAAGCAACTGACATCAAGTATGGCCGCTTCTCGACTATCCCGGTCCGTGACTTCTATAAAAAAGAATGTGATACCGGTTTAACCTATGGCATGGATGCTATGCCTAATTTACCTACTGACCTTTGCCAAAATTGGAAGCACATTTTTGGAGAACGGTGCTAGGCCTTCCTAAATCTACCCCACTAGCATCGATCAGACGAGCACTCAGTCTTACATCGCTGAAGACCATAGTAAATTGTTGCCGCCTTATGTTATATAGGGAATGCAGACTACCGGAGACTAGTTATGTCTATAAATTGATAAATCAGGAAATGTCATGCTCCACCTCTGTCATGCTTACCAGATTGAAGACAGAGAATCTGGCCCTTCTAGCGTATACAGAGAGTTCCGAGTAAAAACTCTTAAACAAAAAAAATAAACTTACCAAGCATCTCCCTCAGATTTTCAAAAAAACTGGACGACTTGCAGAATTATATCAAACTATTTCCAAAACAGACTGGCCCGAAATACCTTTATGAGAATTAGGCTGAATTTGCTCGAAATGAAAGAAATCGTGTCAATCAGAGGTCTAGCAGCTACAAATTCCTGCTGTTTTTGCAATGACCCGTCGATTAAAGAAACAATTCGCCACCTGCTCCTGATATGTCCAGCGACCCAAAACATCCGCTTTAAATATCTGCACGGTACTTTATCAAACTTTTCTCTCAGAGATGAAGATCTTTGCTAGCAAAAACTGATAGGAGGGGACAGAACATCATGGCTATTGGCTACTGTCACCATTATGCAACATATAGTAAAAGAGTTGTTTCCGTTTAATGCCTGCGACGCTGTAGCTACACAGAAGACTTCCTTTGAGTGTAATTACAACAAAATCAGTAGAGACACTTAAAGATCTTGCAAGTTGTCTGACATGAAACAAACTGATTTATGATCCTCAATTTGAATGAATGAACAGTTATTTTATCTTCTGCTTCTTTTTGTAAAAATCTATTGTTAGATTATATACAAATAAAAAATATATATATATATTTCCCCAATGCATTCCTATGGGGAAATTGTTGTCTCCCGATATCGAATGTTGGCATGTATGGGCCTGAGCTGGATGGTCGGTGGGTCTGTCCCTTATAGGTCTACTGCTGTCGGTCTACCAGTTCCTGTTATGTACATACCTGCAGTTGTACATATGTGACTATGTATAATAAAGTATCCTGGTTCAACCTACATGCCTCCACAGCTGGTCTGTGCAACTATGGTACGAGCCCTACACCCCATAACACTCTGTTCAGGTTCCTTCAGGCATGGCCCAGAATTTCGGAGATAGGAGCTCGAGTCCAGTAAGCCCAACGTTGTTGTTATGCCTATAAGGAGTATAGAAAGTCATGTTTCTCTCATTACGTTTGCGTTGGGAAGTGCAACATACTTGCCAACATTCTGTGACCAAAAAAATGTAGGATTTTTCAAGTTTCAAAAATAATAATCCGCTTAAAAATGACATCACAAGAAAACACAAAACATACATTGTTGGCACCATTGAAGCATTCTAAAATACACAACCCATCAAACAGCATAACATGGAAAGATATTCAAATATAAAAAATGTATAATTCTGAATGGTAGGTTAACACCAAATTCAATTACCTAACTTCACAGAAGGTAATCACACAGAGCTGGTAGGCAACATTTGCCACTGTTCTGTAGCAGCAGCCTGGGCAATTCATATTTATTCCGGCAGTGCAAGTTGAACACTGAATGACATGGAGACTAATACCCCCCTCAGTCTGATAGACAAATGCTGTGTGATGGCGTTACACTCTGCCACTTGTCTTCACTGGTGGTGATTCACCTAAGGGTTGTACCGGCAAGAGTGCTGGACAGTCATGTAGCAGTCAGGTCAGTGATTTGGTCTGAGCCCAATCAAAGTAAATCACCTACCAGCCCACTGTACAGACTGAAAAAATAATGTGTTGCATGCTTTGTCCTGCAGCCTGCCTTAGAGTCACATACATTACCTGCCCCTGTAAAAAGCAGTAGGATCTGTCACCCAAATCTGTAGGCGGTAGGACTGCTTAAAAATTAGTAGCCTACTGCCTAAATCTGTAGGGTTGGCAAGTATGAGTGCAACCTAATCAAACATCAGTTTGTCCTTTGGCCAAGGGAGTAAACATTATGTGGGAGTTTCATGTTCTCGGATAAACGTCCACTTTCAGTCTACCTACTATGCCCCCGAATAAACTACCGAAATTGCCTCCGTCTCACTCGCAATTGATGCTCTGCGGATCAATACTTGCTTAGACATCAATACCTGCGAAGTTCAGAGCAGTCCGAATTTAAATAAAAATGGGACAGGCAGGAACGAGCATCATCACAAACGAAGTGGACAGCCATTTTGAACTGGATTAATTGTCCGCTTATTGTAAAGGCAACTTCTCTCCGAATAAGGGGTCCATCGATGCTACACCATCACTTGTATAATTTGCTCTTCACGAGTTAAACTACTTTACAGACAAGTATACTAAACATTATTGAAACCTCAACGGTACCACCAAAAAGTACCTAATATTACGATTTTAAAATCGTGCTCTTTATATGTGATATATAGTACCCGTTTACAATGTACCCAGTGTGTTTCAGTGCAATCTCACTACATTCTGAAGTCCACGAGGGACACCTTTAAACTGAATTTAAACGTAACATTGCTCGGCAATAAACCTAGGCGGGTGTACTGCACATGCGCAGTCACTCTGCTATGATCGCGCGCCATCTCTGGAAGCAGTTTCGTTTTTGTAGTGTGGTGTGTCAGCGCGTCATATGGGCAGTCCTCCTCCCATTGGCCACGAGCTCTCACACCAGCCAGCGCGCTTCCCATAGGCAGGTGGCAGGCATTCCCCCCTGCCTCACCCGCAGGCCTCCCCTATCTGCCCACAGCGCCGTCTGGGCATTTGGAAAGAAAGGTGCAGGCGGTAGGGGAGGGACCTGGATGTTGCCAGTAACGTGACACAGCAGCCGCTATTTAAATCCCCCTGTAGCGACCCACCGGGGCACACTGCTGTGACAGGGTAAAGTGTATCAGCAGCATCGTCTTCCTTCTGTGTGCTTGTCCATCTCTACTAGCGACCGAGGACCAGGTAGGAACCTCACCACTCACATGGCATTACCAAGCTTTTATGTCCTGCTGATGTGCCCTGCATCTGCCTCATGGCGTGCTCGGACTAACCATTACATGACTTTACATAGAATCCCCGTATCCCTTGCATGACAAATAACTGTTAAGCACTTTTGCTATGCAATAGCTTATTACCCTTGCGCACTGCTTTGATGGCATGGTCCGACAGCTGTGTACTGCTGGCAAAGTATTGCATGTCAATGCAGCATACTGCACTCTATATGCCGGGCAACCTTCTGCATTACTCCAAGAGCATGTTCGATAACCTTCTGCATGCATGCAGTATGACTTCACGTAGACTTCTCACTAATACCATGGAATTCCTCACAGATTAGTTCCATTTCCTAACAGTAGCATGCTTGATAGTTGTCAGCACTGCTGGCATGGTATGCCAGACTGTCTGCTGCAGGCGACTGGCATTGTATGAATAATCACCGTCGTTTCTAATAATTGTGGATGCCTTCCCGAGAATCAGTTACTTATCATACCTTCCAAATGAAACGTTTATGAACAAATGGGCGTTTCCTCCTCATTTCTGTAACTGCCCTCATTACTCTAATGTGTGTGTGGTAGTTTGCCCAGCAGGTGGGCTTCTATAGCCGAGCGTGCTACACCTTGACCATGGTTTTGGTCCTGCACCGATAATTGTGGACAAGATTAGTACATACATATGTTTGCCATTGCGTGTGATTTCTTCCATGTTTCCACGAGGTATGGTTTAGCTGAAACGCATTTCCTTCTGATTTGCCATGACATTATTTTTGTTTAATTTTTCTGAAGAAGCTGAAGGTCGAAGAACGATTTGGTAAATGTTTCCGAATACGAGATGGTTTCAGTAACACCTGCTGCGTTTTTATCTATCCAGCTGGATTTCAATTGTTCATGTGAAGTCAATCGATAGAGGCTTCACATTTGCTTTCGACAATATGGTAGTTGCTATTCAGAGATATTATACTACCCAAGTCCAAACGTTTAAAATGGCCTAGTATGTAAGCAGTCAATTGAAGAAAAGTTTTGGAGTCCATCATGGTCTGGGATGGGGGAAAGTTTACATATATGGCCAATAATTTTCTTTTTAACATGTTTAGTTTATTGCAAATGCTTACTGGAAAATGGAGGGTGTCTTGGTTGATTGTGAAAAAAGAAGTGAATATTCTTAATTCCTCGCGATTGTGGGTAAGGAATCTACTAACAGTTGTATTTGTAGGTTAGGTTTGTGTGCCAAAAGGCACCTCAGGACCGCTAATCCAAGTAGTGTTGTCATGCATATTTTTTTCATGAGCAATGGCGGTGAAACTGAATGATGGAAGGTCAACTTCTTTTTACAATTCAAACTTGGTATATCTGTACCAGAATCTCTGTAACTGATGTTTTGTAGTGGGTGGTGGCAGGACTTATTACAGTGAATTAATGCTGGCCTCAATTTGCTTTTTAGGATCTCGTTTCTTTGCAGCTTTCTTGTACTAAACAAATGCCCAGATTAGAAGGACAGTGCTGGAGTTGTTCCTGCACCAGAGGGAGGCACAAGGACGGTGTGAAGAGCACCGCCTGGCTGGCATCCAAGGTTGGGGAAGCCATGACCTGGGTGAACTCCTTGCTGAGCCTGACCTGTGGGGCCCTTGGCAGCAATCGGGCCCAGAGTTTGATGCAGCGGAGCCTGGTGCTCTTCATCGTTGGCACCTTCTTGGCCCTGGTGCTGAACCTACTACAGATTCAGAGGAATGTCACTCTCTTCCCTGAAGAAGTAATTGCCACAATTTTCTCCTCTGCTTGGTGGGTGCCACCGTGTTGTGGGACAGCAGCTGGTGAGTCACAGGGGGATATATTATATTTCTTTTAAATAATGTATAATCTTATGCATTATGCCTAGTGCTGCTGTTGAATGAAATTGATGTGAACACTGCTTCTGGTCCTTCTTTAGAGGCACAGTCTCGATTACTGCTCCTAGTTTTTATTGTGTCATGCATTCACTAGAAAGTTTTTGGCATGCATTTGAGATGTAATATTTGGCAGCAGTAAGCAGGGACAAGTTTGCCAGAGCAGTTATAGGATTTGGCATGTTTGCAGTGCAATTTCCAACTTCCTATTGCTAAGCTCTTTATGAAACTCATTCTACAGACAGTTGTCAGAGCACAGCATAGTAGTCAATGGGCCTGATTCACAAAGCATTTTTTCAAAGGGCAAATCCCATTAAAAAAATCAGACCCAATGTGTAAGGGACACTAGTTTGTTTCTTCCTCCAAAATCCTCTCACATTGCCTAAAATGTATATTGTATCCCTCAAACCACTCCTTTGTTCAAGAATTAAATAATGGGTGTTTGCGCTTGGGTGTCAAGAAGCTGCATTGGGCGCTATGGATGTTTTGCAATGCCAAATTCAATGTCTTCAGTTTGTTAACAATGCTCATATTTACTCCCCAGACATCGCAGGTGTGTGTAATTGAAGTGGGATTTTCATGTACCGTTTTCAGCTATGTGGGTATGTAGAGGTCTGCAAAGAGTGAATGGGGCTGGGGTGTAGACTTGTCACCAAAAACTGGTCAGGACCTGTAACTGACAAGGGGCCTATTTAATCTACTGGGACCCGTCGCATCGCAGTCCCGTTTATTTCCGAGAGAAGGGTTCCTTACTATATATAAGCTGGTTAGTTGAAATCTTGTGGTGACCCATCACAGTCGCACTCCCTTCGGTCTTCGGTAACAAGACTGTGTTAGACTGAACCATACATTAGAATATCTTCTCACAGTAAACGGATAATGCATTGCTTTTGTTCCTTGGCCTCTGCATGGTACTCGTAGATAAATCATCCAGTAATGGTGCATTGTGTGCGTTGTTTGCATCTGCATAGCCTGCATACAGACTTAGCAGCGCAGGGGTTTGCATGCAGTTAACAGGATGTGCCCCTCGGGCAGGCTGTCGAAGCTGCCAGCGTGCGCTGCCAGACCGCATACTGCAGGTCCTGGTAACGTCACGCGGAAGCCGCCGTGCAATTGGTGCGCTCTGCAACGGGTGAGCTGTAGGATTGACTGCCGATTGGACGCTTCTACCAACACACCACCGTGCATGAGACTCGAAAACAAGGAAGTAATCATGTGTTCTTGCATCCTGCCCTGGATAGCACAAGTTAGAATCGGCATGTTTGATACTAAACCCCAGGACGATGCCGTACGTTTACCAAGAAGCAAATTATATACCAAAAGCTAAGCAGATGTTCGCATGCCCCTTTCTGCTCCATTATGATCGTTTTTCCTCATTTAACACGAGAAGACAGCACATAATAAAATGCCTATTGAGAATAATTATTGGTATAACCCTTGAAATAAATACACCGATAGTGGGCTCTCTCCCTCCATGGACTCCTTATGGATTTGATAAATGTTTTGGGCAATAGTTTAATCGGGTCCTTTACTACCCAAAAGATCACATTACATGTTTTATTTATTGTGCATTTATAATGCGTAAATGCGCAGGTGTTTCAAGCCGCCACAGATCTTTTGGGCACTAAGTAACCCATGGCTGGACCTTGGTGGGGCTACTTACTGCTTCTGAACTTTGACGGGCTGGAAGCATGTGGAAGGAGTCTCAGGTGGTGGGTCCCCGGGCATGACTCGGACGCAGTGGCGTCGCTAGGGGGGGGGGGGCGGGTGGAGCGGGGCATAGAGGGCCCGCCCCCCCTCTGAAATCCCGGGCCCTCCCTTGTGCCCTTCCCCCCCACCTCAGCTGGGCTGCTCTCTCTGTAGTGTCAATGAAACGCAACACAGGAGCTGAACAACAGGATAGTGTACCTTTGTGCAGAAATAAATAGTGAAAGGAGGCTGTCATAAGTCTTCATAAGCACTTGGCTTGACTCATAAGCACAACAATCAAAACAGTTCAGTTCCCTCTGCAGCTGAGGCCAGCCCCTCCAATCAGAATGTAGTGCACGAAATTAATCACTGAATGGTTTGTGCCTGCATTCTGATGCGAGGGGAGGTGCAGTGGGGTGTTGGTAGTTGGTGTGCACAAAAGCCTCTCTGCATCAGTGCGTATGACGTCACACATTCCCTCTCATAGCCCCCACCCCACCTTTGTCTGTGGCCCCTCTACTTTTGTCTTTGCCCCCCTCTGTGCCCCTCCTAAATTGGATTCCTGGCGACTCCACTGTCAGGGATGGACTCTTAATAGATGTCTAGGCATCAGTCCCCTAAACTTTTGTTTGTGGACTAGCGAGTGGTTATCAGGTGGCCAGCCGTAGGTGTTTGCTCGATTGGGAGTGAGGACAAAGCCTGAAACTGTCATGTGCAAGAGAGAACTTCATGCTTTAAAAAAAAATGCCTACCTTTGCATTGTGTCTCTGACCCCCTGCCAGGCACCACTTTCATTGGAGATGCAGGGATCATCACCCTCGGAGAGAGGTTGATGATCCCTCCATCTCCAGTGAAAGAGGTGCCTGGCAAGGGGTCAGCGCCACAATTAAAAGACAAGGAAACACCTGGCCTGAATGGTGCCTGTTAGGCCAGAGCCCCTGCCCTTTTGCAAAATCAAGCCGGGGCTCCTACAGGGGCATCACTGAACAGGCAGCATTCAGGTGAGGTAAGTGTTGCCTCCTAATTGTGGCACGGACCCTGTGCCATCCGCCAGGCCATACCCCCTAAGAGCCACGGCTTGAGTGTGCAAGCCACTTAAAGCACTGAGTTCAGCCTATGTCAGTGCCTAAACCAGGCCGAAGTTAATACAGCCTTTATATCAGAATTCCGCCAAATCCAATCCGAGTACCAGAAATGATTTGTTGTTGTAATACTTTATTGAATGAGTTTTAATTAAACCTTTAGAATTAATCATCCAATAATAAAACAGAATGCCCTCAGTACACAATCTAAAATGTACAGGGTTCGAAATTGAGGGGAGCTGTTTAGCTCATGCTTCTAGCATAGTATAGCCTAGTTAGGCTGAAACCAACAACTACCAGGAGCTTTGGCTCATAGGGCCACTGGTGCCTTCCAAACATGTACGTGTGATATTAACTTTGAGCATTTGAGAATGTTAAATAAGGAATTAGAACACATCTAATATGCATTTAAACACAATGGTTCTTACAAAATGGACCAAAAGTTCAACATCTCTGGTAGCTCCTGGATCCCCTGTGGTAGCGCCTGCCTACAGGGTGATGCGCAATACCCAGGAGCCAGTTTTAGCTCCTGCTCTTCGAATCTCAATTTCAAACCCTGAATTATATTAATTTACCCTTGCACCATGGCATAAAACTGCATCTTAACCTAATCAGAAACCTCAGTATCATCTCAGATTGTATCAGTATTTAACAATGTGTTTTGTTTACATATGATAAATAGCAGAGAAAAGCAATAATGAATTGAATATCTTCACCAGTTAATAAAACATAGCTGCTGCCTCCTTGGTAGCACTGTGCTTCTTAGTTATTGACCCTATGTTGGTGTTTAATAACCTTTCTGACATAAAAACAGTATATGGTCAGCTGCATCAAGTTTGCCACTATAGTAGTCAAAAATGTAATGCCTTAATCCACGCCCCTACTTTGGCCTTCTCCTTTAATTGGCCTAATATAACTTTGATGAATTGGCTGCACGATTAACGGTTTGTCAAAACATCAAAGTAAACCTGGTATCCTGTATTATTAAAGATGTTGTCATTGGCAGTCTGTGATCTTAACTATTGCCCAGTCCTCCTTTAGTAACAAATAGAAGGGCAAATCTTAAACTCTGTTAACGGGGCGATGATGATGGATTACATCTTAAATTTAAAAAAAACACATAGTTCAAAATTGCAGTCAGCGACCCTCCCTATACGCTCAGCACAGCTTTTAAATTATGTTCCAAACGGCACTTTACCAGAGAATCGTGAACAAACGCCTTTAATTTGCATACACACTTGGTCTTTCTAACCTCCATGTCACATGATATGATATGGCATTCATAACGCGCCTATACACAAGTGTTTCAAGCGCGACAGAGCAAGGGAGGAGAAACAGAGGGAAGACAGACACTGGTCCTACTAGGCCAGGTGACATTGAGATCGTCCAGGGGAGGGAGAAACAGGAAAAAGTGCGAGGGGAGAGGGCAGTGCAGTACATATAACAGTAAAATAAATAAAGATAATAAATAAAAGTGCGGCCAACTGGAGGCAAGTGCAGACATCGGGCGTCAAGTGCTAGTAGGAGCTGTAGGGATACAGAAACAGTCCCAGAGTGCAGAGGTTACCAGGGGGCAGTGCAGGTGTGCAACTGGCAGGGAGGGGACCTGGGCCCGAGATCAGAGGGTAGCCAGGTAACCAGTGCAGTTTCAGATTCAGCCAGGAGATTAGCAGGGGAGAGCAAGAGAGAAATCAGAAGCAAAGAGGAAAGTCTTGAGGCGCTTCCAGAACCGGAGATGGTTCTCAAGATTCAGAGAGGGAGGGAGGCCCCATCGAGGCCCCAGCAGAGGAAAGAGATCTACCACCAACTCACTGCTCGGTGAAGCGACTAACCCTGAGGGAGTTGGAGGCAGATGAGCGGAGAGCTCGAGAAGGAAGATATTTAGAAAGAGCGAGTTGAAGGTATTGAGGTCCCAGGCCCCAGAAGGCCTTGTGGACAATGCAGAGGGTTTTGAACTTAATCCTCGCCGCCAATGGGAGCCAGTGCAGAGATTTCAGTCCTGGAGAGATACGATCGCTGGGCTTGAGGCCAAGGATAAGTCTTGCAGTCCTGTTTTGGATGAGTTGCAGAGGGCGAAGAGTAGAGGCAGGCAAATTTAGAAACAGGCTTTTGCAGTAGTCAAGCCTAGAGAGAACCCGAGCTCTGGAGACGGTGAGTATCTGGGGGAAAGAGAGGAAAGGAAGAATACCTCTGTGGAGGTGCAGCTGGTAGTGTGACTTCTTAGAGACGTCAGAGATGTGAGGAGAGAAGGAAAGTGTGGCGTTGAAGATGACCCCAAGGTTTTTAGCCTCAGAGGTGGGAGCAGGAAGAGAACCAAGAAAGTCCGGCCAGAGAGTGACAGGAAAGGAGGGAGCAGGTGTGCCGATGAGGAGAATCTCGGTCTTACTGGCATTAAGGCAGAGATCTTTGGCAGCACACCACTCCTGGATGGCTCACAGTAAGTCAGAGATGAGAGAAGGAGAAGAGGTGGCAGAAGGGAGCCTGAAAATGAGTTGAGTATCATCCGCATAGCACTGAAAGTTGGGGCAGAGAGCAGCGATGCGGTGGGCAAGAAGTGCCAGGTATTGGTTGAACAGCCAAGGAGAGAGGTTAGACCCCTGGGGAACATCACAGGTAGAGATAGAGGAGAGGAAGGACCTCGAGTTGGACCTGCAAGGGTCGGTCGGAGAGGAAAGAGGTAAGCTAAGCCAGCGCCTGATCGGTGATACCCATGTTATTCCGGAGACGGTTGAGCAGGATGGCATGGTTGACTGTGTCAAAGGCAGAAGAGAGGTCAAGTAAGATGAGGACACAGAGGGTGTTGGAATCAAGGTTGGAGAGCAGGTCTTCATGGATGTTCAGGAGAGCAGTTTCTGTGCTTCTGGCAGCTCTGAAGCCAGACTGATGGTCATGGAGACAACCAACAAATTCAGTATGAAGGTTAAGCTGGGAGATGGCCAGTTTTCCAGGAGTTTGCCCAGGAAAGGAATGATGGAGATTGGACGATAGCTGGACAGGAAGGGCCAGATGAGGGTTTCTTAAGAAGAGGATGCACAAGGGAGTGCTTCTGGGGGAGGGGAAGACTCCAGTGGCTAAGGTGTGGTTGCAGAAATCAGCAGGAGCTAGAGCCAAAGTGTCGATGTGGTCCTTGATGGTTTTGGAGTAACAGGGCTGAACCTATTTTGATGAGACTTTCATAGATCGGACTTGTAGAGAAACCTCACCTGAGGAGAACCGGGGAAAGGCAGAGAAGGCGGGAGGAGAGGTGGCTGCAGCAGGGCCAGAGGAAGAGGGAGTAGAGGAATGAGGGGGAGAGGAAGAGAGTGAGGACAGGAGGTCCTGAGTTTTAGAGATGAAATGAGAAGCCAGGGCCGTGCAGAGGGCCTGGGAGGGGACAGGAGAGGTAGAGACTGCAGCAGGATTGGCCAGCTCCTTGCAGATTTTAAAGAGTTCAGCCGAGTTGTTAGATGCCACGTAGACGCAAGCTTGGATGTGGGCTCTCTTCTTGGTGGGGACAGAGAGACGGTATTGCCTTTGCAGCAGGCAGCAGGCCAGTTTGTCAGAGGCTGTACAGTAAGCACGCAATTTCCGCTCAGCCACCCTGCACTTGAGTTTAAGGGTGACGAGGTCTGAGTCGTACCAAGAGTTGCACTTGGCTTTGGCTATCAAGCAGATCCTCATGACAGGGGCAAGAACATTGAGAGTATCCGATACAGCAGAGTGAAGCATGGAAAGGGCTGTGTCAGGGTGTGAGGCGGTGAGAAAGTGGCAGCGAAAGCCTCAACTGACACACGCTTCATGGGTCGGATAACCGAGAAGGTAGGTGGCAGTGATGGAGTTGTCTTGGCCTGAGGGGTAGAGAGGGTGAGATGGGAGGAAAAGAGAAAGTGATCACTCCAGGAGAGAGGAGTGGTGAGAAGGATCGAGAGGGGGAGGTCTGAATTGATCAGAACATCGATGGTGTGCCCTGCAGAGTGAGTCGGGCCAGAGGGGAGAGTAGAGAGTGAGAGAGTCACAGAGGTCAATAAAGAGTCCAGTGGAATGACAGGAATCATCCAGGTGGATGTTGAAGTCTCCAAGAAGGAGGAGTTGAGTGGTTGAAACCAGGAGGGAAAAAGAGAGGTCCGCCCACTCAGGAAGGTGGAGATCTGATCAGGTGGACAATAGATGGTAGCCACAGTAAGGGACTGGCCGGAAGAGAGAGAGAGCCTGCAGACGAGGCATTTGAAAGAGGAGTAGGCCTGCGTAGGAATGACAGAGGCAGGAATCCACTCAACGAAGATCAGTGCTACACCCCCTCTGGAAAGGTTGGGTCTGGGAGTGGAGAGGATCATATAGCCCTCAGGGAGGAGAGTGTTAAAGTTTGTGACAGAGCTGGCCGTGAACCATGTCTCAGTGAGACCGAGGACATCGAGTTCCCCCAAGAGGCGGCAGATGTCAGAGTTTGACAGCTGAGCAAGAGTTAAGAGTGGCAATATGGAGAAGGTTGCCGTCCTTCAAAGACTTCCGGGGAGGGGTAGAAATCAGAGGTACGCCCTGCGGAGGTATAGTAGTGGCAAGCGGAGTGGGTGCGGGGGTGGGGCAGAAGAGGAAAGAGGAAAGGGCAAGGCATCCATGGAGGAGAAAGCAGGTGGAGGGGAGAGAGTGGACAGCAGGAGAAGACAGGAAATTGATGAGGCGCGGGGAGCGTCTATCAAAGAGGAGAAGGTTGGCTTGAGGGACTTGGACCAAGGCAGTACCATTCAAGTAAACATTAATGATGACCTTAGAGGAGTGGAAGGAGGCCAGGAGGGCCTCCCACCGGGTGCCACCATTAATGGGAGAGGATGAGAAGGGAGAGAGCACAGCAACCATATGTATAGTCCATAGGTCTGGCGAGGGAACGACCAAGAGGATGTCGGGGAAAGTTTGCCTGGTGGAGAAACTGGTATAGGTGTTAGCGATAGGGAAGCATGGATTGGAGACCAGGATGTCCTTTTTAAACTTTTTCCTACCAGATTTAGTGAGGAGAGTTTGATAGTCGATAGAGAAGCAGTTAGAAAAGATGGAAGAGACAGAGAGCACCATAGAGTGGCTAGGAAGGGGAGAGAAGAGGAAGGGAGTGGGAAGGGGAGAACAGTATGGAAGGACACAGGGCAGGGTGCAGGCTACCGGGCGGAGGGCTGCCAGGGAAGGTGGGCTAAGGCACTGAAGTAGCCACTGAAGTAGCCAATCGGGGGCGGTGGGAGGCGGGAGAGAGAAGGGATCAGAAACTGGGCAACGTGTCGGGAAGCAGGCTGCAGCGTGGGACAGGCAGGCAAAATTTCGATTGATTTAGGACAAAAAAACACAGCCCCAGGGGGGTCAACAGCAAGTACACTCACCTGTGGTGGATGGGAGCTGGAAGGGCTAGCACTGCACACAGCCATTAGTTAAGGCACAGGAGAGGAAACAGATAGCCAATCAGGGGTGGTGGGAGGGCCGGGAGGGGGGGGGGGGGAGAAGGGATCAGGAACTGGGCAACGGGTCGGGAAGCAGGCTGCAGCGTAGGACAGGTGGGCAAAATTTCAATTGGTTTAGGACAAAAACACAGCCCCATGGGGGTCAACAGCAGGGACACTCACCGTGGTGGATGGGAGCTGCAATCGCTTCCTACATATTTAAAGCGCTTCTGCCAAATTGCTGCAACTGGAATTGACCCTGTCGGGTCAATAGCCTTTTTTCTATATAGTTTGAAGGACCAATTCACAAAGAAGATTGAAGTTCAGAAGATTTAATTCAGGAATAAGTCTGAGTTACTCAAAGTAACTAATGTGTGATCAGATGCCTCTCCTGCATTTAAGTCAGAGTGAGTACGAGTTATTTGCCCTGATTTAAAAAAGCATTTTCCAATGGGATTGCGCCACTGTAAAATGCTTTTGTAAATCAGACACATTGTCTCTCAAACCGTTTGGAAACCATATATTGGTACATGCCTGCATGTGGCGATTTCTGCAATTGCTCTTTTCCCTCTTCCCTCAAGCACTGTCTTGTGCTCCCCCTCCTGGAAAATGTCCTACGCCGACACCTCATGTCCGGCTAACTACCGCACCATTTCTGTCACTGGCTTCCACGGGAAACTCCTGGAGAAGCTGGTCCCCCCCCCCAACTGACCCAGCATGCTGAGCTTGTTGGTTGCCTACACAACCATCAATCTGGATTCCGAGCATCCAGAACTGCTCTCATCTCTTGATTCTTAACTCTCCCACTGTTCCCATTCTACTTGATCTCTCCTCTACATTTGATACGGTCAACCATTTCATCCTAATAAAACAGCTCCATGATACCCTTGGTATTTCGGAGCGGGCACTGGACTTGCTGACCTCCTTCCTCATTGACCTTCCCTCCAAGGTCATCCTGGGCTCTTTCTCCTCCCCCACCTCTATCTCCATGTGTGGCACTCCCCAGGGCTCAAATCTTTCACAATGGCTCTTTAACGTCTATATCGCCCTGCTTGCTCACCTTATTTTGACTTTCTCCACCACTTCCACTGTTATGCAGACGACACCCAACTCTTCTTCAAACTTCCCTCTGATCTTCTCCCTACTTCCTCTACCATTCCTGATGGCTTATCTGCCATCTGGTGTGCCTCTAATGATCTCTGCTTCAGTGCCAACAAGACTGAGATCCTTCCTATTGGGTCTCCTGCTCCCTCTTTCCCCCCTTCACTCTGGCCACTCTCCATGGGCTCTTCTCCTTCATCTCAACCTACAAACCTTGGAGTCATCTTCGACTCCTCTCTTTTCTCCCTCACATCCTGGAAATTGCCAAGAAGGCCCATTTTTAACTCCACCTCCTTGGAGGTTTCCTTCCTTTCATCACTTTTCCCCAGAAGCTAAATGTCTCTAGAGCTCTGGTACTCTCTAAGTCGAACTCTGCAACAGCCTCTTCCTTAATCTACCCGCTTCCTTTCTCCACCCCCTCCAGCTCATCCAAAATAGGGCTATAAGACTTATCCTTGGCCTCAAGCCCAGCGACTGTATCTCTCCAGCCCTAAAATCCTTCCACTGTTTCCCGGTTGCTGCAAGGATTACATTTATATCCCTCTGCATCATCCATAAGGCTGTCTGGGACCATGGACCATACGATCTACAACTTGCTCTCACAAATTACTCTCCCTTCAGATCTTTATGCCCCTCCGGCTCCAACTCTCTACTTGTCAAGCGCTTCTCTAAACAGTGAGCTACTGGCTGATCTTTCCTCGACTGGCTCACTCATCTGGAACACCCTACTCCTTCCTCTCCACCTTGAGCCGGATATCCTCAAATTCTGGAAGCTCCTCAAGACTTTCCTCTTCGCCTCCTCCTTCCACCCCCCTCTTTCCTGTGCTAATCCTCAGTCACTGTGATTGGTGGCTAGGGCCCGTATGTGTCATTCTGGGTCCTGGCCTTTTGCCCAATCGCCTCAGCATTCCGCTCCCTGCCAGGACTGGCCCCTGGTCACCCACTGGCCGTGTTGTCTCACAGTCCTGCACTTATTTTATTGGCAGGTGATCACTCTTTACCAAGGGATCTCTGCCAGGCATTTAACTGTTGCTCGCAACAGACTCCCTGGACCGTCCCTCTGTGGAACTCATAGCCCTTACCCCCTTCCCATTCCCTTCTCTCTCACTTGCACGCTCCGAATGTTCACAAGGCCTAATAGGACGCCCTCTTTCCTGTTCATTACTTTTATTCTATTTGCCTTTTTTGTTCCCATGTGCCCACCCTGTTTGCCCTGCGGGCGCTTTGACACAATTTCTTGATGTATAAGCGCCTTACAAATGCACAATAAATACCTGAAATGCATTGTTGATTCACCAGCAAACTCCTTTGGAGAAGTCCTTATAATGGTACATGTGACACGTGCACAGATTTAAAAAAAAAATGTACTGTATGCAAACCTTTTACTCGTGTGAGGATGTACTTGAGGGGAACAAACCTGCCTGAAGTTGTCTGCCTGGCTCGGGTCATGACACCGGAACCCCAAAAGCACACCATTACCAGAAACCATTGTATTTTGTAATACTGTGCGAAAAACATCATTGACTGTTATGAACATCGAAAACCAATCCTAATCCCTTTTAACACATGCATTGTTTTTAATTATTTTACAGCTGTTGTCGGCCTGCTGTACCCTTGTATTGACAGCCATCTTGGAGAACCACACAAATTCAAAAGAGAATGGGCCAGTGTAATGCGCTGCATCGCCGTTTTTGTTGGAATTAACCATGCGAGTGCTGTATCCTTCAATTAGCTGTGAATTTATTTAAAAGTGAATACGTTCTAAGGTTCTAAATTAAAGTACATGGTTTATTTTTGAAACTATCTGGTTCTGACCCCTACACTGGTACTGACCCCTACAATTGAACAGCCTGTTGCAGGGTTCGTCACCCAGCTGGTGGGAGCTACCGCTGCGTACCCTGGTTCAAGTACCCTGCAATTCTAACTACCACATGAGATGCACATTAGGTATGATCCATTATATTTAATTGTGTCCTAATTCTTTTTTATTTACATTCCGAAACATTCAAAGTTAATATCACATATGCATGTTTGTAAGGCACCAACTGGTCTAGGGAGCCAAATGTAGCTCCTGTTAACTGTTGATTTCAATCTAACTAGGCTCTCCTAGGGTAGAAACAGGAGCTAAGTAGCTCCGAGCAATTTCGAACCCTGCTGTTGGCATGTCTTAAACGTCAACCCACCCGTCATTAAGATGTCTTATTTCAAAGCACTTCTTTGAATGGAATCATTACAATATAATGCAGTACTAACATCAGGCAGAAAAGAGAACACTGTTCCTGCTATCAAACTACTACACTGGATCAGTTGCATGGCTATGAACAAAATAAAATGGTGTAGGGTCGCTTAGCCACTAAACTTCTAGATTCGGACTAGTGACTAAATTATTGACCTGTAAATGATTTCTTATCCCCGGCTTTGTCACTTGCTCAAAAAATCGTGTGATTGAGTAAATCACTTGGCCGCCATGTTTTTAAAATTGGAACAATGCAACGAGAATCGTAAAGTCGTAAGAAAACGACTGTGCAGTGTATCCGGGTACGCCTTCATGCTCCCTATGGCATGTACCATTATTCGCTTTCACATTGCATTCTTTTTTGAAAAATCTGTTCTCAACTGAACACCACACACTATACTGTTCATTGTACAGCACCTGTTTTTTTACGATACTACTTCTATGACAGCTGCTATCTGTACAGGACTTATGTGGCTTGTTGACGTCCACAATATATCAACTGCCCTAGAAGAATATATTTGCAGACTAATTGAATTAAGTCAAAACTACACAATGTACATTACACCTTTTTGTCTCTGTCCGCCATCCTTACTGTTGTATAATGTTTGGCAATGATCTAAAAAAATGCATCCCTAAATTCAGATAACGCTCTGTGCGTTCCTAGAATGGCATTTTAATTCCTTATTGCATTTTGTACTTGCACGTTATTTAACTCGCACATCGCAGGTGATTTAAGGTCGAAGGAAACGGGGGATATCGGCATGGTTGTCATCTCTGTCCTGCTATTAATTTGGGGGATCCTAAATGATAATGCAGTATTGTAGACTTAGCTTGGTCTTTTTACATTCAGCTTTTTACATCGGCACCATTATGTTTTTTTCTCTATGAAATATACCCAAGTGTCGGGTTTAGGCTTTGCTAACTGCTGCCTTCACTCAATATAAATGAAGTGTATCACAATTGTATTTCATACAGCAAAAGATTGAAAGAAAATACTTGTGCATTTAGTATCTTTGTTTACAATTGCAGTCCCTATCTGGGAAGAAACCTACTTTCCCCTTTCTGTGCAGCGTGCACTTTGGTTGAACCCCAGGTCCAGGGAAAGACATGCGCTGAGGGATGCTGGATTGTTAAATAATAATGGTCGTTTTATTGGCTAATGATGACTTTGTAGCACTTGTCCTGGACATATATAAATGTACACTTCTACTGCCATATTACCACACTGGTAATGGCTAAACTGAGAAACACACTTGCCAAGACTTGAACATTTCATCAGTAATCCCATCTGTGATGGACAGAGGAACATATTGTGACGCCCATCTTCCCTACATTAGCAATACATTCCAATAACCTTAACATCCATAGCTGATAAAATAGCAATGGTAGCACAGACGTCCTCCTTGTGCGCCGTGGTCTAAACAGTACTGTTATAGAGTGAGTTGCTTCATATAAAGTGCACCCACAAGACACGTTTTGATTGAATAACCAGAAACATAATTGGTTTACCCTTTGCCTATGATGCAGATGGCTAAGTTGGAGGACGTTTGTTCAGCTTGTGGGACATTTGAAGTATTGAATAATTTCTGAGCCCATAATTGTTGTAAGCTTAAGGGTCTGCCTAGCACAAAGCAGTTTGTGATTTACTCTCTTGTCCTAATGGTGGTTGGGATCCTACCTTTTCCACTACATATATAGTTCATGTAGCCAGAATTCTTCTACTCCAAGCCCCTCTCCCTTCACACTGCATCATTTTTCAAGTTAATGATTCAATGTTGTTTGCCAAATGGGCTTCACCTGTCCTCACCATCTTGTACACATTACCTAGGGTAAGATCCAGCACTCAGCTCTCAAACATGAGGCCACTCGTAGAAGTGTATGTTTTGTCAGCCCCTGCTGTATCAGATCAAAACCAACATTTAATGCCCCTGTTTAATTTCTACCTTGATGCCGACTGAAATATATTGTAGCCTTATCTTTCATGACCATGGTTTCCAGGTAAGTTCTTAGACATGTGTGCCCCACTAAACGGGGTTGGCTGTGGTCTCTGTAACCGAGGAAGTGTTGCTGCACTTGTGTGCGGGTCTTGGCCATCATCAAAAGGCACCATGTGGGTATGGGATAGCAACCATTATTCTTGTATCTACTTTTGCTGGACTGCTTTTATAAATGTACAAACTCAGAAAGAATGCTTAAGCATTCCTAATTACCTCCGAGTCAGGCGAACCATGTTGTAGTTTAAGCATTCCTAATCATTGAAATGGCTCTAGTTCTGCATATAAACTGTCCCTCTGTCCAACACCTTGTTTCTTACTTTGGTTATCTTCACTTAACCCAATGAACAACCGGTTTAGTTACTGATACATTCGGATCTATGTGATTACTGCGACCCCAAGAGGTCAGCCGGCCGAAAATGCTGACTTTCATTTTTCCATTATCAACCCTCATTACGCCACATACATATTCAGGGGGCGGGGGAGACCCCCCATACCTGTATTATATCCCATTACACACCCACCCCCCATATATATATATATAAATGTGGTGTAAGGGGGGGGTTGAAAAAAAGTCAGAATTTTCGTCAGTCGGAATGCATGGGGGCGACATTTTGGTATATTTCCATACATTCTCTGTGTGTAAACTGTGTATACTTATACAATTGTTACAGTATGAATTTTAGCCTGGAAGCATAAGTGTCGTCCATTTTTGCCCACCTTCTACTTCGTCAACCCTCCACCCAATAGGTTGTGTCCAGGTATGTCGGTTCAAAGCATGCAACCAGAATCATTTTCAACATTAATCAAGAACTTGAAAAATGTCATTTTTCACAATTAAGTTGTTTCCTTAATTCTACAATAATTAGAAACTGGATTTCGCAAACAATGTGCAGCTATCACTAACTTTGGCAGCACTCTCTTTGGGCCTTTGGTGGACGTTTGACCGTTCAAGAAGTGGTCTTGGACTTGGCATTACAATAGCCTTTCTTGCCACACTGATCACTCAGTTTTTGGTGTACAATGGAGTTTACCAGTAAGTACATTTTCCAATCCGTAGGTCAAAGACTTTTTTTACTTTTAATTTCACTTTTTTTTTGTACTTGTGATTTTTGTATTGATTTTCCGAATGTTAAAGACCTTTGTACAAAGGTACATCTTATTTGTGAAACTGTTATTTGTTAAACGGTTAAGTACTGCCATAACTTCTCAAAACCGTGTCCCTTTCTGACCTGGATGCTGCATACTTTTAAAAATACATTTGTTTTTTCTTTTCCATTTATTATCCGGAGAGATCATTATAAAATAATAGGGCTCCGGCTGGTCTGTCATTTTTTTCTTTATGATCAACAGCGTGGTGGCCATTTCCAGGTATTTGGAAAAGAAGTGATCATGAGCCAGAAGCAGTTTTTAGTTTGCATCTGCAAACTGAACATGCATGGCTATGTATGGCTGTAGCAAATTATCATCCATGTTGGAATGAAGACTTTCCAAGCCTAACCAATGGTGGCTGCTCTATAGTGAAGCACCTAACAACACATTTTTTTTTAAAAAAATCATTATCATTTATCCCAATATAAAATTGAGTTGCAGCATCTAAGACACACACACATTGCCTCCATCACAGAACAGCACATACACAAACTCACCACACTACCCACCCAGAGCACTGCATACTCTAGTGCTAAACTCACACACCACTTCCAGCACTGCACAAACACTGCCCCTGCGCTGTACATTGTGCCCCCCGGGACTACACTGTTCACGATCGCCACCCAGCACTTTATGCTCTCCCACACTAAAGCAGAACACAGCAGCACACTCTGCATACACCCTCTAGCATTGCAGACACTCAGACTCAAACACAAATTCATGGCCCTAAGTTCAGTACTACAACACACACACCCACACAACACACACACCATGAATCCTCTGTATATTCCTAATCATAATCAACATATACAAACCTAAAACAATTTCAGAAATATTGTTCTAGAATTTCCTTCTGCAAAACAGGCCTTATGAATACACTTTGCTAAAGCAAATTCCCCATCATGAAATTCAGTTGGCTTACAGAATGCTTTATCAGAATCAGAAATTAAATACCATACTTATTTAAACATTGTTTAAAGGATTCCCCGGCAAATATTGTCAGTGTGCCAAAGAGATACCCTGTGGCCATAGCGAAGGGCGCATAGGCTACTATTCAATGATGACTGCTAATCATCATTTGCTTTGTTTTGGATGCCTCCCTCTCTTTTCTCTTGGTGTCCTTTTCAGTAGACTCAGAGGGCACTCCATAGAGCTGGCATGCCAATCGCATAGCCAGCTCTTTAACATGTTTAATCTAGATTAAAGATGTTCTTTCTAGGCACTTCGTTGTAACCAATGGTTCATCCCTTAAATCCACTAATAGTTGGTTTGCCCAAAGGCGAACCTAGTTAAGTAAAGGTTTAAGATTTGCTTTGTCTTTTATACTTATTACATCAAGTTCATGATGCATGGCAACAGTAGGAGCACATTTTGGGAGGCATAAACCTTTCTTAAGAAAATATTATTGGTGCATATCCCATTCGGAGTCATGGAGCCACCCCACAACTCTGCACCATATAAGGCTGCAGCAACGGGCTGCACTTATAAATTAATAAAGTTGTTTTTTTTATCTGTTGACTATCGAATATCCCAAAACATAGTCTTTGAACAAGCTTGCATTAGAGCAGCTTTACTTTTTTCTGCATGTTCATCCCCTTTTTTTCTGCCCTATTAGAGCATAGGCCAGTATAATGGAGAAGCTTTACTTCTTAAATCTCAGCCTCTGCAAAGTTCAAATTACAAACCACATTTTTCGCAGGAGCGCAGACCAACTTATTTTTTGTTCAATCTCCATCGCTTTATTGCAACGAATCTTCTAAAATGTACCAAACTATTAACTGAGGCTCATTGAAGACTTGGCGACAAGGACAGCATTGTCTCCATAAAGAAGAATGTCAAGCTTCTGGCTTCTAAGAGTTGGTGCATCAGCCTGTAATGCAGAGATGCATTCTGCAAGTTTGTTAAACAGTGCTCAAGGAAGGTAAGCAGCCTTGTCATAGAACATTTCCCAATAGAGAAAGGTTTGTTTCCTCCCGCAGGGCATAACATGACCAAGGCCATATTGTTGCTCTATTAATTCACTGTAGCTCTAAGAATCGGTAGTGGAACGTTATACCTAACCAAACATTTCAAGTTCAGCTCGTGGAACACTGTCAAACAGATTCCAAATCAATGAAAGTACATATAAACCTTTCTTTCACTGTGTTTCATATCTATTAGTACATCTAAAAGCTTGATCGACAGTGCTCGGCCTCCTTTGGAAACCAACTTCCTGGGCACCCCGAAGTCCTCTTTCAAGGCTTACAAGTGATTTAGCAACACCTTCCCACATACTTTGTATGGGCTCGTATCAATTAGCAAATGGGTCGGTAACTTCTTGCGTCTCCTCTACCTCCCTTTTGGTTCTGGTGAATATTTGTGGTGCTTGTGCCACAAAATTGCCACAACCATTGTTACAGAAGAGAGGGAGAGAGAAGGGAGATTCTGAACTGAGAATATCTGGTTGCCATAGCAGCCGGCAATGCCATGGCATGGACATGCCAACTCACTAGTTTGTTTCCAAACTCGTCCACCGTACTAAACAACGAGGAGTTCCCTAACACTATTTGCTCCAATTAGCAGCTTTGTAAGAAGCAAGTCTGTACTAGGCTTTCCACCTCCCTCAGTAATTTGATATTGGGCTATTTCACGTACAATGTATGTGCTACCTTTGGTGGCAGATCTATTTTTTTTTTGTCCTCCTGAGCTGCTGCTCTACCTCCCCACTCACCCACCCCAAGCCCACTCTCTCTACCTCACCCATCCCATTCCTACTCTCACTGCCCCATTCTACACCCATTACATGTGCTGATTGGGTTTTGTTTGGGCTGCTTTTGAAGAGTCCTCCCTAGGCTGCTTTGTTCTTTGTTTTCTGCCCCCAAGCACCACACCAATGGAGCATGGTCGGTGACCAACGTAAACTTCCTTCCTAACAGATAGTATCTCAGAGAATCAATCGCCCACTTTATGGCCAAGCACTCCTTCTCGATCGTGGCATACTTCATCTCATGGGGCAACAGCTTCCTACTAATAAACAAGATGGGCCTTTCCTCTTCTCCTTTGTTCTGGAAGAGAACAGCCCTGAGTCCCGAACCAGATGCGTCCGTGTGTAGATAAAAAGGCATTTGAAAATCCGGACAATGTAGAATAGCCTTATCTGATAGAGCTTTCTTGAGGGTGATGAATGCCTCCTCTGTTTGAACATTTCTCCAATCAGACTTATTTGGAGCATTAGACTTCAAAAGATTTGTCAAAGGTGTCGCTATAGTTGAAAAATGTGGTATAAATCATCAATAGTATCCCACGAAACCAAGAAAGGCCCTAACCTGTCTGGTATCTGATGGAAACTGTAGTTGACGTATGGCCTCTATCTTTTCCTGCTGTGGCCTGATGGTCCCTTGTCCAACAAAATATCCTAAATACTTGGTATATGAATTTGCCAGATTTGTCTTCTTAGGGTTTATGTGTAACCCTTCCTTCTTCAAGGTTCGAAAAATTGCAGACAGATATTTTACATGATGTGACCAACTTTGACTGAATAGCACAATGTCGTCTAAGTATGCACCCACATAGGCCTCATGACCTTTTATCAAGTAATTCATCAGTCTTTGAAAAGTGGCTGGGGCACCATGTAGGCCGAACGGAAGGACAGTAAATTGGAACAAACCACCTGGTGAGGTAAAGGCAGTTTTTTCTTTATCCGAAGGAAACAGGGGTATTTGCCAATATCCTTTTGTTAAATCAATTGTTTATAAAAACTTGGCTTTACCCAGTTGCTCCAGAAGGTCGTCAATCCTGGGCATAGGATAGGCATCAAATTTTGATACTTCATTTAATTTTCTGAAATCCATGCAAAAACGGATACTCCCGTCTGGTTTCGGAACCAAGACCAAAGGAGAACACCAGTCAATATGTGACGGCTCTATTACACCCAAGCGTAGCATCTCCTTGATCTCCTTCTCTACATCTCTCAATCTGGCTTCAGGAATCCTATATGGGCAGATTCTCACCTTCGACCCTGGATTGGTTTGAATGTGATGACATGTCAGAGAAGTCTTCCCTGGTATTGATGAAAAAATACTTGCAAATTGTTCCAGTAACCTAGAAAGTTCTTCCTTCTGAATAGGATCCAATGCCGGGTTTATGTTCAAAGCTTCTTTTCCTATTGGTTTATCCATTGTTGGTAGATACTCTGTAGATGTTTCCTCGATATTAATCCTAGCCACTGGTACTTTTGGTTCTGTCCATTTTTTTAGCAGATTAACATGATACGTCTGAAGAGGAATTTTACTCTCAGGTTGGCGAACCATATAGGTTACAGGACCCAGCACCTCTTCGATTGTATATGGACCCTTCCATGAGGCCAGCATTTTATTTTCGGACGTAGGAAGCAATACAAGGACTTTGTCCCCTACTTGGAAACTTCTTACTCGTGATTTTTGGTTGTAATATTTCTCTTGTCTTCCTACAGCTTGCTGGAGATGTAATTGTGCCACTGACTGAAGTTTTTCCATTCTTGACTTTAACTGAGATGCATATTCGGACAATGCGATCTTTTGGTCCGACTGCTCTTCCCAAGACTCTTTCAATATGTCCAATAGAGTCCTTACTGGTCTTCCAAATAACAGCTCAAACGGTGCAAACCTAGTAGAAGATTGCGGAGTATTCCTTAGTGTCATTGAAATCCATGGTAACACCCTATCCCAATTTCGTTCTCCCGGTTGGATGGTTTTTCTTAGCATCTGCTTAATCGTCTGGTTGTATCTCTCAACCAGACCATCTGTTTGGGGATGATACACTGCAGTCTTAATCTGGGAAATGTGCAAAGTTTCGCATACCTGTTTTAACACCGCTGACATGAAGTTAGTCCCCTTATCTGTGACTATGTCCTTCAGTATGCCCACTCGGGATATGAATGGAACTAGGACATCACATATTTGTTGAGCGGTCGTGAAGCGTAAGGGAAAATCCTCCGGATATCTGGTTGCGTAATCTACAATTACTGGCAAATACTCGTGTCCTCTAGACAACGCTTCTAATGAACCCACGATATCCATTCCAATTAGTTGAAAAGGTTTGATTGGTTTATTTATAGAGCGCTTTGCACCAAAGCGCTGTGCATTGGAACAACAAATACACAGAAATAACAACAAATTAACAGTGTGAGCAAAAAATTACAACTTGAATCATTCCATAAAACAGTGTAAAGAGCAATTACTTGAGGGAGGGAGAAGTGGAGTGGAAGTTGGAGAGTTAAGGGGACCAGGAGAAGGATTGAAAAAGTGTACAATGGAGAGAGAGAGAGTAAAGGGAGAGGGGGGAGAGGAATCGAAGAGGGGAAGTCAGGGGGGTGGATATGAGAGGGCAGGATGGGGCTTCACGGGGGGATGGAGAAGAAGGGATTTAAGGGAGGTGCGAAATGAGGTGAGGGTGGTAGAAGATCGGATTAGGAGGGGTAGAGAGTTCCAGTGCAGAGGGGCAAGAAGATGGAAAGAGCGGAACCGGGAAGAAGCGCAGGGGGAAGGGGGTACAGTGAGAAGGAAGTGGTCAACTGAACGAAGGGAGCAAGGGGGGGTGTAGAAGGAGAGAAGGGAGGAGAGATAAGGAGGAGCAAGACCATGGAGGGATTTGAAAACAAGGCAGAGAAAGTGGCATTTTAGTTGTAGGTGGAAAGGTAGCCAGCCAAGGTGAGAGAGCGAAGAGGAGATAGAATCACGGGGCGTAAGGAGACAAAGGGTACGAATAGCAGAGTGGCAAATAGATTTAAGAGGGGCAAGAAGAGAAGAGGGAAGTCAGCAGAGAAGAGTGGAACAGTAGAAGAGACGGGTAAAGATGAGTGAGGAGACTAGGAGTTTAGTAGCGTGTAAAGTTAGGGAGGGACGGATTTTGCGAATGTTGTAGAGGTGGTATCGGCAGGAGCGGGAGGTGAGTGAGATGTGTTGCGAGAAGTTAAGAGAGGAGTCAAAAAGAATGCCTCGATTGCGAGCATGGGTGGAGATGGGGAGATCAGAAGGAGGAAAATGGATAAAAGGGGGAGGAGAGGAAGGGGGAAGAGTATTAGAGGGGAAGAAAAGGACTTTGGTTTTATCAGTGTTGAGAGAGAGAAAGCAGGAGGACATCCAGTTCTTGATGGCCGTGGGACAAGAGGAGAGCTTAAGATGGATGTCAGGTGTGAAGGAGGAGAAAGAGAGAAAGAGTTGAGTATCATCCGCATAAAAATGATGGGAAATGCCAAAGGAGGAGATAACAGGGGCAATGCGAGAGGTGTAAAGAGAGAAGAGGGCCAAGTACAGAGCCTTGAGGAACACCGTGAGTTAGAGGGAAGGAAGGAGAGGTCTGGCCTCTCCATGAGACTGTAAAGGAACAGGCGGAAAGGTAGGAGGATAGCCATTTTAGAACAGGGCCTTTGAACCCGAAGGAGGAGAGAGTATGGAGCAGGAGCGGGTGATAGACAGTGTCAAAAGCGGCAGAGAGATCAAGGAGGATAAGAATAGAGGATTGCTTAGCGTGACGAGCAGACAGGAGCGAGTTGAGAATGGAGGTGAGAGCAGTTTCAGTGGAATGTTTAGGACGGAAGCCAGATTGAAAAGGAGCAAGGAGAGAGGAAGTAGAGACTAAGGAAGAGAGTTGAGGGTAGGCAAGGCGTTCAAGGATTTTAGAGAGGAAAGGCAGATGAGAAATAGGTCTGTAGTTAGCAGTGAGCAGAGGAAGAATAGGAATAATCGTTGCATGTTTGAAAACAGAGGGAAAGGTAGATGAGGATAGGCAGGAGTTGAAGAAAGTGGTGAGGTAAGGGAGAATAAGAGGGTAGATCTTAGGGATGAGAATAGAGGAGAGAGGGTCAGAGGGGGCGGACGTGGGGTGGGCTTTAGATAAAAGAGAGGAGATATTAGAAGGGGAAACAGATGAGAAGACAGACATGATGGAAGATGAGGGAGAGGGGGTAGGAGGAGAGGAGGAGTCTGAGAGGGAGATACGTTTTTGCCTGAGAGATGATTTTAGAGGAAAAGTAATTGGCAAAGTCAGGGGGAGAAAGTGAGGAATTGGATGAGGGATCAGGAGTCGAAGTAGAGAGAAGAAGGGAAAGAGTTTGAAAGATCCGACGAGGATGGGAGGCTTGAGACTGAAGAAGGTTAGAGTAGTAGGAGGATTTGGCAGTCGCAAGACAAGAATTGTAAAGTGCATGGTAGGAGAAGTAAGAGGTTTGATTAGAGAGCGAGGGAGTTTTGAGCCAAAGTCTCTCAGGTCGCCTGAGAAGACGCTGCATAGAGCGGAGATGGGAAGTAACCCAAGGTTAAGAAGGTTTTTGAGTAGGGCGGAAGAGAGAAAGGGGGTAGAGTTGGTCAAGAGTAGTACTGATAGAAGATGAAAGGGAGGAGAGAGCATCATCGGGAGAGAGTAGTGCAAAGTCTTGGTGAGATGGGAGAGAAGAAGAGCAATTGTGGGAGAAGAGGGTAGGATCGTAATTACGCAAGTCGCGACGTGAGAAGATTGGTGGGGAGGGATCAGTATTAGTGGAGGGTGAGAGAGGAGAGAGTAAGGTATGATCAGAGAGATAAACAGGAAGAGAAGAGACCGGGGAAGAGGGGTAGGAGGAGTTAAAGATGAGGTCAAGAGTTGAACCAGAGAAGTGCGTAGGGGATGAAGGAAGGGGGAGAGGAGGTAGGAATCAAGAATGGAGAGGTTCTAATATCAACGGCATTGGTTGGAGAGGTGCCTTGGGTACAGCTGCTCGATTCTTCTTCTGACACTCGGCACATTGATGACAGAATCGGCTACCTGGCCATAGAGTCCCGGCCAATAGAATCTTGCAAGAATCTTCTGTGTTGTCTTTTCCACGCCGAGGTTACCCTCTCCCACTTGCAGATGTGCTACTTCAAGGACAGGACGATAATACTTGCTGGGTACCAACAACTGTCGGATAGTTTTATTGTCCGGACCAACAGACATGCAATAATATAAACCTTTGTCTGTGATAAAATGTGGTGACTTGCCTGTTGTACCCCAGTGACTGTGACTCTTGCATGTTTCAAAAGGGGGTCGAGTTCCTGAGCCATGCGGAAACTATCTCCTCCTTTGTCTAATCTCCAATCTACAGCTACAGGGTACATATTTCTTTCAAGCCAATGATGTTTTTCAAGTTTCTTCACATTTCTACTCTTCTTCAGTTTACTGGCTTGTCCCATGATTTCTTCATTACAAAAAGGAGCTTCCTCTAACCATTGTTCTTCTACCTTCTTGATGAGTCGAGGAAGATCAGATATATCAGAGCCAATTAATATGGGTTCGGGAAATGCTGGCATTATGGCTGCTCTTACTTTCATTTGTTCCCCCGCCACTTTTATCCTTACATCCTTGAGGGGGAATACTTTAACGTCACCATGCACACAGCGGATAGAAATATTCTCATTAGAAATCTTCACTCCACCTACCAGGTCTAGGATCACTGCTGTCTGCAAGCTTCCTGAATCCAGCATTGCCTTGGTAGGATGACCTTCCACCTCAGCTTCACAGTTATATGGATATGTGGGCTTAGGACTTGGAGAAACTCCCGCCTGGTTGACTTATTTTGCTGGTTCAAGGTTCCCCACATCCATCGGTTCTGGCTTGGTTCTCCTTGGACCTAATCTTGCGAGGTGGCCCCACTCACCACATTCAAAACATTGAGGGCCCCGAGCACTGAGACTAGGTGGTCGGAGAACCTGTGACGTTCCTGCCCCTTCACTGCTAGGGCAACTCCTAGCTCCTTCCCATTCCGATCTCCGGATCATTGAGTTTGGTCAGCGTGAAGAAGAGTTTGGTCGATTTCCTATCCCTGCAGGACTTCCTCCTACTCTGGGAGTGGAGGGGTATACCATCAGCTTTGCCTGTCCGGCCTTTTGATATGCAGAGGCGATATTGACTGCCTCGACCAGGGTGGGTCTATGGTGTTGTCTGACCCACCTCTGCATGGGCAAAGGCAATGCATCCACAAACTGCTCTAGAATCACTTTTTCAGCCATCTCATGAGTCGTTGCGGAAGTACTCTGTAGCCATTTTTCTCCTAACTCCTTTATGCGGTAGAAGAGTTGGCGTGGAGTTTCTTCTGGCGAAAGCTTAGTGTCCCTGAATTTGATCCTATACGCCTCATCGTCGTGGCCGAGGTGCTCCAATACTACTGCTTCATGTCTTGATAGCCAGTATCTCCTGCAGAGTTGGCGGCCTGATAGGCGCTCTGCATCTCCCCGGTCATGAGGGGTGCGATTTAGTGGCACCACCTCTCGACTGGCCATTGGGCGTTTTTAGCAACTCTTTCGAAGTTGATGAAGAAATGAGCGGGATCTTCGTCGGTGGTAAACTTCTGAAGTACTGAGGCTGGCACTGATGTATGATTTCTCACGTTGGTGGCTTCCAACAGTTGTGCCTGCTGAAGTTGTAGAGCCTGCTGAAAGGCCTGTCTGTCCGCCTGGGCCTGCTGACTTTGAAGCTGTAGGGCTTGCTGTAAGAGCTGTTGTCCCTCGCTCAGTGTTTTTATGAGCTCCTCAATTGTGTTTCGCTCTATCGCACCGCTGCCACCAAATGTGATAGAGCATGTGGAAACAGAACTCGCAGCACTCAAACTGGCTTGAACCTTCTTTATTAAAAATTATGAACTATCATGTATATCGATGCAATCAACAGATCTTAACCTTCTTTATCTCGGTAGCTTCTTCAGCTGTCTCTCACCACCCTTGTAATACATACAGTCTTTAGGTTTTGGAGTGGTAGAAGCGCTCTTTTCTTTGTTGTGTCCTTATTATGCACTTTCTGAGAACACACACTTCTCTTAAGAAATCAGAAATGGTCTTAGGCTTATGCCGGTTTTTCTCCTTCTCACCTCACACGGGTTGGTGCTTGCAGGGTTAATGACGTTTACCAACCATCTCGACTCTTAATAGCAATCAGTTGTGTTATGTAGATCATCCCCCTTTAGGCTTTTACTGGACGTCTTTTAGTTTCTCTTTTGTAAGTAAGGACAGTCCCTTTATACATTTCTTTCATCATGAAGACATCATCTCACCTTCATTCGTTATTTCTTTTCGGGGTTAAGTTCCGTTTCGAGTCAGATCCTGGCTCGTCTCCCCTCTGATACGCCTTGCAGTGCAGCGCCACCAGAGCCGCTCCTGTAGCCCCGCCCCTGCAACGGTGGGGGCTGCATGGGAGTTAGGCGTCTCTCCACAGCTGACTCTCCGGCACTGACAGCTGACTCACGAAGCTGCTCCCGTAGCCCCGCCTCTGCAGTGGTGGGGGCCGGCTGGGAGCTCCACGTCTCTCCACAGCTGACTCTTCGGCACTGACAGCTCACTCACGTCCCTCTCTTCGGCTCAAGGGGAGGCCTCCAGTGTTTCGGGCGGACCATAGGTCTGACCTGGAAGGCTTCCTCCTTTTTGTTTTTCTTTTAACAGCGCTGCTAACGGGAAAGCGTCTCGACAACCACTCGACCCTTCTAGCGACATCTTCGGCATCCCACAGCAAACTTCTCCGTTTTCTCGAACAAACTTAGTAACAGCTTCACGAGATGCTCAACAGGAGCGGATCTCGTCTTAACTCTTGGGCCACTTCTCATTAATATGCCCACTCGTAAACTATCTCTTCTTCATAGGGTACGCATTCCTCTTCCCTCCGATCAGCACTCTGTGAAAACCAAAACCAAACATAAAAGTCCAGTATTAAAGAAGAGCACCTTTGTTAAGTCTCAGCTCATTTCTCATTGGTTTACTCTCATGTCATAGAGAGAGAGATCCCTCCCATCCAGTCATTTATGACATCACTCCATCAGTACATACCAGTGAATTCATTATTTAATTGGCTCTGATAAACTTATCCTCCTTTGCTTCATCACAGGCTCGAATGGGGATCTACCGGCTCTGGCACCCGTGAAAGGGCAATTACCGGTTCTGGAATACCCCGGTAATTGCCCATTCATGGGTGCCAGACTTTCTTGCAAGTTTGGAGGTAGCCTTGCCGGTTTTACCGGCAAGGCTACCTCCGACCTTGTAATGAGGCCCGTTGTCTTTGTCACTGTTAGTTTATTTTTTTGTTTAATTTCAAAACTGTTGCATTTATGATAATGGGAGAGTACAACCTTGTGCTTGCTGCAACATTGTTTCGAAATTGATAGTTAATATATTCATATTTCAGCTCTAAGCAAGTGGCGGAATCTCAATTTTCCCTTCGGCAAATGCCAAGTAGCCTTCTCTATCCAGATCTGGATTAATGCATTGTGTTTGTTTGGAGTAAATTGCAGACAGTTGAATATCCTCTTTCTGACCAGAAGTGCCCCCTGAAGTCAATGAAAACAGTCTGCTGCAAGTCATTTATGACTTTAGATTCCTTTGCGGTGGAATGTTAGAAACCATAAATATTTTCCATTGTGTTAGAGGAAAAACAGTACAAATGGTTCGACTTTTTTTTTTTTTTAGGTACACATCGCCAGATTTTATGTACATCAGATCATGGTTGCCATGTATATTTTTCTCAGGAGGTGTGACAGTAGGAAACATAGGACGGCAGCTGGCAATGGTAAGTATCTGTCAAAGGTTATGTTTTAATATTGAAGTCTTGTTAAAATGCTGCATGCCGAGCTTCAAGAAAACTAGAAAGTGGGTGTATGGAGGGGTATTTGTTCATAAATCCCATGATTTATGGAATCCATGTGGCTGACACATGTAGCATACTGCCTTATCTTTTACTTTGGAGCATCTGAAGTGGCAGCAGAAAGAGACAGAACCAGTGTTTTCTTCTGTGTACTGCTAAATATCTTTAAACGTAAAGTAACAGTTTACATGAATAGGGAAGGTCACTGAGAGATTATGGTTATGTTATGCTTGCGACGTTTGTCTGACCTAACAAGATATTTCCAGCATCACTGAGCTCTCACCCTGTGGATGCAAATACGGTACACCGTTCATTCAACACCCTGTTTTTTTTTGTCTGAGTTTTCTGCTGCAAAATGTAGGCTGAAAAATGTAGGCTGAAAAATATGGGGGGGAGGGTAGTGGGTAAGGGCATATAAGGGGAAGGTGTGGTGGGAAGATGGAGAATAATAAAAGGGAAGGGAGTTTTGTGGGTAACCCCTTAAATAAAATAAAAAAGAAATGTGAGTTTGTTCGGCAAAACACTCTGCAAAAACAAATCCGGGGATGAATGACGATAGAACCCCCGAATACATTTTGACATAGTTTGATGCATAAATCATTTTTTAATTAATATGTTTGCTATGCTCGGCTGGGTTGTCCCCTGTGGAAGCAGTATCAATATAGAATCCTGGTCGCTTTGATGCATTTGCCCAACCTCCTATTTTGCTGTGGAATTTTGGACTGTGGATGCACCTTTCTCTTAAATAGCATCATTTCTAGGAGGTCCGGGTTGGGATTTAGTTTGCAAACACTGAGCACTTTGTTCTTTAATCGCTCCCATCATTGTGTAAGTGAATTAACCCTACCAATGTGTGTCCAATTAATTAACTGTTCGGGCTGTATAGAAGGGGAGAATAGTGGCATCGGGGCACAGCATATGTAGGTTCTGTTATTTATTTTCGTATGTTATGTTTTATTCTCATTCAATATTGAAAGGTAGCAGTGTTGAGAAACGTCAAAATCAGACTAATGAAACTACTCGATTTTGAAAAATGCTAATTTAAATATGAATTGGGAAAACTCTAGTATAATATTCAGAATTCCTTTGCCCACCTCGATATAACGCTTTGGGCCTGTTTCATTTAATATTTGCCTGGTTCAAAGTGACTTTGCACTGCCGACACAAACCCGATGCGTGGAACTGTGCAAAGTATTGGCAAAGTCATTTTGTACTGAAAAATGACTATGCTCTGACTTTGCCTGGACTTTGCACTGCAAAAATACACTTTGCACAGTCCATGAATCAGGGTTTGTGTCGCCAGTGCAAAGTCAATTTTCAGCGAGGCAAATTCACTTTGAACCGGGCAACTATTCCATGAATCGGGTCCTTTTTGTGTCTGGAGAGAAGTAAGCATGTGTTTGTGCATCCTGATAGATACCAGTCGACCGCAGTACTAATTTGTTCTTGCTCATCCATAATTCCGATTTGCCCATGCAGAAGTCTTCCATTGCCAGTTTGTAAATAGGAACTTGAAATGTTTTGTAATCTGGAATGTAATGTGATTTTCATATCATTTTAGGGCCTCCCTGAAAAAACGCACAAGGACTGAATAATTTGCACGCAATACTAGAGACTTTGTATCGGTGTCAAAGCAAGAAAGATCAGAAGACAGCTTTGTTCATTTTGATGGAGGATTTTCTTGGACCTTCGTATAGGATCACCTCAATGCTGAGCTGTGGAAGGGAAAATCAATAATACATTTTAAGATAGCCAAATCAGGTTAACTGCTTCGCTTGATCTTTTCTTGGCAACTCATTGCAAACGTATGTGCATCCCGCTGCATACAGGTAGGATTTCCCATTGTACTATGTACAATGTATTGGGGTCCAGTTACAGCCTTCCAAGTATTAGATTTTGTTGTAAGTAACCAAAATAGTTGCCAATGTGAAAGGCCGGGATACATAAGTGTGTTTGCAAACAATCGCTATGTGTGGGTGCTCCTAGGACGGGCAAGAGAGGCTGGAAACATGAGTATACTTTAATAGGAACAGCGTTTATCTAAAAGTTAAAGCAGGGCTCTGTAAAATAAATTTAAAAGGGTGTAAACTATGACAAAAATATGCGAACTGTGACCAGCATTCAAACAACAAACTTTCCTTATATCTGCTTTTTTTTTTTAAAGAAGGTCTTTAGATCATGCATTTCATTGGAACAAAAATGAGATGCCAATACTCTCGAACCTTGATTGTAAGAAAAGTCTGATGTAAGGAATGCAAATTGAAATATTTGAAGTCCCAAATTCATAGTCCACATTTTAGTCATGGACGATGTACTGTTTTGGGAACTAAAACCAATTGTCACCTATTCTGTTACCCAGTCACTAAGTATTACGGTAACTTTGTATTTGGTGGCACCACCATTTACGTAGTCTATTTTTAAAAGTCCTGTTTGAATTTTGCAATCTGTGATTGCCTTGTATAAAGGAGAGTGATTATGTCACTGCATTAAACATGTATTATTTCTAAATGTTATATTGTGAGCACATTGTACACATTTGTTAGTATAGATCACATTTGACCCGAGTAGCAAGTATTGGGTCTTAAACCTCAAAGTGCAATCTACCTGGAAAAAATGATCTGAGCCTTGTGTTCTCCTTTTTGTTTTTGTTTTATTGCCTACAGATGTTGGGGAAGGGTTCTGATTTTAGTTTAATGCTCCATGGAGGAACCGTTCAGCAATAATTTTGTTTTCTTGCAGAGTTGCTATACTGTTTCCACGGCTAGCATTACTTTTCTAAATACTCCAGTTGTGTGATGCGGAAGTAGATGTAATTTTTTTTTTTCTTTTCTGAATTTGCCTTTTGGATTATTCAATGAAATAGTTGTGGTTGCATATCTTGCTGAACAAGTGTGTTTTATTTAATATCAGAGACAATTTGGCTTTCCAGTCACCTCTGTTATGTATTTTCTCTTTTTTGTGAGGAAAACATATTAAAACATGTTTGGCACATCTTTACGAATCCTAGAATCTGTTCATCTGGAACTGTTCCTGACTTTCTTAGGACGCTTCACTATAAACAGAAGTTTGAACAGTTTGCATGATAGATGGTTCAAGGACTCATTGTTTTTCAACCTGATTTACTTTCTAAGCATTTTCTGTATGCTGCTTTGGAAACGTTTGTTTCTGTTAATTTTGAAGGTATGCAAGTCAACTGTTGCCAAAACCTATTGCAAGAATGTGAGCCAAAAAGGTCTGAGTTTCTACATGTTTTGGAAGCAAATTTGCACTGTATGGGGTCAAGCATTTACATGGATTTACATGTTCATAGTCATGCTTTAAATGCTATGCTGAGTTTTCCATTTTCTTTTTTACTTTATTAAATATTGCAGCTGAATTGGCTGTCTGTTTCCTTCATTAAGAAATTGAAGTACTCCTTTCCATTGTGTGGAATGGAAAAAAATCATAAAATATTCTATATGTTGTCATCCACAAAATCATTGCCCCATTTAAAACAAAACAAAAAATACAGCTGATAAATGATGATATACATCTTCAAAGTGTTTTGATGAGGAAGCGCATACATTTCTATTTAATCTGCTACTTTGGAAGTGTCTTGTGCAAGTTAAATTAAAAAAAATATATACTAGCTTTGTTGCTAGTATTCATGGAAAGTTATTCTCTTCAGCCCAAATGGACTGCGTTCTCAATTATAAGTATGCATCTTCAATTATGCACGACGTCCTATAAACCCATTTATTTGGGGTCCAGTTGGTTTTAGTATTATATTTCAGTTGTGTGTTAGTATGGAGACTAACCTGTGCAAATCGACCCATGTATCAGGATAGAAATGTATATCTTGACCTGTAATTAAATAACACAAGTTAAATACAATGTGCTCTGGAAAAAGGTCTCAGAGTTGCATTGAAAATGCCGACAGGGATGTAAAGTCTGAGTGTGCACCCGTTCGGACTCTCGATCCTGAGTCCAGATGCTTTGCTGGGGGGTGGGGGGTGGGTCAGAACCCCTTATGGTGGGCCTTGACTCCAGATATCACTAACTTGCAGTTATCCGAAGGCCTGAGGGATGAGATCATAAAAATATTAGATGAAACATGTATCTAACATGGTCTGGCCTGGCTCAAAGCTTTATACCCCTACCTGGGGTCACCCCATGGGCACTGCTAGTCGTCTGTTGCCTACAGATCCAATTACACTTCGTGTTGATGTCTGTATTTACAATCCTAACAAGACCTCTGATGCCCAAAAGAAGGCTTAAGTGTACATAGAATGAATAGTGGAGATTACCAAGGAAGGGTGAAGAGTTAAATAAGGATTTATCTTGGCTTGCTAATGAAGGAGTTGAAATTATGATTATGAAATTATGAATAGTAAGCTTTGATAATGTATAACACTTATTCTCCTGCATTCCCTGCTGTACTGACAGGGGACCCTGCTCACAAGACCTGTGGCCACTGTAGAGCAGTCATCTATGTCAAGTGAAATCCCTGTGTATAACTAGAGTTGTTGAACACTGACTGTGGTACTGAGGGAGCAAAGTGGCAGGATAACCCTTATCTGATGTTCTGAAATCAAAGAAGCACACCACCAAAGTTATTGTCCTCCTTGAAATAACACAAATCAGATCCTATCAAAGACCTTGTCTCTTTGCATCTGGGCTTAAAATCACATGTTTAAACCCTGAGTGCATTTCATTTCCTGCAACGGTAGGAACACCTTGCCTGCTGTATGAGCAGATCCCCAGGCACTGAAATTTGAAAACAACGTTGAACCGATTTCTATTCCCCTTCAGAGAAGCTCCAGGCAACACACCCTCACTGCCAGCTAGTAGGTGTCTGGAGGATCTGTGATATCAGAATCACCACATATTCTACATGCTGCCCAGGGCATCTTAGCCTGGATTTCTTCCATCATATGTGAGCCACACAAACGGGGCCCCTTTGGCAAACTATGTTTAGTCATGATAAGACATGATCATAGCTAGTAACCTTTCCTGCCCCAGGTAAAAGTCTACCATGCCACCAGCACTTAATTACACATATCCGCAACCCTGCAGCCTAAAACAAAAGAACATCACCAATCCACAAAATACCCTTTTAACCAAATAAATGCCGCATTTATTCATTTGCATTTTTATAGCGCACAACTGCCTAGGGCATTGTGGCGCTGTTACAGACAGCTCACTTGACAAGGCATAGTATTGACATTCGACTAGGTACAATATTGAGGACACAGTAAAAAGGATTGGTTGCAGACATTGCTCATGTTCCAAGGTTACATGGGAACAGTGGGGCTGGTAACTGTTATTTGAATAAAGTGGTCTTCAGTGCCTTTCCGAAGGCCAGGAGAGATGTTTCTGTTGTGAAGTGCTTGTTGGTGAATGTTGTGTGGTTGTGCGTCATTGGAAAGGAAGATGTGTTGTGAAGTGCTTGCTTGTGAATGAGAGACCCTGTGATGTCATGTGGAATGTTGATGTGTGAATGCTGTATGAGTGTTCTACCTGAGGTCATTTAAGCCTGGGCGATGGGACCCAGTGGTTATCCTTATATGTAGCTTAATGTAACTATGTAATAAAGTATATGTAAGAAGCCCAAGAAGACCCCTGAAGTTACATTATTACACTGACGACGAGGATTACTGAAACAAAGAAGACTGCGGAGAGGGGAGCAGCAGAGGAAGGCAAGGAACCACTGCCCCCCAAAGATAAGAAGTCAGTCACATCACCCAGGGGTGCAGAGCGCAAGGTTCATAGAAGTAAAGAAGGCTCCAGCGTAGGCCCAGGGCTCAAATAAAGAGGAAGGGGCAGCCCACCGCAGAAGTAAAGGGATTGTGAAGTAAAGAAAGCCCCAGCTCAGGCCCAGGGCACAAGTAAAGAGGAATAGGAAGCCCAGCGCAGAAGCAGAGAGGTTAAGTCTTGAAGTGAAGCCCCAAATAGTAAAGCAGGCCCCAAGGAGAAGTATTGAAGCTTGAAGTAAAAGCTGCAGCAAAGTGACTGGGGAAAGTGAAGCCCCAATAGCGAAGCCGACCCCAAATGTGTGAAGTGTGAAGCAGAGGCAAGGTGCAGTGTTATGAAGATAAGCACCTGCGCTGTGATATCTTGAAGCAGAAGCAGGCTACAAAGGACAGAAGTAGAAGCAAAGCGAAGGGAGAACTAAAATCAGGAAGAAGGTCCGCAAAAGGAAGATTTGGGAAAGCAGATGCAGCATGGTAACCAAAGGTGTGAAGAAGTCGCTGCAGTGTTGAGCTCAGTGAAGTTCCCGTAGTGAAGGGAGGAAGAAATAAGTGGGAAGGACCTTTGAGCAATGAGAAATGCTTGTTTTGTTTTGGCAGAAGCGCTATAGAGCGAAGTGAAACCAAATGACTTTGGGGGATTTGATGCAGTATAACTTCCCCAAACTTTCTCAGGCCAGACTAAAAGAAGTGATGGGCATGAAGAAGGAGCGCCATTATATGAGGCGTCATCATAGGCATGTTTCCTTTAAAGTTATGAACTTTACGGATGATTTGTATTTTAGTAGAGTCATGTTATTAAGGCTACATTAATGCAAGAAGATACTGTATTCTTATGAGGATGCAAATGATAGTGAGAATATGCATATGTGGTCTACAAGTATTGAACTTTAAAAGTTACTGATTGAAGCCTAACCTTTTGAGGGTTTGAAGCTATAACTGGACTTTTATGTACTTTATAGAGTACAGTTATTGTCTTAAGTGAGAAAGTTGGAGGTGCATGATGCATGCCTGGAGTTGCAAGAAAGAGAGCTTGAGTGAGCTAGAAGTAACCTTTTGAGGCATTTCAGGGTTATGTTATCCAGTGCAACATGGACTTATCGAAGTTTAGAGGTATGCACATGAAGCAAAAATAGGCTGCATGGACTTTTAGAGAGTCATAGATTTGCAGATTGTACTGTAATAAGATATTGAAATTCAAAATGTCCTATTTTAGAAGTGGGTCACCATTGTTGAAGGTTGGTATGAAGTGCAAATATACCAGAAGTGTGATGGTGCAAATATATCAGAAGTGTGATAGTTGAAGTGAAGTGTAGGGATAACGTTGCCAATAGAGGAATAACGCCTTCCCTTTTTAGTGAAGTGTGGGGTGAAGAGTAGGGATAGCGTCCCCAATGGAGGAGGGTAGTGCCTCCAATCAGCAGTGAAGTATAGGGATAGCGTTCCCAATATAGGAAGGTGGCGCCTTCTATGATAAGTGAAGTGTAGGGATAGTGTCACTTTCAACGTGAAGTGAAGTGATGAGTAGGGATAGTGTCCGGCAATGGAGTTATAGCATCCCGCAGCAGAGTAGGCATAGTGTCCCGCAGCAGAGTAGGATTAGCATCCCGCAGCAGAGTAGGGATAGCGTCCCGCATCAGAGTAAGGGACAGCGTCCCTCATCAGAGTTGGGGTAGTGACCCGGACCGGTATAGGGATCCCTGAGTAGAGTAGGGATAGCTACCCTCATCAAAGTAGGGATAGCGTCTCGCATCAGAGTAGGGATAGCGTCTCAAATCAGAGTAGGGATAGCGTCCCTGAGTAGAGTGTGGATAGCGTCCCTCATCAGAGTAGGGGTAGCGCCCCGCATCAATATAGGGATAGCGTTTCGCATCAGAGTAGGGATAGCGTCCCTGAGCAGAGTAGGGATAGCGTCCCGCAGCAGTATGGGGATAGCGTCCCTGAGATATTTTCTTTAGAGTTGCATCTCTCTATAAAAAGATGCATGGTGTGGATGTCCTGTATGAGTACCCTGTATGTGTTGTCTTTCCCAGGCCAGTGGTGGTTGTAAAAAAGGAAAGGGATGTGCTGTGATGTGTTCGTTGGTGTGGTGTGGGAAAGGAAGGAGGTGTTGTGAAGTGCTTGCTTGTGAATGAGAGACCCTGTGATGTCATGTGGAATGTTAATGTATGAATGCTGTATGAGTGTTCTACCAGAGGTCATTTAAGCCTGGGTGATGGGACCCAGTGGTTATCCTTATATGTAGCTTAATGTAACTATGTAATAAAGTATATGTAAGAAGCCCAAGAAGACCCCTGAAGTTACATTATTACAGTTTCAGATCTCAATTTAGGTGGTAGTGAGTTCCAATATTTTGGAGCTGGAACTTCAAAGCTTTACCCACCGACTTTAGTTCTGTTGAAGGTAGGAATTGAGAGAGAGAGTGTGTGTACATGTCCCGTTTTTGGTCTGAGTGTTTGCACTTGGTGTATTCGTCCAGTTAGATAGATTGGAGCAGATTGGGATAGGCATCTGCGGGTGACAGTGAGAGTCTTAAACAAGATACGGTCTTTGACTGGGAGCCAGTGGGCTTTATGTCTTGCTTGGGAGATATGCTCCCTCCTGGGGATACTGAGCTCTGCTCTCGGTGCGTTATTCTGTGTAATTTGTAATCTGTTAATGTTTTGCATAAGGGACACTCTTCACCCTCGGCCATTAACAGAGCACCCGTGCCACAAATATCAATGGGGATGATGCTGCACACAGGATACACTCCTGCATCATCACTACCAGATGAGTCATTACACATGCCCACATGACCTCATCCCTATCAGAGAACTGGTCATATGTCACTGTTGTGGTTTCTCGGCAACGTCCCCTGAGGTCTTGTGCATGGAAGGCCATGCACAGAAGGTCAAGTCCAGTACTTGGGTCTTTAAAACCTGGACGGAAGCTGTAAGAGTGCGCTGAATTTAAGTTCGGGGAAGTAGGGAGCGGTGTTGTGGTCAGGGCCATGCATCGGGAATAGTCTCGGTGGGGTGGGACCCTTTAACCTCAAATTGTAGGGGGTACGAGCAGGGAGGCACAAGACCGACCTTGCGGGCATGTGGATCCAGCCTTTGCAGCTGCATTCTGCAGACAGCCTATCAATTGTGTGTTTTAGATCACAAAGCACTTAATCAGACACTTGGTCACAGACTCCTCTATCCCCAATTTCGATGGCATATCTAGCTAATACTGAATCTGCCAAGCTGACCGAACAATTAGATGAGGCACAGGGATGGTCCTCCGTCACAGGACATTGCAACCCATCTTTCCTACAAATGCCCCCACATTGGTAGCGGTGTCCCCCTGATACCTGGAAACACATTACCTGCATCACGTTGATTGCCAATTCAAAAAACTATTTACAAACATCTTAACCTGCCTGAAATGCATTACCCTCTCCTGAACACCTCACTGCTGGAAATGTCCATGTGCTGATCTAAAGAATTTCTTGTAACCTGGAAGGACCTACAGTTAGCACTTCGAACACAACCAACGACCCTTCCCACAAAGGACAGTCAGGAATTACTTCAATTGTCTCCCTGTCAACTGATGGAACCATAGGATTCTCCTACTCTCATTAAGCTACTAATACCACCTGGACCCATTAACTGAGGAATCACCTGGTTCCATTCTAGCAGAAAACTCCTATAAAGCCAATTCAATAATTCCCTAAAAGAGAACCTAGAGCAACTGGACCCGAATTTTAACACAGACCGGCTCCTTGTTTTCTTAAACAGCATATAACACCCTATATGATCCAGCACACTACTACAGAGAGGGAATACATTACTGACAAACCACTGGTTCCCAGAAACACTTAAACTCAAAGCTGTGTCAAGGTGAAAATGACCTGGCTGAAGTCCATATTCAACTGGAACATACCACAAAGCAATCTTCAACGCCAAAATGAGTATTTCTCTGGTTGAATTAAAAAAAAATGCCATAAATAGCCCAATGGAGCTGTACAAAATAGTATAGAAATTCATCTAATTTAAATGTACCACATTCTCAACCACACAAAACCAAGATCTCTGCGACAGAGTTCCTTCCTTCATAGAAAAGATGCAGTAAATTACCATCAAATGCCCACAGTAACCAATCTGTTTACCCAACCAGTGTAAAATACATCTAATGGCTTCACATTCTCCGATGTATACACCACTGATTCTCCCCCACGAGGAGCTCATACGAGGATAGCACTTGGGTAACCCATGTCCCGCAGCCATTACTGCAGTCTGCTTTGACATCCTGTGGAAATGCCAATACTGCAGTCATCAACAGCTCACTACAGACAGGACGTGAACTAAACGCCCTAAAACGCTCCATGTTTGCACCTTGCTAAAAGAAAGCATCCTAGGATAGCTAGGACCACACACATTACTCTCCTGTTACATGGTTGCAGTGAGACCCCCTAGAGTGTAGAAAACCTTACCAAGATTATAAAAAATCTTCACTGCAAAACCACAGTGACACAAATAATCTAACACATTGGACACACGCCACTCAAGACTCTACCCTCACCATGGAACCGAAATCACACTGATCTGAGTATGGGAAAAGTCATGTCTAACAAACCAAGGCTCTCGGCATGCTGATCATGCTTAACGAAAGTTGCCTTTGGTACCGTGGTCCACTTCATCCCTATCTACAGCACATTGCCAATGTCTCACCTGCTGCACTGTTGTGCTGCAATTCCTTCTTGCTTGATCCTAGCCGAACTGTACAACTAGGAAACCAATTGCCCAACGCCAATACCATGGACTGTGGAGTACTTTAAGGCATGCCCCCCCCCAAAAGCCCCCTACCTTTCAACATATATGTCAATCGAATTATGTTTCTAATATCGAAATCCTAGTCCTTGGACCTTACTCAAAGAAACCTTCAAACTATGTCCCACTCCTTAGGAGTGAGCTTTTGTGCAAAACCCAAAGTACCCAATTTAGGCTTCATCTTTCAAATGGAACTCCTAAAAAGAATCCGACCCTACATAGCAAAAGAACATCACCCAGTGGTATAACAGGCACTTGCAAAGTCATGGCTGGACTACTGAAATGCCTTGTTTGCCAGCCTCCCCACCTTTCAACTCAAATGGCTGTAAAAGGTCCAGAAAACTGTGGGCATCCTCATATTATTGTTACATAAAGGCCAACCACTCACCACCCAACACCAAAACCTACATTGACTTCTGGTGCAGGCCGGGATCTCCTTCAAGATCCTGTTCATCATTTCAGAAGATTACGAAGACTTTGTACCATACTACCTGAAAGAAAATATCTCACAATATTGGCCCAACAGTCTGCAAATAATACATTTGGCCTGCAAGACCCGAGGGGAAAGACATGTAGCTAAAATCTTACCCTACCTCTGGAAGAACCACACAGACGTAAGACTGCCTCCCAACACACCAGCTATCTGTTCTAATGTGATACTTGGGTTGAACCATTGCTATAATATGCAAAAGTGCGCACTTAAGTTATGCAGTGAGGACACAGTAAATAAACATTTGAGGAACAGGTGGTGGCATAAACATTCAATTATGAACCTGCAAAAATATCAATGCATATTAGCTCACATTAGTCCATGGTAATTCTTTTCACCTCTAATTAGCACCCCTTCTCCCACAGCCACTTGTTTCTATTGTGAGAAACCTGACAGTGTCTCCCTAGCTAGCCCCCAGGGATCTGCCATCTACGTGGCCAGAACACGGCCATCGCTATTGGATCCAGTTCCTGGGGGTGGACCAGTGAGGGAGGATCACTTGGATGGGGGTCCTTGGGGAGTGGGAGTGGGACACCTAAGGGCGTGACACGGTATCCCCCTTCTTTCAACACCTTTTCTCCATCCTACCATGTAGGATCTTCCAAAACACTGCCCCCCCCCCTTTTCCACACTAACACTTTAACACAACACGAAAGAGGACTGACTAACACCAGAACCATTTACCTGACGTGTCCCATTACCAGGGTCAGGAAAAGTCAGGCAGTTGACCAGAATCACACACGCCTGACGGCCATTTCCCTTCCCCACAGGGATAAAGGGTGGAGCAAAAGAGTATGGGACGAGCAAGGCAGATGGTACTATGTAAGTGCTAACTCAACACGGCAGTCCAAGAGGAGTAGAAAGACGGCGAAGACCGAACGGGAAACAAGGAGAGTCGACCTTGCCCTTTGGGACCTCCGCAGAAGGAACGATAAGTCTGCAAAAAATAGCCAACGTGTATTGCAACAGATGTGCCCGGTATGCGAATCCCTCCTCCACTGATTACCAAGCCAGGGGGGGGGGCGTGGGGAGAAACGCTGGTCTCAGTGGTACACACCTTGACACCAAGACATCAGAAAGCAAAGCAGTTCATCACAGCCGTTGGGTCGAGGGGAGTGGTGTTATGAAACCGAACTGTGTTGAATGAAAAGTAGCAGAGGGATAAATTGAACTTTGATAGCAAAAGGATACTATTGAGAAGGAGAGGGGGAAACCAGATACATAGGAGTCCGGCACCACGTGGGTGTACACGCAGGAAACTCTGGGCGATTACCCAACAGTAAAAAGACTACCGTAACCAGAAAGCCTTGCGAAGAGCGGTCAAAGTGGTCATACAGGGGTCTCGTAAAATCCCATGTATCGTCGAAAGTCTCCTTGTTTTCTAGGATCCGAGCCCAGCTGAGGGAGCTCCAGAGGTGGAAAGTTCCCACCCAAAGTTCGCTGACAAAGGAACTGTCTTGTTCATTTGTTGAATATGTCTTCTGAGGGGTCGGTGCCCAGAAGAGGGGGACCAATGGATGAAGCCATCATCCAAAGTGTTTGTAGACCAGAACTTTGTGTTTTTTTGTATCAGGCCTCGAAGGCAAGAGACTTGTCATTATAAAGAGACTTAACCATTGAATAACCTGATAGCTGATACAGTACTGTTCACTCGTGCTGGAAAGGCTCGAGCGTGTGCTGTGCTCTAAAGTCCCACCTTGTCCCATGCTAAAAACGTGGGGAAGGGAGACCTCAAGGCAATCACATCCTGACTTATGATTTGAGAACCCTTTCTTTATATGATATTGTATCCCACACTTTTTGTAGTTAGTTGTAAGGATTTGGCAATCGGTTTTACTTAGCATAGGCCCTTTTATTTTGACACTACGCCACTGGGACTGCTTTATTTTTCATTTGATGGTCGACGCTTGCTCCCATCTTAGATTTAGGTTTATTTTAGCCATTTTTCCACCCTGCATTTATAGTTCAATAAACACCCTTGAACTGTGATCACTTGTATCTACCTTCACTGTTGTCACCATGAGTTCCGTACACTGTACAAAATGTAAGTATGCCTATTTAAAAACTTTGCTGATAACTAGTACCGGTCTAACAAGACACATGCTGGATCAACATGCGTATTTATCGCCACAGTGGCATTAGATGGTAACATGTTACCTTGCACTTATTTCTGCAATTATGATAGGATTAAAGAACTGTTACCAAATAAATATATATATGTTCATATTTTAACGAATCGAGGGAATTAGTCCCTTCTCCCCAAGGGTGAACCCCCCCCAATGAGGCTAGGAAGGCGAGCCTGCTCTGCATTACCCGACCTAGGGGTCGAGCAAATCGGACCTTTCCAGGAGAGACTCCCCCTAAGGGGACAAGGACTCCCGTTCCTGTGAGGAAAAATAATACCATGGCCTACATGAAATGCCCCATAATGCCAGAGACTAACACCAAGACGGGGACAAAGAAACACTTGATAGACATCATTATCACATAAGAAAATAATTCACTTCACTGAAACAAGTACGTTAAATAATATATACTCTGAGACCTGGAGAAAGAGTGGAAGATAAGACGTAGATGTGACTTGTTTAACAACCAGAGTGAGAACGCTTAGGTGGCAAGGGAAGACCCTGAGCCGCATAACACCTGCAGGAAGCAGAGTGAGCATACGCGTGACAGCTCATACCTTTCATACTCGCCCGATACCAGAGAGCGGGACGCCAGAGCTACGACGAGTCTTGAGCGAGAGAAGCCGGGGAGAGCGGCATCCAGAAGAGGGGGGTGGCGAGACCACAAAGGATTTGTGGGGGACAAGCAGCCCAAAAACCATTGCTGATACCATCACAGGTATCTCACAACAGGGTTTGCAGTCAGCCAATGAAACACTGAGACCCTAAGAGGAGAAAAGGAAATCTGAGCAAGAGGAAGCTGGCAGAGACAAGCCGAAAGCAGAGAGAAACCAGAGAGGTGCTCCCCGGGCTACCAGGCTCCCAAGGACATTGGTCTTCACATGTGAAGGTAACAGGGAGAACAAGAAGAACGGGAGGCCCAGAGGGAATCATTATGCTGTGCAAGCCATTTGTCTCGGTGCAAATAATGAGACGGAGTTCAATCTGAAACTGATGAACTTAAAGTGTGACGATACAAGAGAAAGGATTACTCAAGTGTTGAATATATAGAGAGAACAACAGTGGATAATAATACCCTAGGAAAAGGGGAAAGATACTCGACATTAGGTGCAAGAAGCACATAATAGAGAAGAGAGAAAACATTATGAGACAAAGGTCAATGAAAGTAGTCAATTATATCAAACACAGAATCAAGTAGAACAGAACAAGTGGAATGACAAATCCCCAGGATGGAGAGCCTACCAGAGGATTAGTATTCTGCAAACATCTGATCTGCTGAAACCAGCAGCCCGGAAAATAGATATTGTAACCAATCGCCAAAAGGAAATCCCAAAGAGAAGGAAAAAGGCAAGAATCCATTTGAAGAGTTACAGAAATTGATCCAAGTAATCACAAGCAACTATTTAAGGATTGTCTATTAATCAAGAATCCAACAGACTGATACTAGAAGTATCCCCAGGAGACGGGAGTCATTCTCCTGGTATAAGTTAGTTCTAATAGTGTGTAACGAATCTCAGGATGTTGTTGCTGCTTTCGTATGGGGAGCCCATTCCCATGAGGCTGCTATCCAATAGTCCCCTTGGGGGTGGTACACAGCGTGTGGATCTCATGGGAGGGGAACCCCTTATGGGACCAGTGACAACTATAGTGGGAGAACACAGTATCCACCTTGTACCCCCACTTCTCCTTCACCCACACTCTACTCACCCCTACCCTCCTAGCCTATACACCTGTAGTTTGCAAGAGGTAAGAAGGACTGAGACAAGGAAGAATAGGGATGAATACAATGAAGCGAGGAAGAGGCATGGAGCTGCGTGGATCACTCAGAGGAATCTATCAGAAAGGTCTAGTCTCTATTCACAAAGCTTACTGGTTAGTAGGATAAAGACTGACAATGGACTAACCCGATTGTCGGACTCTCCGGAGAGTAACCATGAGAGGGAGCAAAGCTTGCATAGAAGGCTGGCAAGAGCAGACCCAGGCACGGGGACGCTACATGGCTGATCTCCACTAGAACCGCTTAAAAAAAAGAGAGGCTGGCTCTGGGAAGTGTGAGCAGAGCAGCCCAACAGGAACAAATGGTCCGGCAAAGACGGAGACGCCGAAGAGGTGCTGGAGCCGTGGAGCTGCTGCAGCAAGCCGGCAAGAATGTCTGAGCAAAGCAGAAAAGAACACAGGGAACCCAGCAACCAACCAGAGGGCTACAGCCGAGACCTTGGAGGTAACTGGGTGGCTGAGCCTGTGGTTGGCAGTCCCCAGATGATGAAGGAAACCCTTAAAAGCATAACATATGAAAAGTGGGGGAAAGAAGGCAGCTCCTAAGCAATCCTAAGGGACAGTTTACCAAGATATGGTAACAAGGGAAACTGGGTTGGGACCCTTCTGAGAGAAGGACATATCAAGTGCAAAGAAGGCATAATCTTCTTCGTAGCAGTACTTGGGGGGAAGGTGACCTAGGACTGTCATATAAGAGAAACCATAAAGAGAACTGTCAGAGCAATGTATCTGAAGACAGTACTTGGCAGGGGAGTAAACAAAGTTTGTATGTGACAACAAGAAACAAAAGAACTGTGACAACAATACAACGGAATACACAGCTTGGCAGGCGAGGAAACCAAGTCTGTGTTTGAAACTAAGATACCGGAGGAAATAGGAAACCAGGTCTGCCAACCATGGTCAGGGACCCACCACAGCTTGGTGGGGCATCCAAGCCACGCTTCTTCGTCACAGTACCTGGTAGGAGGAGGCCAGGTCTGCTAATTAGGGTCATGGACCCACCACAGCTTGGAGGAGCATCCAAGCCACTCTTCTTCATCGAGGTAGTTGGTAAAAGGAAGCCAGGTCTTCCAACCAGAGTTAGGTACCTACCACGGTTTGTAGACTTATCCAAACTCCCCAGAGACTGAGAAGAAGCCTGAGAACAGCCAATTGGGGAACAGAGATATTTCACCACCAATTGATGAACTGTGTTGCAATCCTGACGAAGGCTGGGGAAGGCAGACATCCCCAGCAGTTGATGAACTGCACCAGAAGCCTAGGTATGGCTGGGGAAGAGAGACATTCCCCCACCACTTAAAGGATCTAACAAACCCAGAACTGTCTTTTTGTCCAGGAGAAGAGAGTCATTCCTCTGGGCCAGGAAGACCTCTTTTTTTAATTTAGTTTAACTTACAGTGTGAGGGACAGAGCTTGGATTCTGACAATGAGACATTTCGCTTTTGACATCCTGTCAGTGACATTAGTTATTTTGGTTGAAGCAGGGAACCCCTTTTAGAGTTGGAGTAAGATAAGCTTTTCTTTTCATTTTCGCAATATATTATAAAGGGTTATGCCAACCACTATGACCCCGCCGTGTCCAAGTCTTAATACTGCACCCTTGCAAGTGGTAGTGTCAGTGATGTTAGCTTTGGACAGTGGACTAATTTCTTTCGACATTCACGCATTACTGGTGAGCACCTTAGTCAGTAACATAGGCAGGGACCCCCCCATAGTGATAGGGAGAGATAGGCCTTATTCTTTTATTTTTAATAAAACAGCTCTGGGTGAACACAAATGGTGTCAGGAGTGGAATCTATACCAGCTGATAGAAGTTGTGGACCCATAACATACACAAAACTGAGTCCCAAGGCCAAAGACCCCACGGTAGCCACAGCAGAATCCATAGGGTTTGACCTTCAAAGTACAGAACAAATTGAAATACCACCGGTTGAAAGACCTCTGATCCTCACTAGTGTAAAATTAACCCCTCCAGCAGCTCACCATGGAGTTGGCTAAACCCAGAACCAAATAATGCCCAGGTCCTATTGTCCCGGTGTCTTTGCTCGCATCAAGAATTCTATAGACACTTGTGAGATCTGTCAGAAAACGGCCAACACTTCTGTACCACCCACCCCTTTTGGAACCTTTACCCATAATTGAGGTACTGTTTTCAAGGATTGCCATGGATATAGTGGGACCCCTAGAAACCTCAAAGCTGGGGATCTGCTTCATCCTCGTAATCCTTGATTATGCCACTTGTTATCTGGAAGCTTTCCCTCTGTGCAACAATACTATGCAACACATTTTAAAACACATGTTACCTTTCCTATCCAGAGTAGGGTTTCCAAAAGAAATCCTTACGGATAAAGGTACCACCTTTATGTCCTACCTAATGCAAAAGGTAAAAGATACTGAATCAGGCATCAGTGTATCATCCCCAGACTGACTGTCTCTTACAGCGCTTCAACCAAACACTAAAAAGAATATTACGGAAGCTGGTGGAGACTAACGGGAAGAATTTGGATTTGATGATACCAAGGGCCCTCTTTGCAGTCAGAAAACACCCCCTAACCGTCCCTGGGATATTCTCCATTTGAGCTTCTGTATTGAAGTGAACCCTGCAATATCTTAGGCATGCGAAAGGAGACCTGGGGGGAAAGAGAGGAGGCCCCATTGCCAATTTCTCAAACCACACGCAAATTAAAATCCCATATGAAAGCAGTGCAATAAATTGTAAGAAACATCTAGGGGAGGCTCAAGAACAACAGGCTGTCTATAATAGACAGGCAGTTACTGAACTTTTCAGTTTGGACAGTCAGTATTTGTCCTCTTATCCACGTCAGAAAAAAAAAACAGATTTCTTGGTGGCATGGTTCCTATAAAGTCCTGGAGCAGAAAGGTCCATTAAATGATTTCATATCACAACCAGATTGATGCCAGAAAATGCAGGTCTATCATGTAAACCTGCTTAAGGAGTGGAAAATAAGCCCTAGTAAGAATACAACCATTACTATGGCGGTCCTCCTTACAGATATTGTAACGCTCACCTTAGTTCTGCGGGAGTGCCTGGAACCGCTTGCTGTTCAGCTGGGAGGAAAAGGAGCCCTGGGACCTCATCTGTTTCTTCGGGGAGGACTGCTCCTAGGATTGGGACGAAGGGTGCAGGGTCAATATATGTCACAGGTATTTGTTATTTATCCCTACCGCCTCCCCACCTCCCTGTGGTTCAACCCGCTGGTGGTTGTAGCTCACCTTGTGTATAGAGAAGGGAGGCTCTCCATCCTGCGCTCACTCTTTGGCAGGGGCGTGAGTCTTCTGGAGGCACCAGTTGCTTCACTGATGTTGGGAATCCAAGGCCAGGCCAGCTGTGGCGTTGGATGTCTCCTTGGGTATTGGGGTGCGTGGCACGCAGTGGCAAAAGGCAGTGGGTGAGACTTTCTGCAGCAGGCGCCGTCCTTCTGCATGCTGTATTCAGTGTTTAGCGCTTACTTGCAGTGCCTACCGGCTCTGTGCCTTTTCATCTTGTATTCTGCGCCTTGCATGCACCTGTTCACTTACTTAGTGTCTTTCCTCTTGCTGCATGCACCTTCGCTATCCTTATCTGCTTACAGTGTCTTTCTTTTGCTGCATGCACTTTTGCTATTCTTATTTGCTTACAGTGTCTTTCTTTTGCTGCATGCACTTTGCTAGGTCTGTTGCTTACTCTTTATGCTTTCATTGTCTTACTCAGCCTTCTTTTCTGCATGCGCTTCTTGCTCTCTTTGTTGTGGCTTTTAGTGCGCGTGGCTTTTAATGTGCTTTTCCTACTTTCTCTTCTTTGTGCAGGTGCCAGTGATCCCACGAGGAGCGGAGCGAGCTGACCTCAGAAGAAGGATCCAGAAGAGTGCCGCGGGAACAGAAGAATGAAGAGGGTTCGTTGCGAATCCGGAAGATGAAAGAAGTTCACTGCAAGACCGAGGATTCAGTAAGTATTAGTTTGCGAGGCTCGGAGTTCTAAAGCAGGCAACAGAAATCCGTGCTGGAGCTGTCAATACACAATGAGCGTTAAGCTGCCATGGGCATAGCAACGTGAAGCAGAGCTGCATGCCTGGGTGTGGCTTATATAGCCAGCCACACCCAGAGACTAGTCTGCAGCATTCAGCAACGTGCAGGGCTAATCCTCCTCCATGTTGGTTGGCCTGTTCTGTGGAGTACTATGCATGTGGTGCCATGCACGCCAGGCTTGAATCCAGCTGATTTCCCCCCTATGATATCGTGATGCCTTATAAACCCAATGGGGGTACTCTGGGGCATATGTGTGTGAGCGGACTACAGGGGTAACGGTTGCATGTGCTGCAGGGCTAATGGTTGTGACAGATATCCCTTGTGAAAACACATTGATCCTCCCCGATCTGTCACCCTCACAACAGGCAGATAATATAGATTTGTTACGCAAATTTCCTGTTGTATTCTCTGAGCAACCAGGAAGAGTTGCTAATTTGCTAAACCGGCAGGAAACCCATAAATCTCCAGCCTTACCGTATCTCTGAGGCAAAAAACAAGTAATCAAACAGGAAATATAGCACACACTTAGGGCAGATATAATCGAACCTCCAGAGAGTCTGTGGTGTTCGCCTACAGCATTGGTCACCAAACCCGATCACTCTTCAGGAGGCTGAACTCCAACTCTCTTTTTGATAATTACCCAATGCCAAGAATAGATGAACAAATTGAAAGATGAGGCTCGGCTAAATACATATTTAGATTGGATCTGGCAAAGGGACATTGGCAGCAGCTGATCAAGTAGAAACACCTTTTTCGACACCAAAAGGTTTGTTTCAATTCGAAGTGTTGCCTTTTGGTCTTCAAGGAGCCCCAGCTGCCTATCCGAGGTTAATGGACAGAATACTGAAACCCTATTCTACCCCTTGTGGAGTTTAGCTGGATGATATTGTGGTTCACCCGTGCTCTGAGAAAAGTCAGCCCCAACCCATGAAAATGCAATCTGCGTCCGTCTGCTGTGAAAAGTCTAGTTTTTTTGTCGGAAACGGCCTTATCCAACAACAAACTGAAAAGGTAAAGGCAGTCCTGGAAGAGAACTCTATGCCTACTTGGGATTGACAGGCTACTACAGGAGATTTATCCCTAATTAGTCAAGCATCGCCCCCAACCTGAAAGATCAATTGAAAAAGTAGTTTCTATTACAAACTGATTCCTCTAAGGTTGGCCTCAGAGCTGTTCTTTCACAAGAATATGAGGAAATTGAACACCCTGTATTGTATACAAGCTGGAAATGTTTTCCCCAGGAACAGTTCTATGCTACTGTGGAACTGGAAGCCTTGTCCATAAAATGGGCTGTCACCCACTCAGGTTTTCTAACTAGGACAAGGTTTAGATTAATTGCTGATCACTCTACGCTGTGTAACGGATTTTATGACACGGCACACTCCAGCCAGGGACTTCTTCCACTGTCACTGAAGGTGGCGCACAATAAAAACGCCTTTTTATTTTTATTTGAACCCTGGGTTCTTTCTTGAGAAGGCATCGAACCCGCCTCACACCACCTTAACAAATACCCTGTGTCGCAATAGACCATGGACCAGGCCGGTGTGTAACAATGAAATATTTATTTATTTTTAGAATTCAAATAAAAAATCAGAGCAAAACAAAATTTAGGGCAGCAGCCATCACGGTGTGGCAATACAAATGCAAAACCTTGTAGCACAGTTAATTCAACTTCTAACACTAAATACATACACCTTTAAGAGAAATGGCAACAAAATCACTTTTCTTCACAATCACAGATGGCAAATAGGTTATGCACCCCCCCTACAACAATCCCCCCAAAACACCAGCTGACTAAACTATGTGTGGATGGAAAGCAGTGGCAAGGAGTCAGTAAGAAGAGGGAAAAATCAGATTGAAAATTCAGCCCACCACCCTAGAATGGGAGGCCAGAAACGAAACCTTCAAAATGAGCAAGATGGCATACTCGGATTTTACTGGTTACTTATAGATCAGTTTACACTTATGGTAGGATAGCTAGGACAGAAATGTGTGTGGCTGCACTAAAGAGACAAGGAAGCTTACAGGCTAAGTAGGGCACTAAACGTGAACACAGGTGAGAAAATCGATTTTGGGAGGAAAACAATGCACAGGAAAACACACGCGGCAGGATTGCAATTTCTTATTTCACATGGGCTTTAAACTAGCATACAGCTAAGAAATTGGGCTTAGTAGTCAAAATCGGAAATCGGTTTTTGGAATGAGGAACAAAGGCAGAGAACAGATAGGATGCTAAGGGGAAGTGATGACTCTTTATAGGATGATAGTATGGGGTTTTCTATGGGAAATGCAAATTGGATTTTAAAGAAAAGCAAAATACACAGGCAAATTCGGTTTTGGTTGCACAAGCACAGGTTCTACCGAGACTATATTTTAAGGACTATAATTCTTAAGGAAGCCACTTAACATTAGGTGGTTGGGTTCGAATTGCAACCAGCTACCGTGAATCTCTTTATAGGGGAATTATTTCAAATGATACTAGGGACTTAAACAGATAACTGAAATGATTATAAAAAGGAATACGCTAACAGATATGGAATAACACAGATTCTTCTAAGGAAAGGGTAAACAGAGGATACTGGCAATTTGGGAAATGACTAGGGTTTTTATGGGATTATTATAGGATATTAACAGGATGCAAGGTAAAAGAGCGGGATATGCAGTTTTTGGGTGCTGGGTGATGCGATACTTACAAGGTACACTTGAGTTTGGTAATTTGGACAGTCAGCAAGGTCTCTGGACAGCGGGGCCAAGGATCTGGTCACTGGGCAGCGAGGTCAAGAGATCTGGTTACTGGGTCAGCAGGGCTCTCTGGGATGGGAACAGCTGGGCAAGGTCTGGTCACTGTGGACAGTGGGATGGGTCAGCTGGGCAAAAGGTCTGGTCACTGGATTCTCCTAAAGGGGATCAGCAGCCTCTCCTCGTTTCTCCCTGGATTATTGGGTATGCCTGGATCTAGATGTCCTGCCTGGATGGACTCAGCTGCCTCTGGATATGATTTTGGAGTCTTGGAATCTTGAATGTTGAATATATCCCATGTGCATTCCTGTCTCCCCCTTAAAAATAGCCAGAGTAACATCATAGAATTTTACAATCTGGGCGGAAGTACTATGGAATTGCCCCTCTACCGGGATAGGCCTGGCTACTGGTGTCCCTGCCTCCCTCCGGGCTGATTGGTTCAGAGGAACTGACATTATTCTTTGTGTGTGATTTTATGACTTCCTGTGTCTCCCAAGAGTTACTTTTTACAAAAATAAGTTATGGAGCAAAACTTCAAATCCATCCTAGTCACCATCATGAGAAACAAATATGCAGATTCCATATTTCACAGGGAATCAGACAGTCCGATCGCCAACTCTGTGTGATGTTGCATCGCTTTTTGGCCCAATTTGCCATGTTTATGAGACTCATAATCTTTAAAATTCTGCAAATGGCTGCACATATGCCCATAACTATTTTGCATATTTTCACCAAGTTTCATAATTTTGCCATTTATAATTCACCCCAAAATGCATTTTTCATGGCCGTTTCAGTTCCTCACCTGCTAGAAACATATGCTTAGTCTCATTTTGCTTGTTTAAAAATCACATGAAAACTGTCATAATATCACATTGCTACTTATTCAGATTGCGGGGAAAAATGTCTTAAAGTATAATGTCCTTTATTGTCAATGAGGTAGATTTGCCCTGGATGTGGGCGGTACTACAAATCCCCACAGCAACTGTCTCTGCCAAGCTTGGCTGGCAACAAAAAACTTTTATGGTGCGGACAATTCCCCCTTCAGAGGGATGCTTGAGGAAATCGCACCTCACTGTTATGCCCAGCCCAACTGGCCTCCTTTGTTCATTCTGGCAGGGCTGCCGGACAGTCTGACAAGGCTGCAAACTTCCACACCTCTGGGCCTTTCATGTGCACATGGGGGGCTGGTTCACAATTCTGTTCCCATGTGAGGCAGGGCACCTTTGAAATAAGTGCCTGCCAAACCTGTATTGCTGGTTTCCCAAGTTTTTTCCTTTTCTTTCTTTCAAAAGAAACCAAGTCTTTTTGGGCATAAATATAATGTACATTTTAGAGCAAGACCCCCATCACCACATATTAAATCCCTTTTCTGTGTGAGCACAGGCTGTAATTGTCTTTCATTTTGAAACAGCATTCACCTGCTTTGCAAAAAGCACTGTTTTACACATGGGTTCATTTTTCTTGGATGTCACTTTACAAATGCGGTTTTTGCCGCACACAGTTTCACTTCACTCAATCTGCTGGAAGACTTTTACAGATACGGTCAGTTTCTGAACACAGAGAGAAATATTTCCAAGCATCTCTTTGAAACTGACATGGTAAAAAGAAACACTGCATCATTTCTTTTATTTACTGCGGTTTATGCGCGATGGTTGATAGTAAAAGAAAGCACAAGCTGTGTTTAGGAGGAAATCCGAATTCTTTGCTTTTAAAGTGATTTCCCAGTTCATTATCTGTCTGGAAATGTATTGCCTTTCTTCTTGGTACATGGCAGAAGTAAAGCATGCCCGGGTGGGTTTTCAATGAGTGCACAACTTTGTGATGTTTTAAAAAATGAAATTAGCCAGTAAATTAAAAAGCCGTCGTGGATGTCATGTGTGCAGTTTAAGTATTCAGAAAACAGAACAGCAAATGTAGTGCCGTTATGCTTGTAGGTTATTTTCAGATGGTTTAAATGGAGGTAAAATAATGCAGAGCACTTCTTTTAGTGGCATTTCTTGTATTCAGCGCTCGCCACATATGTGCACCATGGAAAGGAAAGCGCAGCCATTTTTCCGCAATATTTCCATGTGGTTTTGAGGTAAAGGGATTTTTGTCGTGGGCCTTAAATGTACCCCACAGCTGATCTGGATGAGCTTGGGAAAAGATATCAATGCCACACGGAAAACCTTTCTATTTTTCAGTTGAACATTGAAAAGGACAGGAACAGGGGAATGTTGATTTTCTGAGCAGCTTTCCCATCACTCAAGAAGCCACAACGATAAGAGAAGGGTATGTGATGAATCAAGGGAATTTGTCCCTTCTCCCAGAAGGGGAATCCCCATGAGGCTAGGGAGGTGAGCCTGCTCCGCAACGCAACACCCTCCTTAGTGGTAGAGGCAAGTGGGACATCACCAGGACAGCCTCCCCCTTAGGGGACAAGGACTCCCTTTCTTTTGAGGAACTCCCTTAAGTTGTGCACAACATGGCCTATAGGAGATGCTTGAATGTACCCGACAGAACCCCCCCAATGCTTTTCATGACTTTGTGACCTCTTGTTGAGGAAGAGAAGGGCAGAGTGGGGTTCATTTGGTGGAGTTCCTTTTCATCTGGGAATGGCACTCCAGGATCCTCTTCCGTCTTTACGTTGAAGGGTATGGAGCAGCACCCCCTTACTTCCTTTCTTTCCAGGTCCCCGGGATGATCAACATTAAGCTAGGAGGTAATGGAGTTAATGATCTAGATAAAAATAAGTTTTAGGAAATTTTACTGACATTGTTCCCGGAGGAATTACAACAGTGGGACAATAATTACAATTTACCCTTTCTAAGACATAAACATTTCTCATCTTTACCATCACACCAAGTAGATTACTCAACCGGACAAGAACAACAATTTGACTTTTACATTTTTTTTAATTTTTACAGTAACACTAAAAGAAAATACTTCCTATTATATAAATATACCTATGCACCTAAATACCTCCTTCTGCTTTTTCTTTTCCTTTTTTCTCATTCTTCTGATGGCTCCCCCGTTTGATTTACCTTTGTATCATCAATCAGCTGCAATATGTGTCTGGGGTGACAACTTTTTAACTGATTGATGGGGACCCATTTCTCTTCTAACAGCTCTCCTTTGGGGATGTGGATTCTGTAGGCGGCAGGTGAAATTTTGTCTACAATTTCAAAGGGACCGCGCCAGGAGGGGAGGAATTTTCTCTCCTTAGTCTGGTTCCTCTGAACATTGTACAAGTAGACCCTGTCTACTACTTGGTATTCCTTTTTGGTTTTTAAGTCGTAGTGGGTTTTCATCCTCTCTGCCGATTTCTGCAGATTCCGCTGAGCATACACAAATGCATGCTGAAGGTATTTTCTTAGATTCTCAATATATTCATGTGTTGTGGTGTGGAGGCGTCAATCAGTGTCTGCTCTTGTGTTCTATAGAGCAGGTGCTGAGGTAGTACCATTTTTTTTGTCCAGTCATTAGCTCAAATTGAGACATTCTGGTTGCAGAAGATGGTGTAGATCTGATGGCCATCAAGATAAGCGGTAATCGGATGTCCCAACTTGTCCCAGATTCTGCCACAAACATCTTAAGAATACTCACAGTGGTTTTATTGTACCTCTTAACTCCCCCACTAGAGGAATGTAATATGAAGTTTCCTTTTTACTCCAAGTATCTCCCACATCTTTGTCATCACTTTGCTGGTGAAGTGACTTCCTCGATTTGAATCAATTCCTTGGGGAAGGCCAAAACGCGAGAAGATGTGGTTGATCATCAGGGCAGCTGCTGTTTCTGGCTTAGAATTTGGGGCCGGGAGACATTCCACCCATTTGGTGAACAAGCATGTTACTGTTAACATGTACTTGTTCCCCCTAGAGGAGCGAATCACGGGCTAGATGAAGTCTACCTGTAAATCTAACTAAGGCAGTGTCACCCCCCTCTTCTCGAGCGGAGCTCGGTGTGTGAGTGAACTTGGCTGAAATTGTGCACACACAATACTCTTCAAATATTGGTCGAGGTCCTGCCCCATGTGTGGCTAGTATGCAACCTCCCGCAAGATTTCTAAAGTAGTGTGAAACCCCCGATGACCGGCTGTGGCCACGTCATGGGTGTGACATAGCATCAGGCTTTTGAATGAGATAGGTACCACCCACCGGTCACATCCAGAGATGGATATCCTTACCAACAAACTGTCTTGGATTCAGAACATTTTGGGAACTTCAACAACATCCTGAGATCCTGTTTCCCAATGTAATCGGTTTCCGTCAGAGAAAAGCTGACAGGGTCCTCAATGTGTTGGTAAAATCTCCCAATAATCAGACCACCTTTTTGTGCCGTAATTAGTTCAGCAACTAGGGTCTCCTTACTCCAATGGGCAGTTGAGAGTTCATTGTGAGTAAGTGTCTGGGACCTGATGACATCAGTGACCTGGATTTCCTCCACCAGGGGCTCGATCTCAAGGAGATCCCCTTGGATGGCTCTGGTTTTGGCCAACTCATCAGCCAGGTGGTTTCCAGTTTTGTCTGGTCCCTCAATTCTGGAATGACCCTTAATCTTTTTCCAATAGATGGTCATCCCATTAAAGGGGACCAGATCATCAATATTTTGTATGAGTTTGCCATGCTTGAGTGGTTTATGCCTCTGGTTTTCCAATTGATCAGGTGCGCCACGAAGCCGTTCCAGAAATAATCTGAATCAGTGATTATGACCAGTTTGTGGAGTCTTTGTTGCACGGCAGTGAGGATGGCCTGGTGAACTGCCATCAACTCCGCCACCTGACTACTGTGGGGACTGATCTTGTACCCAGCGGAGGGCTGTGAGCATCCCCATGCACGTGTCTTCTTCATAGACCTTGTGCAGGGAATTCAGGTAGACCTCCATGTTGTCTTGGGTTTTGAGACTTTCGTCCTAGAGACAGTTTTCTTGGGCACAATCATGCAAGTCAGCCAAACCTTGTGTGAGGGGACTCTTCTTGTTTTGCCCATATCTGACCTCCACAGGAAATCCTTGCATGGACAGAATACTGGAAGTAATTCTGGAATTACTTACATTTCCTGTCCGGATTCTGTCACTTTGGAGTTATTGCAAAGGCTGGTGCATAGTCTCCACAATGATGTGCTCCCCCTGGATGAACGGGCAGTAATTTTTCCATGCTCACACCGTTGCCAGGAGTGCCTTCTCACAATTGTTGAATTTTTCCTCCACCAAGGATAAAGTCTTACTTGCATAGGAGATGAAAGCATTGTCATGCTTTTGATATAATACTGCTGTCAAGCATGTATTCGAGAACCCCGTCTCCAAGAAGAACTCCTTGTTTTTGATAGGGTAAACTAGACAAGGCGCTTGTGAGAGGCTTCTTTTGGGTTGTTTCACTGCCTCGGCTTGTTCTGGACCCCACTCCCACTTGACCCCCCCTTTAACAGATGGACCAGGGGTCTTGTAACCGCTGCGTAATTCTCAATGAACTTCCTACTGTAATTAGTCAGTCCAAGAAGGCTCCTTAGTTCACACAGCGTTGTGGGGTCTTTTAGTTTTAGTAGTTCTCCCACTTTCTTCGCCTGGGGGCAGAGACCCTCAGGGGTGATTTCAAGTCTGAAGAAGTTTACACGGGTCCTAGACCACTGTGCCTTCTGGAAGGACAGTTTTGCTCCGGCAACCCTCAACTGGGTCAGAACTATGTGTTCTTCCACAGTTGAGCTTTTAATTAAGACATCATCCACATAGGCCAGGTTACCCCTTTCACTCAAGTCGGGCATGGCTTTGTATAGGAATATGTTGAATTCATTGTCTGAGTTTATGTATCTGAAGTGAGTCCGGGTCCATGTGTACTGCTGCCCCCTGAAGGTAAAGGCCAGATTGTACTGGCCTCCCTACTGACAGGTACTGTCCAGTATCCATTGGTCAGGTCAATGGTGATGTACACCTTTGTCCCCTGGATCTGGGCCAGTCCCTGGTCAATGTAGGGAAGAGGCCATCGGGACATGTGGACCTGTATGTTCAGCTCCCTAATGTCTGCACAAAGTCTCCATTGGCCATTTGGTTTTAAAATCCCCAGTACCGGATTATTAAAGGACTGGACAAATTATCCCACGGGACTCTGGGTTTTTTATGATTTCTGTAAGGGACTCCACAGATGCGAGTGGCAAGCAATATTGCCTCACGAATACAGGAGTCATTCCAGGGTCCATGGGAATTTCGGTAGAATGTATCTCAGTGCAACCACAGTCGAAGTTCTGGAGTTGTTCAGGAAGGGGGGTGAGAGGAATTTGTTGTCTCTCCCCCTTCCTGAATTTAGCTGCTCAAAGGCCCTTTTGGACAGAAGAGTGGCTTGGGATCCAGTGTCCACCAGTGCTAAAAATGCACATTGCCCTTGCACTCGGATGGGGGCATAGACCTACCTTCTTTCTCCTCCAAAGGGAAAAGGAAATGGTCATTTTGGGCAAGTTCGATGGTTAGTTTCTTTACTTTGGACTCCCGCACTGTGGGATTTTGGAGAGTATTCTGTGTCGGAGTTCGGAAATCTCTAAATAAAATGTGGCATCCAGAAATAGATAGGATTTCGGAATCCCCTTTTTGCCCTAGCTCTGCGCTGTCCCCCTTTCCCTGGAGCAAGTCACTAGAACTTGTTATGTTCTCTTGAGGACAATTCTGGGGTTCAGGGATGGGCAATACTGAATCAGTCCCCACACCTACCCAGTCTGGGTTATGGTCTCTTCGGACACATTTTTCTTTGGGAGGAATTCCCCCGTCCTTGAAGCAGAAGACTTTCTTCCCAGAATCCTCCAAGGATTCTTCCCCTTCAAACTGGAGGACCCTGACTTCCTCCACAAAATGGGTCTTTTTGGTCTCTTTGTTTCTTGTACCCACCCTCTCTTCCCCGGGTGGCAGATTTAGATTTAAGTTCTGGTTCCGGGGTGTCTAGGGGCTTTTCACAGGTGAGGAAGGAGGCTTGCTCTAGGGCTTTGCATCCTCCTTCCTCCGTGCCTCCTCCTCTGGAACCAGTGGGTTATCGGGTTCTCTCCCCGTCATTGTACCGGGGTGCCAGACCCTTGGTTTGAGTCATTCTGAGCCGACATGTTCATCTGAGGGGTCTGCTGAGCCCTCAACATGCGACTCAGATCTTGAGTTAGGTTTTGGACCTGATGCTCCAGTTGGGACACCTGCTCCGGCTGGTACAGGGTCTTGTGTGAAATCTGGGTGGTTCTCGGGAAGGGTAACTATCCCTTCTCCCGGAATAACCTGGGTAGTGAGGGTTCCTCAGCCCTCCACCCTTGGCCTCCCCGCTCCTGGATTTGGTGGTCTGGACTCCTAAAAGCGGGGAGAGTAAGGAGGGTGCACTGCATGTTGGGATTTTGAGCATACCGGGGGAAGAAGCTTAAACCAGAATTTGGAGGATTACCACCCTTCTGAGGAAAGTTTAGAGGGAAGTTTCCTAGGGCCGTACTAACATGATTGTACCCTCCCCACCCCCCGGGCCGGGGGAGTCCTCACGTAGCCCATTATGGGTCTGTTGCCCTTGCACCTAGGGCTGATGTAATTGGCAGAGTTAGGGGGTACATTTGTGTGGTACCCTTTCTGACTCCCGCCTGTTTGTGATTGGTTAGAGGGTCTTCTCTGCCTCTGATTTGGTTGGTTTTGGGTAGGTGTATTTTTAGGCCCCTCTCATTTCTAGGTCCAAAATGGGGGCAAACTTCACCTCGGCCACCTTGGCAGCAGCGGAGGTGTTGGTTGGTTTGGGATTTTTGGTTTTATTTTTCTTTTCTACAGGCTTTTGGACCTCGTAGATCCAGGTAGCTTGCTCTGTTACCCAGTCCAGGGTTCTGTCATCATGAAAATCTCTTACCAACTGTGTCATGATATATTTTGGGAGTGCATGAAAATAGTTATTTATAAATGCCCTACTATTTGTCCGCACCCACCTACTAGTTTGCGCAAATGCCCGCTTTAGCTCCTGAACAAATTCTCTTGGGGCCTGATCCTCTCCACACTGCAGATTGTAGGCAGTCTTGGGGGCCTCCTGGAGGTTTCTGTGTGTGGAGAAGTGCTTCAAGATGGCCGCCTTGTAGGTGGACCACTTTGAATGGTTCTGGTCTTCCAGCCCAGCAAAGAAGCTGGAGTACTCTGGAGAGGACATCCATTTTGCAAATTCTATGGAATTCTGGTTATTAAGGTCAGAAGAGGTCATCATCTGTTCATGGAGCTCCAGATGCTCCCAGCCAGAATATTTGGCATTTTTGTTTCACAAGGTCATGAAACTCCTAATAGCTTTAATTTGTTTAATGGGGTCTTTCACCAGAGTCCTCCTTTGTTTATTAGCCTTCTTTTGCCGCTGCACCTGAGTCCATTCGCCTTCAGACTCAGAGCTGCTGCCATTTGAGGTCCCCTCGTTATCCTCTATGCGCTCCCTAATTCTTTGAGCTTGGGAGTTTCTCCCAGAAGGATGGGGCCTGTTCTCATCTCCCCTGTTGTGCCTTGGGCTCTCTGGGTCACTTGCCTTGGACTCCCTTTTTCAGAAAAGGGGAGTAGTCTTCTGACTCCTCCCTGCTTCCAGGGTTGGTGGAGAATCCCCCCGCCCACTGCCCTGAGTGGGTGGAAGTTTTCAGAATACCTTTTTGAGGTCTCAATTCAGACTCCTTTTTCTCTGCAAAGCAAATTAAGTGGTTCTTTTCTAGGTGATGCTTCTGCAGATCTAACTCCCTGATTTTCTCCTCATAGGAGCCTTCCTGGTCGATCCATCATGCATGAACATTTTGAATCTGAACAGGGATGCCTGCCCATTAGTCTCTGATGTACGCTGACCTGTCAGCTCAATCCTGCTAGGCCTATTTAAGTCTAGCTGCCTCATGGTTTCCGGTTCATGTGAACATGAAGTCTGCAGGGCCTTGTGCATAAACAGTGGTAAATGGGTTTGAGGCCCTTGGTACAGAGGGTATCACACTGTGATCAGGTGTTGCCCTGCCACTCTCTACCGGTTCGGGGTCCCACAAGTTTTGGTTCAACCTAGCACACTCTTTTTCCAAATTCCTATGTTTTTCCTTCTCAGCCCCTACCTCTTGATAGTAGGCAAAGGCCTGGGCCTTTTGCTCTGCTATCAGGGCTTGATGTGCCTCTATTACCTTCCCTTGGGCTGCTATCTGGCTCTGGAGTCCCCTGTTCTCACCATAGAAGGCCTATCTCTTCTCTGGGTCTCCTGTATTGCTTGGGAACACTCAGACAATTTTTGTTGCAGGAGATGCATCTCCTGACTCTATACATTTTTGGCTTAGGTGGTCTCTTCTAGATCACCTTCTATTTGTTTTATGTGCCCCATTATGTTTTCATATTCTGCTTTTAGTTCATCAGTTCCTGGAGGTCTGACTCTCTTTTCTGTAGGTCTGTTTTTAATTTGCACACTTCCTGGTATAGGGCATCTTTTTCCTGATACAGGGTTCCAATCTGTTCAGTCAGTTCATCTCTTTGTTGTTTTATAGCGCTTAACTGTTGGCGCTTTTCATCAAATTCTGTTTGGGAATAATTAATGTATTACTTTCCTCTTCCAATTGCTGGATCTGGTTTTGTAAAGTGGTTATCTGCCCTGAGCAGGCTCTATTGTATAACACCTGTTGGTTTAATTTTAGTTGACTCTCTTTTAGGTAATCAACCTTTTCCTGACACTCCTCTTTTAAAGTAGCTAATTGGGCCTCTTTCTCTAAATTGTTATGTTATTGTACAGCCAACTCTTATTTGAGCTGCTTGATGTGGTTTTCAAATTCTACCTCAGAATTTTGACTCTTGAATTTTTTCTTCTACCTGTTTTAATTCACTCTGGGTTTGGTTTAAGAGCTCAGACTGGTTTTGCGCAAGCGTTATACTTTCTTGGTGTTTTTCCTCCATAACCACCATGTGGAGGTATATGTAGGCAGTGAGTCGGACCATTTTAAGCTGCTCTTCTTTTATATTCGGAGTCATGTAAAACTCAGTCAATGCTTGATGAAACAGGCCACTGTCCTGCCACACATTCATGTTTGGGGAGGTGACCTGTTGTATCATGTTGGATAGCCAGGCTCCCTGCTCCTGTTCTGCCCATTCCCATCTAACGAATAGTTTGGACAGAAGGTGCTGCCTATAGTGCTCATTACGAAGAGTGTTCTTCCTTTATTTAATTATCTATGCAAGGACAAATCTTTTGTCTAGTTTAGGGTTACGTTTACTTTATTTTTACACACAGGCCTGACACCTACGGTAGGAGTTTTGGGATGGTGTTTTTAGATTTTAGAGTGTAACACAGTTTTCTAACCACCAAAAGTATCACTAACTTCAATGAGTTAGCCTGCTGTGTTAAGCTGTCACGGGTGGAAACACTTACTTCAATCATGGCACAAGCCTCCAATGTGTAACAGTCTGTTAGGCAGAATTATATGAAGTACCCTTTGGGAACACCACACACAATTAAGACTACAAGTGACAGTACACATTCACCTTTGGTACAAGCCTGTACTACACAGTAAAAGTGGTAGCGATGGCTGAGTAGCCAGACTTATCTCAAGAGCAAGTGAGCAGTATCAATAGTTACACAAAGGACAGCAATTACTATGATTCAAACAAACACTGACTCAAGGTTCCTGAGTAAAAGAATATACATTTATTTACACATCAGTTGTATAACATTTCACTAAAGTAAAGCAGCTTAAATATCACACTCTTAATACACCACACCACTCCCAATAGGTTCCAGACAAGCTACGCTCACAAATGAAGTGGGAGCAAAATGGCACTCCAGAAATTTAAAAGGGAGGGAAAGACAAAGTTAGGCAGAAATTGAACAGCACCAACAGGTAAGTAAGCAGGGCAATCTAGAAGGAGGAACTACAGTGATGGAATCAAATCAAAAATGCTTAGGGCCAACGTCAATAGGTTAAAAGTCTTTTGCTCAAGATCAAACAGCTCAGGGTAGTTTACGGTTAAGTCTTTGCCAAGAGTTCCGGACGAAGTTGGTCGGCAGAAAAGTTAGTTCAAAGAGTAGAGAAGGACAAGCCCTCAGATTGGAGAAAGATTTCACACACTTTCACCGCGGCTGAACGAAATGAACAACCGGATTTGCACAGTACCTTTAAACGGAGAAGAAGCTGTAGCTGAGGCGGACGTTCCTGGCAGTTCCTGCAGGCTCACGGTTCCTGAAGCGACTGTCAGACTGACATGAAGTAGGAAGACTGGAGGGTCCTGCGCTGCCCAGGGAAGAAACCAGCAGCAGAGCAAAGCAACAAATAAAAGGTGCGCTCCTTAAAACCCAAGCAGGGTCTGACCTTCCTGGCTATCCAGCCATCTGTAGCTCTGTACAGCGAATTCGACCATAGGAGGGAGTCCTGACTTGCAGTTTGGGTGAAAAGGTTGGTCCCACCAGCTGAGGGGAAGAAAATTCCTGGAGGATCTTCTCTGTCATTGGAGTTCGAGGATTCGGACCTGCAGCAGGGCTTCACCGGGCAGTTCAGTCATGGTAGGGGTCCTCTTCCGTCAGCTCCTCGTTGGTTCTTTCGTTCCAGTGGTGACCCTGTCTTTCCCGACCCAGAGACCTGCTTTTTATGCAGTTTTCCCCCATTCACACAGCCTGGCTGTCAATCACACAGCAGGGTAGCTGTTCCGCCAGGACAGTCACCACAGCTAATCAGTTCAGAGTGCGACATGGGTATCGAAGGAGACCCTGGGCAGGGAGTCCTAAACCCCTCCCTCAAATCCTGTCCCCCCCAGACATACAAACGCCTAAGGAGGGCTTCTGCGAAAAAGTCTGCGAAAATACGGTGAAAAAAGGAACCAAACCTGGTTTGGTGCGCAGAGTAAAACACGAGAAAGACATTTTCAAAAAGAAATGGCGAATAAACCCAGCTGGAACCGAAATAAAACATATATGGTCTAGCGGGTTTAAGTTCGAGGCTACCAAGGTAGCCTAAAACAATATCAAGGTTATTTAAGATAACCGCGGTAGGAAAAATAGGGTAGTTACCACTGCCACCAGCCAAGTCTTGATGAAAAGGGAGCAAAACAATGCTCCAAGAGAAAAAGACAAAAAGGGATAAGTATTATCCCTTTCCAGTACTCTATGTAAGATAGGGTGTACTGGGTCTGTGGTTTTACAGAGGCTAATACAGTTAATGGCAACTTTATATGTTCTGGGAGACAGTAGTCAGTCCCAGAAAATGGAGTCTGAGAGGGAAGTCTAAAAGACAACCCTGTGTCACTGCACTGAAGGTGCTGTGTAACACAGTAAAAAGATGATGCCTGTGGAGTAGGTGAGGCTCCACAGTCTATGAACACAAAAATGTTAAACACACACAGCAAAACACATTTAAGAGTGGGAAAAAAGGCTCACACTCTTACTAGGTGAAAAAGAAATCCTAGAAATCCAGCAAAGCTGCTGAGGGATTCAGTAGGTAAGGGAAATTAGCCATTCTGGAGAATTCTCCCTAACACGCTCCAGCCAGGGTTTTCTTCCACTGACACTGAAGGTGGAGCACAATAAAAGCCACCTTTCTATTTTTATTTGAACGCTGGGTTCATTCTTGAGAAGGCACCCAGCCCGTCTCATACCCACCTTAACAAATACCCTGTGTTGCAATGGATCATGAACCAGGCCAGTGTGTAACAATGAAATATTTATTTATTTTTAGAATTCAAATAAAAAATCAGAGCAAAACAAAATGTAGGGCAGCAGCCACCACGGTGTGGCAATACAAATGCAAAATCTTATAGCAGAGTTAATTCAATTTCTAACACTAAATACATACACCTTTAAGAGAAATGGCAACAAAATCACTTTTCTTCACAATCACAGATGGCAAATAGGCTATGCACTCCCCTGCAACACTTCCCCCCCAAACACCTGCTGACTAAACATTGTGTGGATGGAAAGCAGTGGCAAGGAGTCAGTAAGAAGAGGGAAAACTCGGATTGCAAATTCAGCCCACCACCCCTAATGGGAGGCCAGAAGCAAAATGAAAACCTTCAAAATGAGCAAGATGGCATACTCCGATTTTACTGGTTACTTATAGATCAGTTTACACTTATGGTAGGATAGCTAGGACAGAGATTTTCCTGGCTGCACTAAACAGACAAGGAAGCTTACAGGCTACTGACCAGGGGACTAAAACAACGTGAACACAGGTGAGAAAATCAATTTTGGGAGGAACACAATGCAAAGGAAAACAAACGCAGCAGGATTGCAATTTCTTATTTCACACGGGCATTAAACTAACAAACAGCTAAGAAATTGGACTTAGCAGTCAAAATCGGAAATCGGTTTTTGGGGTGAGGAACAAAGGCACAGAACAGATAGGATACTGAGGGGAAGGGATGACTCTTTATAGGACGATAGTATGGGTTTTTCTATGGGAAATGGAAATCGGATTTTAAAGAAAAGCAAAATACACAGGCAACTTCGGTTTTGGTTGCAGAAGGACAGGTTCTACCAACGCTATATTTTAAGGACTATAATTCTTAAAGAAAAACACTTGACATGAGGTGGTTGGGTTCAAATTGCAACCAGCTCACTGTGAATCTCTTTATAGGGTAATTCATTATTTCAAATAATACTAGGGACTTACACAGATAACTGAAATTATTATAAAAAGGAATACACTAAGAGATATGGACTAACGCAGATTCTTCTAAGGAAATGATAAACAGAGGATACTAGAAATTTGGGAAATGGCTCGGGTTTTTATGGGATTATTGTAGGATATGAACAGGATGCAAGGTAAAAGAGCGAGATATGAAGTTTTTGGGTACTGGGTGATGCGATACTTACAAGGTACACTTGAGTTTGGTAATTTGGACAGCCAGCAAGGTCTCTGGACAGCGGGTCCAAGGATATGGTCACTGGGCAGCGAGGTCAAGAGATCTGGTTTCTGGGGCAGCTGGGCTCTCTGGGATGGGAACAGCTGGGCAAGGTCTGGTCATTGTGGACAACAGGATGGGTCAGTTGGGCAAAGGGTCTGGTCACTGGATTCTCCTAAATGGGATCAGCAGCCTCTCCTCTTCTCCCTGGATTATTGGGTGTGCCCGGATCTAGATGGATGGTTCTGCCTGGATGGACTCAGCTGCCTCTGGATCTGGGTTTGGAGTCTTGGAATGTTGAATGTTGAATACATCATTTGTTCCTCCATGTCTCCCCCTTAAATAGCCAGAGTGACATCATAGTGTTTTACAATCTGGGCGGAAGTACTATGGACTTGCCCCTTTCCCGGGATAGGCCAGGCTACTGGTGTCCCTGCCTCCCTCCGGGCTGATTGGTTCAGACAAAATAAGTTATAGAGCAAAACTTCAAATCCATCCTAGTCACTATCATAAGAAACCGATATGCAGATTCCATATTTCACAGGGAATCGGACAGTTCGATTGCCAACTCTCTTTTTGGCACAGTTTTGCCATTTTTAGACAGACACATTAATCTTTAAAATTCTCAAATGGCTACACATATGTCCGTAACCCTTCGGCTGACTCCCACCCTGACACAGCCCTCTCCATGCTCCACTCTGCTATATCTGTTACTCTTGATATCCTTGCCCCCGTCATGAGAATCCGCCTGAAGCCCAAAGCCAAATGTAACTCCTGGTATGACTCGGATCTCGTCACCCTAAAACGCAAGTGCAGGGTTGCCGAGAGGAAATGGCGTGCATCATGTTCATCCTCTGACAAACTGGCCTGCCGCCTGCTCCAAAGGCAGTACCGGCTCTCCGTTCTCACCAAGAAGAGAGCCCTTATCCAAGCCCGCATCTCTGCGGCATCAAACAACTCCGCCGAACTCTTTAAAATCTGCAAGGAGCTGGCCAACCCTGTTGCAGTCTCTACCTCTCCTGTCCCCTCCCAGGCCCTCCGCACTACACTGGCCTCTCACTTCATCTCAAAAACTCAGGACATCCTGTCCTCGCTCTCCTCCTTTCACCTCCCTCCCTCCCTTCCCGGCTCTTCCTCTGGCCCTTCTGCAGTCTCCCCTCCTCCCTCTTTCTCTGCCTTTCCACCTTTCTCTGCTGACGAGGTTTCCAGACAAGTCCAATCAATGAAAGTCTCGTCTAAACAGGTTCACCCCTGTTCCTCCAAAACTATCAAGGACCACATCGACTCCCTGGCTCCTGCCCTGGCTGACTTTTGCAACCACTCCTTCGCCTCTGGAGTCTTCCCTTCCCCCCTCAAGCACTCCCTTGTGCACCCTCTTCTCAAGAAACCCTCTTCCGACCCCTCCTGCCCGGCTAACTATCGCCCTATCTCCATCACTCCCTTCCTGGGCAAGCTCCTGGAGAAACTGGCCATCTCCCAGCTTAACCTCCATGCTGAATCTGTTGGTAGTCTTCATGACCATCAATCTGGCTTCAGAGCTGCCAGAAGCACGGAAACTGCTCTCCTGAACATCCGTGAAGACCTGCTCTTGAACCTCGACTCCAACACTCCGTGTGTTCTCATTCTGCTCGATCTCTCCTCTGCCTTTGACACTGTCAACCATGCCATCCTGCTCAACCCTCTCTGGGAAAACCTGGGTATCACTGGTCAGGCTCTGGCGTGGCTGACCTCTTTCCTTTCAAATCGACCCTCCCAGGTCCAACTGGGGTCCTTCCTCTCCGACATCTTTTTCTCCACCTGTGGTGTCCCCCAGGGATCTAATCTCTCTCCCTGGCTGTTCAACCAGTATCTGGCACCCCTTGCCCACCGCATCGCCACTCTCTGCCCTAATTTCCAGTGCTATGCGGACGATACCCAGCTCATTTTCAGGCTACCCTCAGACTCCCCCTCTCCTTCCCTCATCTCTGACTGTCTGTCTGCTATCCAAGAATGGTGTGCCGCCAATGACCTCTGCCTTAATGCCAGTAAGACTGAGATTCTACTCATCGGTACTCCCACTCCCTCCTTCCCTGCAGCTCTCTGGCCTGCCTCCCTTGGCCCCCTCCCTGCTCCTACCTGCAAGGCAAAAAACCTTGGGGTCATCTTCGACTCCACACTCTCCTTCTCTCCTCATATTTCTGACGTCGCCAAGAGGTCACACTACCAGCTGCACCTCCTCAGAGGTATTCTTCCCTTCCTCTCCTTCCCCCAGAAGCTCACTGTCTCCCGAGCCCTGGTTCTCTCGAAGCTGGATTACTGTAACAGCCTCTATCTTAATCTGCCTGCCTCCACTCTCCGCCCTCTGCAACTCATCGAGAACAGAACTGCGAGACTTGTCCTTGGCCTCAAGCCCAGGGATCGTATCTCTCCAGGACTGAAATCTCTACACTGGCTCCCAGTGGCTGCGAGGATAAAGTTCAAAACCCTCTGCATTGTCCACAAGGCCTTCTGGGGCCTGGGCCCTAAATACCTTCAACTCTCTCTTCCCAAATATCTTCCTTCCCGAGCCCTTCGCTCATCCGCCTCCAACTCCCTCAGGGTCAGCCGCTTCTCGAAGCAACGAGCTGGGGGTAGATCTCTCTCCGCGGCAGGGGCCTCCCTCTGGAACAGCCTTCCTGCCTCCCTGAAACTCGAGGAGAACCATCTCCGGTTCCGGAAGCACCTCAAAACCTTCCTCTTTGCTTCTGCTTTCTCTCTCCCTCTCCCCTGCTGAACAGCTAATATTCTTCACTGAAACTGCACTGATCCTGCAACTGGACCTCTCTAAATGGCCTCGGCCCTGGGCCCAGCCACTCTCCACTTGCACTGATGCCCTGGAACCCCTCTGCACTGCGGGACTGTCTCTGTATCCCTACAGCCCCTCCCTTCCCCAGCACTTGTTCTGCACTTACCTTGCACTTGCCACCACCTGGCCCTATTTATTTATTACTTTACGCCACTTACCTTGTACTGCACTTCCCCCCCCCTCCCCTTCCCCTTGCACTTTTTCCCCCTCCCCCACCTCTGCACTTGCGCGATCTGAATGACACCTGGCCTAGTAGGATCGTTGTCTGTCAAGTTTCGCAATTTTGCCATTTATAATTCACCCCAAAATGCATTTTTCATGGCAGTTTCAGTTCCTCACGTGCTAGGAACATATGCTTAGTCTCATTTTGCTTGTTTAAAAATCACATGAAAACTATCATAATATAACATTGCTGCTTATTCAGATGGATGGGAAAAATTTCTTAAAGTATAATGGCCTTTATTGTCAATGAGGTAGATTTGCCCTGGATGTGGTCGGTACTGCAAATCCCCACAGCAACTATCTCTGCTAAACTTGGCTGGCAACAAAGAACTTTTATGATGTCTTTTGAAGTTGTGGACAATTCCCCTTCAGAGGGATGCTTGAGGAAATCGCACCTCACTGTTATGCCCAGCCCAACTGGCCTCCTTAGTTCATTCGGGCAGGGCTGCTGGTCAGTCTGACGAGGCTGCAAACTTCCACGCCTCTGGGCCTTTCATGTATCCATGGGGGGCTGGTTCACAATTCGGTTCCCATGGCAGGCAGGGCACCTTTGAAGTGACAAACCTGTTCTGCTGTTTTCCCAAGTTTTTTTCCTTTTCTTTCTTTCAACAGAAACCAAGTCTTTTTGGACATAAATATAATGTACATTTTAGACCCCCATCACCACGTATTTAATCCCTTTTCTGTGTGAGCACAGGCTGCAATTGTCTTTCATTTTGAAACAGCATTCACCTGATTTGCAAAAAGCACTGTTTTACACGTGGGTTAATTTTTCTTGGATGTCACTTTACAAATATGGTTTTTGCCGCACACAGTTTCACTTCACTCAATCTTCTGCAAGGCTTTTACAGATACGGTCAGTTTCTGAATACAGAGAGATATATTTGCAAGCATTTCTTTGAAACTGACATGGGAAAAAGAAACAATGCATCATTTCTTTCATTTACTGCGGTTTGGGCGCAATGGTTGATAGCAAAAGAAAACACAAGCTGTGTTTAGGAGGAAATCCAAATTCTTTGCCTTTCAAGTGATTTCCCAGTACATCAGCTGTCTGGAAATGTATTGCCTTTCTTCTTGGTTCTCAGCAGAAGTAAAGCATGCCAGGGTAGGTTTTCATGAAGAGCACACCTTTGTGATGTTTTTAAAAATGAAATCACAAGCAAATTGCAAAGCCATTTTGGATGTCATGTGTGCAGCTTAATTATTCAGAAAACAGAATAGCAAATGTTGTGCCGTTCTGCGTGTAGGTTATTTTCAGATGGTTTAAATGGAGGTAAAATAATGCAGAGCACTTCTTTTGGTGGCATTTCTTGTATGCAGTGCTCGCCACACGTGTGCCATGGAAAGGAAAGCACAGCCGTTTTCCCGCAATATTTCCATGCAGTTTTGAGGTAAAGGGATTTTTGTCGTGGGCCTTAAATGTACCCCACAGCTGATCTGGATGAGCTTGGGAAAAGATATCAATGCCACACGGAAAACCTTTCTATTTTTCAGTTGAACATTGAAAAGGACAGGAACAGGGGAATGTTGATTTTCTGAGCAGCTTTCCCATCACTCAAGAAGCCACAACGATAAGAGAAGGGTATGTGATGAATCAAGGGAATTTGTCCCTTCTCCCAGAAGGAGAATCCCCATGAGGTTAGGGAGGTGAGCCTGCTCTGCAACGCAACACCCTCCTTAGTGTTAGAGGCAAGTGGGACATCACCAGGACAGCCTCCCCCTTAGGGGACAAGGACTCCCTTTCTTTTGAGGAACTCTCTTAAGTTGTGCACACCATGGCCTATAAGAGATGCTCCAGAATACCAGAGACTATTAAACACCAAGGCTGGGACAAAGAAACACTTGATAGACACCGTTATCACATAAGAAAAGAGCATACCCCTTTAAATCAATATATTAATTCACTGGGATGAGTATGTTAAATAATGTGTACTAGACGAGACCTGAGCGAGAGAGGAGCGTACATGCAGACAAGTAGAGGTCCCAACCTGTGGAACACACAGATAAGGAGAAGAATGCTTATAGTGGCAAGAGAAGACTCTGAGCCACGTAACACCTGCAGGAAGCGAAGTGAGCATAAGCGGGGAAGCCTGCGAGTTTCATACTCGCCCGACACTGGAGTGTGGGACACCAGAGCTAAAGCGAGTTCCAAGCAAGAGAAGCTGGGGAGAGAGGAACCCGGAAGAGGGTGGTGGCGAGACCACGAAGGATCCGTGGTGGGCAAGCGGTACACAAACCATCGCCTATACCACTGCAGGTATCTCACAACAGTGTGTCCGGTCGGCCCATGAAACAGAGAGGTGAAAAGGAAAGCCGAGCAAGATAAGCTGACATAGACAAGCCGACAGCAGAGTGAAACCAGAAAGGCGGTCCCTGAGGTACCAAGCTCCCGAGGATGTCCCCTTTCACATGCAAAGTTAACGGAGAGAACAGGAAAAACTGGAGGCCTATTGGAAATTATTATGCACATTAGTTCATCTCAGTGGAAATAATGAGCCAGAGTTAATTCTGAAACTGATGAACTTAAAGTGTTATGATACAAGAGAAAGGATTACTCAAGACTTGAATATAGAAAGGGGAGAACTGTGAATAACAATACCCTGGAAAAGGGCAAAGAGACTCGATATTTGGTGCAAGAAGCACATCATAGAGAAGAGAGAGAGCATTGTGAGACAAACTAAAAAGGAAGTAGTCAATGAAATCAAAAACCGAATCAAGTAGACCAGAACAAGTGGAACGATAAATCCCTAGGTGGGAGAACTTACTAGAGGATTATTATTTCCCAAAGATACTCTGAAACCAACAGCCCAGAAAATAGATATTGTTACAGATCCCCAAAAAAGAGTCCCAAAGAGAAGTGTGAGGAACCAGGAATGAGACACAGAGGACTCATTATTGTGGCTATAGACTTTTATTAAATGATGAACGGGTTGGAAAATGCCTCACTGTCTCTACTCTAGGTGGTATTTCCGTACATCAACCAAAACTAAGGTTTGGTCCCATGTCAAGATGTCCAGAGCAAAACTGTCCTGTGTCTGAAATCCTATCCCTCGTATTCTAAAAGTAATTCTAAGGTGTTAAGGGTACTGTCATTGGCTTGAAAAGTGCACAAATGTTCAAGTTCAACAAAAAGGTAGAACTCCAACAAAAGTTCCAATTGGATAATCCGGGAAGATCTGCTCTCCAACCTTGACTCTAATATTCCCTCTGTCCTCATCCTACTCTATCTCTCTTCTGCCTTTGATAAGGTCAACCATACCATCACGCTCAACGGTCTCTGTGACAACCTGATCAGGCTCTAGCCTGGCTGACCTCTTTCCTCTCTGATCCACCCTCCCAGGTCCATATTGGGTCCTTCCTATCATCGATCTCCCTTTCTACCTGTGGTGTTCCCCAGGGGTCTAACCTCTCGCACAGGCTTTTCAACCAATACCTGGCAACACTTGCCCACTTCATTGCCATTTTCTGCTCCAATTTCCACTGCTATTCTGATGACGCTCAACTCATTTTCCGGCTTCCCTCAGCCACCTCCTCTCCTCTCTGACGGCCTAATTGCCATTCAAGATTGGTGTGCCGCCAATGATCTTTTACAGAATGACAGCAAGACGGAGATCCTCCAAATCGACATACCTTCACCCTCCTTTCCCCTCACTCTCTGGCCGGCCTCCCTTGGCCCTACCCCCACCTGCGAGGCCAAGAACCTTGGGGTCATCTTTGACTCCACACTTTCCTTCTCTGCCCACATCTTTGATGTCTCTAAAAAGTCCCCAGAGGTACTCTACCTTTCCTCTCCTTCCCCCCGAAGCTCACTGTTTCCCAATCCCTGTTTCTCTCTAGGTTGGACTATTGTAACATCCTCTTTCTAACTCTACCTGCCTCTACTCTCCGCCCTTTTCAACTAATCCAGAACAGGACTGCAAGACTTGTCTTTGGCCTCAAGCCCTGGGATCGTATCTCTCCAGCCCTGAAATCTCTCCATTGGCTCCCAGTGGATGCAATGATTAAATTGAAAACCCTCTGCATTGTTCACAAGGCTTTCTGGGGCCTGGGTCCAAAATACCTTCAGCTATCCGTCTGCAAACACCTCCCCTCTCGAGCTCTTCGCTCCTCCATCTCTAACCCCCTCAGGGACAGTCATTATTCAAAGATACAAGCTGGGCATAGATATCTGTCCTCGGCCGGGACCTCCCTCTGGAACAGCCTCCCTGCCACTCTGAAACTTGAGAAGAACCATCTCTGGTTCCGGAAGCACCCCAAGACCTTCCTCTTTGCTTCTGTCTTCTCCCCTCCTCTCCCCTGCTGATCTATTTTCTCTTGGCACCGTGCACCTTACCTACCGTCTGTCTTCCAGGCCCAGGTACCTTTTCACCCTGCCACCCACCTGCACTGCCTCCGGGCCACCCCTTGCACTGGGGTCTATATCTGTACCCATACAGTCCCCCCCTTATTTTTTCTTCCTGCACTTATCAGACATACCATGTCTGTTGCCTTAAACCCAGCACTTGCCACTTTGCTCACTGCACTACCACTGTTTGTTGTTGTTTGTTTCCTTTATTGTCTAATTTTTTTATTTTTTATTTTTTTATTATTTATCTGGCTTTCCTTTGCTCTGCACTTTCCACTTCTCCCCCCTTTCCATCCACTTTTCCCCTTTCCCTCTCCCATGCACTTGCGCGTTCTCAATGTCACTGGGCCTAGTAAGATCGTTGTTTTTGTTCTCCCTTTTTCCCCCCTCCATTGCCTTGTCACGCTCTGAAACACTTGCGTACGAGCGCAATATAAATAAAATATCAGTCAATAATATCCACAGTTCCAGGGAATGGCTCCCTTCCCCTGGTTTCTCTCCACAAAACAAAAGTTCAAAAGAATAACCAAGTTCTTTATAGCCCAAAAGCATAACCCCTCCTTTTGGTTTTGCAATCCACTCCAGGGGAAATGACTCCCTTCCCCAAGTCTTTTCCACATTCAATACAATTCAAAATCCTAAGGGCATGAATCTTCGTTGGGGTTCTCTTTTAAAAAATACCACAAATGCAATTGAAAAAAACTAAGGGCATGCATTTTCCCTGGAATTCTCTTTTCCAAAGTATCACACCTTGGGTGTGGGTTCCAGACACGCAAAACACCTGGTGTACTCTCCTGGCGGGGTTTCTCATATAGGTCCTTTACACAAACACCTGGTATACTCTCCTGCCAGGCTCTCATATATATTTGATGCAAAACCCTAAGGGTTTGAGTCTTCCTTGGGATTTCTCTTTTCACACAAATTAGGATGTTGGTCACAGATTCGCAAGATACCTGGTATCTTCCCTTTTCAGCATCTCTCTCCCTTCCTTCAGCTGCCGGGTTTTTAAATATCCCGGCATTGCACGCTTCTCCCCAATGACCAGAGTGCGACATTGGCTTCCGTGCTGTAGGGATCCTCACACCTCCATTCCTCTTCTTCGTTCTAGTATTTTCAAATGATTCATATACAGGGGATTGATATTCAGATCTTGTCATTCTATTTGTTACAGAGTTTTGAAGGAAGACATCAGCGAGTTTCGCGGGTTGTTGAAAGGGGCTATTACAATATGCCATTAAGGCATGAGGAATGTAGGGGATATCCCTAAAAGGGAAAGGGGGAAACCATGTCTTATCTGATGATGCCTCCCCCTCCCGCTCCCCCTTAGGATCTCCTCCCCTGTGATACTCCCTCGGATAGCCACCCCAAGGGTCAGGATCAGGTAGTGGCTGATGTCCCCTGGCCACATGAGGAGAGGCTCTCTCTGGGAGAGAAGTGATGACATCATCAGATTCATCACAGAAGGAAAAAGGCAACAATCCTTTTGAAGAGTTACAGAAATTGATCCAAGGAATCACGAGAGGCTATTTTAGGATTTTGTATTAATCAAGAATACAACAGACTGATACTAGAAGTATCCTCTAGTGGAAGGGAATCATTCTCCTGGTTTAAGTTATTTTTTATACTGCTAGGGTCAGTGAGGTTAGCTTTGGCCAGTGAACTCGTTTGGGCGCACATTTTGAGAAATATTTTAGAAGTGCTGTCGGCTGTGGAGGAGACCTGCTCTTCATTTTACCTAAGGATTTACTCTGCTGGTATGAACTGTGCAAATGACTTTAAAGGACCCTCTACCTAATCCACTCTCCATATATCTCTTAATAAACATCAAATACTTACATATTTTACTGTTTTTTCTTTGTTTTAGAGTAAATAAATGAAAAGGCCGCCTGCTTCGCAGAATCCCATTAAAACAACAGGTGCGCACATTTTGAGAAGTGATTTTGAAGTGCTGTCGGCTGTCAGCTGACAGCAGAGTGCGAGGGCGCGGGCTTCTGTAGGTTTGTTTATTGTTTGTATGTGTTTTTGTGATGATTTTGTTTTGCCACCTTTGTCTGTTTTAATTTTGTGAATTAGGCACTGCTGAAATCGATTATTAACTTATCATTTACCCTATAACTGTACTTGCATGCCGAGGTTGTACTCTTTAACAACCGATATGCCAACAGCAACTGACAATACTGCTTTCGCTAAGGAGGCTCTTTTTACCCAAAAACCACCACTCGTTTGATTCAGTTGTTGCGTAGGTGCAACGCTGCCCCCAACATTCGTACCTTGTCTCGCACAGTTGACATGCAAACATTTTGTGCCCCCAACCACACATTTGCTAAAAGTACGGCCGACTTCTTGCCGGCATCGTCAGCTAACAAAGCGGTAGACAACCAGCAGGAAAGGGGTGGAGACATTATGCAAGTCGATCTCACTGACACCCTGTCCGACTCCTTAGTTCAAGCTGGAGCCCTATTGATCCCTTTGCTGCAAACAGAGATCCCGTAACCAACAACGACAGGATATTTCAATTGCGACACACCCTCTTTTTCTGCATTTTCCCCTGCTAACAATTGCAGAATGGGTAGAATGTCGGAAGTCTTGACCAGCGAAAAACCGTCCGTGGGGAATCCTGATTGTATTCTAATAGAACCCCTATGCCAAAATACGGATGAAACGTGAGAGCGAGATCAACCTACTGTTCTACCAAACTCTAGTCTGAATCATAACCTAAGAGATCTATCTCAGTCTCCTGTAATGTTCTCAGCGTCAGCTCAGAACTCTTCAGTATTCTCTATCTACTTTACACACCCAACACCTAGACGTAAGACGGTGTTTCCTGCCACTATGCCAAAGCCAGTAGGTTTGGACTATTCAGTGGGGCTAGACACGTCATTACAAGCTATAAACATGGCCTTGTTCTCTCTTACAAGGCTCTATGAGACACTGGACACACAACGTAATGCGCAACAGGGATTATTACTCGATTTGGTACATCACAATAATGACAAGGCCTCCTTGTATATCAAACGGCATCAATCATTCGAGGTAGAAAAAAATGCCCGCAGGATGTTTATCCAAACTCTGTCCTTAATTCGCAACCAAAAAAAGTGATCCTAACAACATGTTCTCCCTCTCAACAAGCTCTTCCTTCAATGTCTAATACAGGAAACATGGCGACCATCTTGAATACCACTGAATATGATAAATAAGCCTGAAGATCCAATATGCCAATTAGGCAAACCGTGTATGAAAAAAAAGAAGGAAAAAACAAAACATATCCAACAACCTTCTATTAACAAAGACATCAGTGATATAAATGTCTTAGACCAATCTGCCCATGGGCAGGAAGTTACCACCATCAATTCAGAACTATAATATGTTTAAAGGAAAATATAAAGTAGTTAGTAGTCAGGATATCAAAAAAACAAAAAACATCAAATGAAGAGCTGGACAGAAAATCACAGGTTCATGTCACTTTTTCCAGAATCTTAACTTGCCAAAAACAGTGGCTAGTCTAGCTTTTTCAGCTATTGCCAAAAAATATCGTAAGGCAATACGGTTAAGAAGTGATCAGCCTCCCCAGGTTCTCAAACATAACCAAACATTATCCTATGAACCACTGTATGCCTTAATAAAATTAAGCAAACAGCAAACCAAAATTCAACAAGACCTTCCAATAAACATATCCAAAGAAGGGAATAAAGTTGACAGTGGAAAACGCTCACTGCCGACCATGAAAAAATCTATGGGCCTCATTCCGAGGTTGGAGGTAAGGTACAAACCATGCCGGTAATGATTTACCGGCATGGATTTCCGCTCCATGCCATTCCGACCCTTCAGACCTTAAATTACGGCACCGTAAACAACAATGCCGTAATTTACGGTCTTGGGTCGCGCGCGCACACCACCATGGCGTAATCAACGGCATGGCGTAAACCGGAGCTGATCGCAAGTAAGGAGCACACGTAAATAACGGTCTCCTTAAGGCCGTAAAGTACCTTACCGGCATGGAGTACATACAGGCATCTCAGAGAAGGAGTAAAGAACACAGAGCAGTGGTTTCCACAGCCACAGGTGCACACAATCAGCACAGGTGTAGCCAATGGAGTCTGGCACAGCACAACTGGAGCTGGAGGCCTTGCTTGCAAGGCAGTAACAACAACAACCACAGCCCCAACCACAGAGGACACACAGGAGGAGACGGAGGGTGAGACAGGCCCAGCATGCACCACCAGTGCATCCACCGTTACCACGCCGGCAGCCCCCAATCCCTCGCATCTGAGCCACCTCCTTCAACCTAACACCACATCAGATCCACACCCTGTACCGGCTTGACCATGACACCATCACCACCATAGTGGACCTGATACATGACGACATAGTGAGTTTCATTGAATAAAGCTCTGCCATCCCCCCTCCACTGAAGGTAGTGACTGTGCTCCACTTCCTTGCCACAGGCACCTACCAGCACACAGTGGGGCACATGCATGGTATATCACAACCCTTATTTACCCGGATACTGAACCAAGTGCTGGATGACCTCCTCAAGCACACAAGGGACTACATATACCTACCACGGACTCCCCAGGATGCAAATGTTGCCTTCCATGCACTGTGAGACATCAAATGACACCTGCGCAATGATCAATGTCCACTCCGTTTTACATTATGAACAACCAGTGTATTGAATAATTGTCATGAAACGTGTACAACAAAACCTCCACCACCCTCCCCCTCCCCCCAACTCCCAAACACACCCTCACACCCCTCCCCCTCACCCACAACAACCCCAGAATAGTGCCATAAGGCCAACATAGGCCACATGTGTGTGCCAGCATGTTCAAGGCGTGCCCCCAGAGCCAGGGGGATCCATGTTGGGCCGGCGCAATGTACCCAATGAGCGTCGGAGCGGGCTGGTCTGGGTGGAGGAGCACTGTGACGGTGTGTCCTCCCGCTGGGGCTGTCGTGTGGGAGGTGCAGCCTCCAGGGCATCCGCGATGCGTCCCAGGACCGCACACAACCTATTGCTGCTGTCAGTGACTGCCTGACGCATCTGCCTTAGCTCATCCACCCACTCCACCCTGCCCTGGCGGGTGTCCTCCATGAACACATTGATGAGGTCCGTCAGCTGATGTGCACGTGGTTCATCAATGTATGTAGGTACATTCCTGGTGGCTCTTGGGCCTACCTGCCCTGGCATGGCCTCAACTGGTGGAATAGGTCCAGGATCTGCCGGAGCACTACGGCCAGGTGTTTCCTGCTCCACAGAGTCACTGCTTGATGGCAGGGGGACATTGGTGGGCTCCGGGGTGTGGACTGTGGGGTAAAAGTCCTCCTCAGTGGCACCACAGATCGATAAGGGGCTGTCCACATTCTCCTGGGTGGCTGTAGCTGCCAACTCCCCAGCAATGCTTGATTCTGCCAACCTTGGGGTGTCTAATGTGGCAGGTGCCGAGGCAGGGAGGGATTGTGGTGGTGCATCCTCCACTGGCGTTTGTGGTGCCTGGGTGGTTTTCTTATTCCGTGCGGGAATGCTCCGGGACCGGCCTCTGCACGTGGAGGTGGATGGACGGGTCGTCTGGGTATCCCCGCTGTCATGATCGGTGCCTGTGGGGTAGAGGAGAGGGACAACATGAGTGATTGTATGATGCGCTAATTGCATAGATCGCTGCATTCACATTTCTGTGATTTGGGGTTTGTGGCCCTATGGGCGTTGCAACAGTACTAGTACATATGAATGTGAATTGAATGTACGCATGTGTACGCATGTGTCGGAGTGACTCATCCTGCCATAGTAATGTGCAGTCTGGCACACACACTGCCGAACCTGATGCACAATGTGCATGATGGAATGTGCAAGTTACTGCACTATGGCTGATGTGTGTTATGTACTTGCACTTGGCCCTTGATTGCGTTGCAGTTGACTCTGCATTAGTTGGATGGAGGGGTGGCTACATGACAAGGTGCCTTTTATGGCCCTTGGGGGAGTCTACATCATGCAATTGCCATTGGCAGTGTTGACTTTGGACACTCACCTCCATCGGCAGACGACGTTGCCCCGCAGTCCATTTCACCGATGCCCTCTATGCATTCCGTGCCAATCATTGCGGCGCATGTCTCCTCCCATGCCTCAAGTCGCACAGGGGAACTTGGGCCCCCTCCAGTCTGCATGGCCTGACTCCTGTTGGCAGTGAGGAGTCCCCGCACCCGCACCCGCAAGTCATCCCACCGCTTGCGGCAGTCCTTGGGGGTGCGAGGGGTGGAGCCTACAGCGCTCACTCTTTGGGCGGTTTCTGCCCAGATGTTCTTTTTGTGTATAGTGGAGTCCCTCCGCATGTCTGGGCTGAACACCACGTCAGCGTGTTCTGCCAGGTAGTCCACCATGACCTGGAGCTCATCAGGGCAGAATCGCTTCTTGCGGAGCCGGTCCGCAGACTTCTTAGGTGCTTTAGGCATAGTTCCTGGGTTCCTGATGTTTTCCCCAACTTCGGATTGCTCCCAAGGGTGCTGTGTTTTTAAAGATGGCCGCCACGCTCCTTCCCGTTCCTGTGCGATGACGTAATTTCCGGTTCCGTTGTTTTGCGGTGACCGTAATTTACGGGATCCGTAAATTACGGTCCCCGTTATTTACTGTCGCTGCTGCTTCCATGGCAGTGTTGTAATGTACGTGTCGCAGCAGGCCGGTAGGGGTTTTTCGGGGGGTTTTGCGGCATGCCGCTAGGTACTTTTCCGGCATGGCGAAAAGCACGTGTCCGCGAGGTCGGAATGGGACGCAATTAGCGGTCTGTCACCTTGCCGGAGTCGTACTTTACGCCATGCCGGAAACGACCGGTACTTACCTCCAACCTCGGAATGAGGCCCTATATCTTTACCTCAAGATGATAGAATAGAACCGCTGAATTCTGTGGAACTAAAGACAAATAAATTTATGACACTAGAACATAGGCGAGAACAGATTGCACAATCCCTACAGCTTTTCTTTTCACAATCCAAACCACAAAAACAAGCCTATAGTGATGACAATCAAGAAATTGCTAGAAATCTAACAGATACAACAAATACAAAAGCTACAAGACAACAATCTGCAAGCTTACCCTCATCAGATCCAAATTTAAAAATCAAATTGAAACCACTAACTATGAAATCTAAATTATTCCATCTTATCTTGCAATGCCGCTCGCACCCATTTCCAGAATATGATCTGAATAGACAAACTGGGAAAAATACCTACCCTGGAAGAAGTGCCTTCAAATGACATTGATCAAATAGACTTTCTGCATCATCTATCAGTCGTTAAACTATGGATGAAATCAGGCCTTGCAAGAAATGCTCCATGGCAAGCCAGAGCGGAGCTTTACAGCCTTGGCTTTTTACTGATAAATCTATCATCCTTTGATCATCAACACATACCGTTCCTTGAACAACAATCCAGCTCTATTAGGGTTAATTATCTGAATCAAACTCAGGCAACCTCTAACGATAATTGGAGCAATGGTAATGTAAGGGAGAATTCTCATAAATGTGCTAATTCCCTCTACCTTAGAGACCCCGAGCTCTTTTGCTAAACTTTGCAGCTTTGAACTTTTTAATTCTGTTTGTTTTCTGTGTTTATTTTTTTTGGTAATGGAATTTAAAGATAACTCCATAGGCATCTTTTCATGTGTGTTACACAGCACCCTCAGTGCAGTAACACAGGGATGTCTTTTTTAGACTTCCACAAGGTTTAAATACCTTCTCTGGGATAAACTACTGTTTCCCAGAGAATGTAAAGTGAAATTGACTTTACTAGTCTTTCCAAATTCCTAGACCCAGCAAACACTATCTTACAATAGAGTGCTGGAGGGGTGACATAGTATCCCCTGTGTCTAATACTCATGTAGCAGTCAAATTCTACCCTTTTCTATCGAAATGGCTGGTGGCAGTGGTTTTACAACAAACTACCATGATTTTCCCGACCGCAAACACCGGTATCGCGGGAGCCATGTTTTTCAAGATGGTGCCTTAAGCCCCTTTGTTTAAACAGGTCCCGGTCTTCTTTTTTCGCTGTTTCTTTTTGGAAAGGTCCTTCTAGAGTTTGTCCCTGCATGCCAAACCAGGTTTGGTCCCTTTGTTCGTATGCCTTTGGCGGGGTTCAGGACTGAAGACCGCCTCTGGCGTCTGACAATCTGGGGTGGGCAGGAAGTGAGAGAGGTGCTCCTAGCAGACCCAAATGCACTCTAGCGTGATTGGCTGACTGACTGTCTGGCAAGGGCAGCCACCCTGCTGGGTGAGTGACAGCTAGGCTGGAATGAAAGGGAGAAAACTGTTTAAAAGGCGAGTCTCTTGACTGGAAAGCAGAGTCGACCACTGGAACAAAAGAACCGAAGACGAGCTGGAAGAGGACGGCTGCTGCAACTCCTGGACCGTTGGTTTGCCCGGTAAAGCCCTGCTGCAGGTCCGAATTGCCAAGTTCATCTCGACAGAGAAGCCCCTTCAAGGACGACTTCTTCCTTTGAGTTGGTGGGATCAATCAACTCATAAGCCACCTGGATACCGTTCTCTGAGCTGGTTAGGTTTAACCAGGGAGAGGGACACCAGCTTATGTGCTTGAACTGCAGCTACTGCAACTGAAGTGACTCCATTTTGTCAGTGTTTTCCGATGATCCCGTGCAGTGCAGGAGTCCCCCGACATCCTCCCTCTTGTCCCCACGACTGAGGCTCAGGAACAGTGAGATCTACAGGAACTGCCAGGAACCAACGTCCTCAGCTGCATCTTTTGCTTCATATTAAGGTACTGTAACAACCCGATTGAGAGAACACATGTCTTACAGTGAAAGTTTGTGGATCTTTCCCAACTTGCAGGCCTAATCAGTTTACGACCCAACATATGATTCTTTTTCGTACAAACTACTTCTGAGAACTTTTGCAACGACTTTACCGTTTACTACAAGAACTGCTCTTTCCTATCCAAGACACTAGCCCATTGACTTTGGCCTAGGCCTATTGAACTGAATCGAGTCCTCTAGTGAACTGAAACCATTTACACTGCCTAAGAAAGTATTTGTGATCTATTTTGCTAACTTGTGCCATTTACTTCCATTCAAAGTAACTGAAATGCCATTTTGCTCCTATTTCAGTGGAGCCTAATTTACTCAGAAACATATTGGTCATATATCGAAGCCAATGTTGCCATCCCATCATTCCCGTCTATATAGATCTCTGCCTGTTGCTGCAATTCCACCTTCCTTTCTTTGCTGATTGCGCTGCGCGTTACCCTCGTGCACCCCCTTGGTCAGTCCCGCCTCTTGCCCCCGCGGTTTCAACTTCAACCCCGGGGGAAACGGACGGTACCGAGTCTGTGTCTAAATCGGGAGGTGCGGATGGGACAATGGGAACAGGGAGTGTCTGTTGTGGGCCTGGTTGGCTAATAGGAAGTGTTACGTGCGCGGCCTGTGGCTGTGGGAGGGCTTGAGCTAACGGAGAGGGAGCTTGGGCTACGGGCGGGGTCTGGGCAATAGCTACTGACGTGTCTGGTCTTACTTCTGATCTTGGGCCTTGTTTTGTATGGGTCAATATATTTTCTATCAATTCATCTGCTATGTGTAATTCTCGTTGTGGGTATATCCTTTCTATATTCAACTGGTCACGCCTGCCTGCCCTTCTTAGACTCTCAGTCCACTCCTCCTCTTCTTTTTCTTCCGCTACCTCACCTTTTGATTTATGCCTGCGCACATGCTTTGCTCTGCTTTTAAATCGGAGCATTGCTTCCTTTCTCCAGTCTTTAATAGTCTCAAATGCTGCAGGATGCGCTTTCTTTCTTATCAACACCCTTTCCAAATTATCTATCCTCGCCATCTCAAAACTACCATTAATCGGGCACTGATGGTCTTGTTGCTTTCTGGTTTGCCTATGCCAAGTCTCACAGAATATTATCGCACCCACTCCATACTTCACATACATCTCATACGCCGGGGGTTCCCCAAGTGGTACAATTTGGTCATCTTCCAAAGATTGTCTACCACAGCGGAAAAACCCAGCTAGGGTGGACAATACCCCAGGCACCAAAGGACGTTGTGTCTGCATTTCTTGGCTGCCGCCTCGTTTCGGGACCCTCGCCTCCTTGTTCTCTAGCCAGGCACGTCGATCAGGGATCAGATGTGTGCAGATCTGCAAAGGAGTCTCTCATCACTTTTACAGGGTGCCCCAAACACCTCTTGATCCCGGCTCGATCGTCCTGTCCTCGCCATTCTCTGCCTTTCTCAATTACAACGTTACGCGAAGGAACAAGTGGGGGAGGGTCTCTATTCGGGTGCCATCTTGAAAGGGGACCCTGAAGTCTATGGAAACAAAGCGGATCACCACACACGATAGAGACGCCAGACACAAGGTTGTATTCCCAAAGCTAGGGTTTTATTGCAAAGCAAAAGTCTCAGTTGGCCAACTCGGTCTCACGCCCCGCGAGTTGTATCTCTAGACCTCGAGGGACGTAAGAGAGCGAATTACGTACATCAGTTACATCTATACAAAATGCATATCAAACAATCAGCTATGACATGTTTAACACCCCCCTTTATTGGGTTTCTTTGAACTTGGTGTGATGATGGACATCTCCGACCCCTATGACACCTTAAAACATGTATTCTAGTAACAATTTGCAATTTGTGAGTGCGAAGGCATTTTTTGGTTATTGAATAGAACACGGCGCTTCTGTTCTTGGAAGCGAACCACATACGGGGGAGAGTTGCATTCCAGACCTTGCTATCTATCAGGTGCTATTCGCGTCCTGGGAGCCGACATGCTCTAACGGGCTCAGCAAAGGGGGGCCGTTAGAAAAGCATAATTCAAGCCTTTAGAGGTATTATTCTAACATATTCTACCATATAACGAGACTGGCTGGCAGCTGTGAAATGATTAAATGCCCTGCAGCTCTGCTTCAAGGCTACATTCGGAAGGGAGCCGGGCATTCTTCCTGGTGCTGCCTACGTTTGTGTTTCAGCGAACTCTTGTTATCCTCACGGCCCTGCAGCCTTGTCCTTTTCACATACAGACAACAATGTTCCACAGTCGAGCAGTGTAAGCAGAAAATATACTGTGAAGCAATAGGAACAGAAAGCAATGAGCAATGGTTAGAAAACAAAATGGCGATTCATGTTACATCAAAATGGCCGCTCATTGGCAAACTCGAAAACCTATATTCTGTCATATCGTGAATGAGAAGGTTGGCCCACGGCCACCAAAATGCGTTTGCGGTCTCAAAGTAGAGGTATCCGTATTTTTAGACTGACACACCGGTCATCGAGGTGTTGCAGCAGTCCTCTTCCTTCCTCTCCTCTTCGGTCCTTTTGTTCCTGTGGTCGACTCTGCTTTCCAAGTCCCAGAGACCTGCTTTTAAACAGTTTTCCCCCATTCATTCCAGCCTGGCTGTCACTCACACAGTGAGTGTATTCAGGTCTCCTAGGAGACTAAGCACAGGGAGTTTCAGGCACCTCCCTCACATCCTGTCCACCCCAGGCACCCTGACGCCAGAGGAGGGCTTCAGCACTGAAGCCCGCCAACGAACAAAGGGACCAAACCTGGTTTGGCGCGCAGAGACAAATACAAGAAGGACCTTTCCTAAAAGAAATAGTGAAAAAAGATGACCGGAGTCTGTTTTTACAGATAGGTCTTGGGCGCCATATTGAAAAACATGGCTGGCCCAGTTTTTAGCTACCGTTGTTAGCGGTCGGGAAAAATCACAGTAGTTGATCTAAACCACTGCCACCAGCCATTTAAACTAGGAAAGGGTAACATTTTACTGTTACATGAGTATTTTGACTCAGGGGAAGCTAGACAACCCCTCCAGCACTCTATAGTAAGATAGGGTTTGCTGGGTCAGTACATTTAAAGAGACTAGTAAAGTTAATTTAACTGTACAGGCTCTGGGAGACAGTAGTCGGTCCCAGAGAAGGTATTTAAACCTTGGGGAGTCTGAAAGACACCCCTGTGCCACTGAACTGAAGGTGCTGTGTGACACACAGAAATAGATGATGCCACTGGAGTTGTCTTAAAACTCCATAACCAAAGAACACAAAAAAACACACGTCAAAATACATGAAAGAGTGGGAAAAAAAGGCTCACACTCTTTCCAGGTAAAAAACCAAATCCCAGAAATCCAGCAAAGTTGCTGGGGGTCTCAAAAGGTAAGACAAATTAGCACATTTGGAGAATTTGCCCTAACATGTAGTGAGCTAGGTGTTGCGGGGGACACACCCGCAGCACCCGCTTTTTCCTTTCTTTTTTGGAATTCCCTGAAATGCATGACACCAAATGTTTGAGGTTTTGCTGTGGCATGCATTTATATACTTTTAGTATAGGTTGGATATTTTTGCTCACTCTTTTCTTCAGAGTCCATGTCTGAGGGGATTGTTTGTGGCCTGTTTCCATTTGTGACGTTGCACTTTGTGACAATTGTGTAATGTTTGTTGATTTTTTATTGAAGTTTTCACATTGCATGCCATGGCATGGTGTGTCGGGTGGGTGACATGGGATTGAGGGAGGTTTTGGGGACATACCAGCATTTGGATGTGCTGTTTTGCAGGGGTGGGGTGGAATCTTTAGCTTGCATGTTTGCATTTTGATCACACAGGATTGTGTTTTTGTTTAAGTGGCTAGGGATGCACACAATGCTGCAATTCCAAGGACACATTCTCAGGGTGTTAAGGTTGTGACAGTTGCTTGTCCCTTTGTCATCATATATTGTCACCTGGAATGTGCCAGGCCTGTGTGCACTCTGCTGGGGGGGTGGAGTTTAGGTGAAAAATGTAGCCACAAGCTGGGTACAGGCTGCCTCGCCACGTGCCCTTTCCCCTCCCATGTGCAGTGGGCGTGCATGTGGTTGGGGATGTGGAGGCACCACCATGTCCACCGGTACGCCCCGCCGGGTTGCAACGTTGTGCAGGACACATGCTGCCACAATGATCCTGCACACTACTGGGGGCGCATATAGTAGCTGCCCACCAGAGAGGTCAAGGGAGGGGAAATGTGACTTGAGCACTCCGAATGTGCGCTCCACTATGTCCCTGGTTGCAATATGGGGTGCTCAAAGGGTAGGCACTGTCCCCTGGGGAGGTGCCCAGGTTGTCATTATTTGGGTTTGTGTATTTGTCTGTGTGTGACATGCATGCATGTGCACAGGCATTTGTACTCACCAATGAGCCATAGGTTGCCCTGCCTCCCAGCTTCCAGGTCCCGGTGTACAGCTGACATTTTGAATATGAAACTGTCATGGGTGGACCCGGGATAGTTTGCAGAGACAGAGGTGATGATTCCCTTGGCATCGCATACAATCTGCACGTTGATGGAATGCCAGTGCTTGTGGTTGCGATAGATGTGCTCAGTGGCCCTAGGTGGACGTAGGGCCACATGGCTGCAATCAATGGCACCAAGCATGTTGGGGAAGTGTGCCACCCCGTAAAAGTCCAGGACTATGGCCTGCCTTTCTGAAGGTGTTCTGGGCATGTATATGTGCCTGCGGACTGATTGCCAACACCTGGTGTAGGCAGCGTGACTGCGTGGCCTGTGAGACGCCACCAACTATGGCAGTTGTCCGCTGAAATGACCCAGTGGCCAGAAAATGCAGGATATTTAGCACCTTTTTAGCTGTGTGCGCTGGACGTTGTGTGCCTTCAATGGGTGACTTGCACACAGCTTTCAGGATGTCGCAGTGGTGTGTGCGCCTCGCATGGATTCTGCGCAGGTCTCTGGTAAGCCACGCGCAGTGCCTTCCATGAATCGGGAAACGGGCGCATGCTTGTGTTTCGCACGTGTGCGCTGAGTTTTTCACGCTTGCGCCACACATTTTGGAGCACAATCATTCCATGAATCACCCTGATAATATTTACAACTGAACACCTTCTAATAATCAGAAAAATCCTACTTAAAGTACACTCAAGCAATCTATAATAAATAGACAGCAAATAAATGAACACATGCACGAGCATTTGTCCCCTGTAACTGCATTTAAAGCAGACACAAATTAAATTGTGAATCATGGAGCCCACAAAATAGTCAGCACTTAAGAGTCCTATTGAACAAATAAATAATTAAATAGCAGTGGGTCTTTATTATGTAAAGCACACTGCATACATCTACAGGTTGTTTTATAGAAAGAAAAGTGGAGTTAAATGTATTTATTTTTATAAAATATACCCCCCTAAATACATGAAATGCTGCACACATGCATACGTCCAAAGGCTGCATTAAAGCCAGGTCATTAAAATGCATACATTGAGAAAAACCTCCCTCTCAGCAGTGAGGAGTCCACACTTTTCATGAGCTGCAGAGACAGAAACATATGTATAATGCCCATTTTCCTTTCTGTGCAATTGTGAAATAAACACACTGTAAAAACGAATAGTGTTTTATGCAATGCACATAACAATTCCCATTTCTCCAGCTTCTAGTAATTTTGTGATGCACAGAAATACTCTCCATTTAAAGGCTAACATTACTGTTTGCTATTGTTGAATATAGAAGACTAACCATTAATAAAATCTGATAAATATGCAACTCATGTTTGATAACAATTGCTTGCTGTGAGGAGCCAGGAATGAGACAGACCCAGCGGAGACAGGTTTGTGGCTGCAAACCTTTATTTCAATGAAAAAGGGGTAGAAAATGCCTCGCTGTCCCTAATCTTGGAGGAATTTCCCCAACACAAGCAAAAGCTAAGCTGTCTGTCAATTTCAAGATGTCCAAATCCAGTCCTTTGTCTGTAATTTTATTCTGGCCCTCACACTCTAAAACAACTGTAAGGTGCAAAGGGTAATATTTCTTGTCTTCTAAAAGCAGGGTTCGAAATTGAGATTCTGTGAGCAGGAGGTAAACCCAGTTCCTGGGGGTCGTGCATCAGCCTGTAGGCAGGAGCTACCACATGGGCACCAGGAGCTACCAGAGATGATCCTTTTAACGTTTTGTCCAGTTTGTTTAAACCATAATGTTTAAATGTGTATTATATGTGTTCTAATTGTTCTTTATTAATATTCTCACATACTCAAAGTTAATGTCACATTTACATGTTTGGAAAGCACTGGTTGGCTTTAGGAGCCAAAATTAGCTCCTGGTTCCTCTTGGTTTCAAGCTAACCAGGCTCTACTATGCTAGAAGCAGTTGGTAAATAGCTCTCAGCTCCCCTCAATTTCGAACCCTGTAAAATGTCTTCCAAAGTGGTCAAAGTTCACACAAAAGTTCAAAATACAACAAAAGGGTTTCTTCGTGGGCAGACTTCACAGTTCTAGGCAGAACCTCCTATGTTCTTTGTAATCAACATCCAATTTCAAAAGGAACCACCGAATTTCCAAGAGGACTTTCCTCTCACCTCAGAGCGTTCACATAGCTTGTGGGACTTGCTCCCTTCCCCAGGGTTTCTCTTTACTTCCATTTCCAAAGACACCCTTTTCACAGGGCCTTTCCCTTCCCTTTCAGCCCTTTGTTCACAGTTCACAATTCACACTTTCAAAAAGTTATTGCTTTTCTTTCGCTTGTATGTAAATTTCCCGGCTTGGCAATTCCTTCTCTAACAACTAGACCTTTGCACTTAATACCTGGTCGAAGTAATCACCATTAGTTTGCCATTCTTTCTTGTGTCAGTGACCATAGACCTTTCTCTTGCATATTGAGGAACTTAAGGCTGAGTTTTATCAGAAGCAGTCTGTGCTATTCCTATTCTCTTCCTCATGTCAGTGTTTAATACCTAGTCGCTACTGGATATTTGGGGGGGAAAAAGGTTGCTTTACCAAGATATTGGGAAGGGACATGACAATATGCCATTAAGGTCTGGGGGATTAAAGGAACATCTTTAGAAGGAAGAGGGCTGTATATGGTTTCCCCCAATTATGTCACCTTATCTTCTTGCGGTTTACCTCCCCCAGGTGGTCCTCCCTCATGTAGTCGCTCCCATGGTCAGTATCAGGTTGCAGCTGCCGTCCCCTGCCACATGGGGAGGGGCTACCTCAGGGAAAGGAGTGATGGCATGATTGGATTCATCACATAGCACGTAAATGATAGCACACCAGAGTGTAAAAGCTACTTTAGGGAGCTATATAATTGGTACATGATCCATTCAAGCTGGGAATGTATAATACAAGTGGGTTTGTAAATGAATAGTATACAATGAATCATAAATACATCGTGCTTTTTGCTACATATCCTTCATACAACAGACATTTGTCTATTAGAGCTACAACAGACCGTTAGAATTTAATAAAAATTAGGTGTGATTCATTGTTACATATTAAGGTTGCCTTCATAAAATATAGGAAAGCGTCAAAAACAGTTGTCTTGATTGACACCTTTATCATTAAGATTGATAAGCAATTAATAACTATGCCATTCGGTAACCAATGAAAACAAAACACTAAACCAGTCTATAATATGGCTTGAATAGAATAGACGAATTTTACAGTGGCAGAGAGACCTTGAGCTAATATACACGATCTACATTTACATAACATCTTTTCCAGCCTTCGTAACTATGAAGGTTGCAGACATAAAGCTGAGACAAATCAAAAGAATGTGCAATTATTTGCATTTTTAGCATACTAAGATGGGAATAAAGATTGTGTGCCCATAAAGTGAAATGTTTTAAGCACACCCACAGAACATTTGACGTTGCATGAGAGTGTGTTTTCTGTAGTACATTTTAAATGTTACACTGAGGGGGCTTAATCAGAACAGAATATTAACTGTGTATTTACCTGACTACTACTTTAAGGCCTTTATTAAAATTCCACCTTTAGTTTTTATGTGTCGATAGATGCCACATGGGATTTTGGTAGCTGAAAGCTATGCAGAATGATTCTACAAAATATTAGGAACAAGTTACTTACCTGTAACTGTTGTTCTCCAGCATGGGTCTGGCATGGATTCACATGCTCATGAATATTCCCCGTCGTCAGGCTGGGAATCCTCGGTAAAGAAAAAAACCAGTATCAGTTTCGTTTCTGATCTGTCTTTCGTAGTAGTAACCAATCACTGGTCTCTGCGTCATACTGACCACAGCCAATGACTGCCCTCTACCTAAGCACCGCCTCTGGCAGCCATCTTCAGATTTTGGAAGCACGTGAAGTGGCAGTATGACCAAGTGAAGAGCCGCAGAGGGGTAGGCGGGAGGGTTCGCATGTGAATCCATGCCAGACCCATGCTGGAGAACAACAGTTACAGGTAAGTAACTTGTTCCTTCTCCAGCATGGGGTCTGGCATGGATTCACATGCTCATGAATAAAGAATACATAGCAGTACACACATGCACAACCACGGGAGGTGGCAAAGGCTCAACATTAAGCATTACATCAAACTCAACATTAAGCATCTTACCTCCTCACCAGGCTCACCTCAGGCGAACAGGTTGCGCAGCACTGCTTGGCCGACCCTGGACTCCTCCCTGGAATCCCGGTCGACGCAGTAGAATTTCGTGAAGGTGTGCGTCGACCTCCACGTAGCAGCCCTGCATATGTCCAGCAGGGGCACACCAGATAGGAACGCCGTGGTAGCTGCGATCGCTCTGGTGGAATGGGCTCTCGGACGGCCAGGCAGCGGTCGGTTTGCCAACCGGTGACAGTACATGATACAGCCGGAGAGCCATCTGGAAATGGAAGCCTTCGAGAGAGCCTTCCCTTGATTGACAGGTCCAAAGTTCACAAAGAGTTGTGACGTCTTCCGAAAACACTTCGTGCGGTCCACGTAGAACTTCAGCGCTCTAGCCACATCCAGCGAGTGCAAAGTCCTCTCAGCCGGCGACGAAGGCGACGGGAAGAACACAGGCAACACCAAGGGTTCGTTGAGATGGAAGTCCGACGGTACCTTGGGCATGAAGGAGGGGTGCGTCCTGAGCACTACCCTCGTGTCGTGAAAAGTCAAGTACGGGGCCTTGCAGGAAAGGGCCTGGATCTCTCCCACTCGTCGTGCGGAGGTGATGGCCACAAGAAACGCTGTTTTCCACGACAGAAATTTCAACGGAGCTGAGTGCAGAGGCTCGAACGGAGGTCCCATGAGCTTGGTCAGCACCACGTTGAGCTCCCACGCCGGGGCCGGAGCCTTCACCGGCGGGAACGATCTGAACAGTCCCTTCATGAACTCTTTCACCAGACGATGAGACCACAAGGACCTCCGCCCCGTGGTTCTGGTGTATCGGGAGATCGCAGCAAGATGAATCTTGATGGACGCGTGTGCCAGTCCAGCTTTGGCCAGCGTCAGCAGGTACGGCAGTACTTGGGGGGCCGTAATCCGTAGAGGGTCAATCTTCTGTGCGTGGCACCAGACAGAGAACCTCTTCCATTTGTGTCCGTAGCATTTAAGAGTCGAGGACGCCCTGGCCTTTGCAAGAACCTCTCTGCAGTCGGCCGGTATGTCGTATCCTCCAAACTCTAGCGCTGCAGGAGCCAGGCCTGCAAGTTCAGCGATTTCGGGTCGTGGTGGAGGATGGCGCCTCCTTCTCTGGAGAGTAGATCCGCGTCCACCGGCAGCTTGATTGGCGGGGACGCCGACAAGTCCAGAAGGTCCGGGAACCATATCTGCCTCGGCCACGCAGGTGCGACGAGGATCATCCTGCACCGTGACCTCTTGAGCTGGTTGATGAGCCGGATTAGCAGTGGCAAAGGAGGGAACGCGTAGAGGAACAGGCCCTCCCAGGGGAACGAGAAAGCATCGCCCATGCTCCTCGCCTGGGGAAACCTGCTGGCGAACTTCCGGCACTTGGAGTTCGTCGCCGTCGCGAACAGGTCGATCTGGGGTGTGCCCCACCGTCGGAAGAGGCGATCCACTAGATCCTGCCGTAGCTCCCACTCATGGCACGAGCGCAGCTCCCTGCTGAGTGAGTTGGCGATGGTGTTTTTTATCCCTGCCAGATGAAACGGCACCAGAAATATCCTTTGGCCGATGGCCCAATGCCACAGGTCCTGCGCCTCCTTGGACAGTGCTGGGGACCTGGTTCCGCCCTGTTTCCTGATGTAAAACATGGTGGTGGTGTTGTCGGGGAAGATCCTCACCACCTTGCCATTGAGGGACGGAAGGAAGGACCTGAGGGCCCAAAACACTGCACGGAGCTCCAGGACGTTGATATGTAGGGATTTCTCCGTCGGGAGCCAAAGGCCTCTCGCGTGCAGATTTTCGGTGTGCGCTCCCCACCCTTCCAGGGAGGCATCCGTGGTCACTGTCTCCTGGTGGGCTGGGGTCTGGAAGTCCAAGCCCGCCGTCAGATGCGCGCGGGTGCCCCACCACCGGATCGCTCGTCGGAAACTCTCGTCGAGTGTGATCCTTTCCTCGAAGCTGCCCGTCGTTTGGATCCAGCGCGCGTCCAGGAACTCCTGCAACGGGCGCATCCGGAGCCTGCACATGGGAATGAGGTAGATGCAGGAAGACATCATTCCGAGGAGGGACTTGATGGACCTCACCTTGGCCGCGTCGGCCACCAACATCCGCTGCACCTTGCCCAGGATGGTCCTGGTCCTCTCCTGCGACGGGGAGGCCAGAAGGGACACTATGTTGAGCCTCGCTCCCAGAAACAGAGCGTCTTGCGCGGGTACCAGGTGGGATTTGGCGTAGTTCACGGAGAATCCCAGGTCCGTGAGAAGTTGGACGGTCCTTGCCGTGTGAACCACGGCGAGCTCCCTCGTCTTGGCTCGGATGAGCCAGTCGTCCAGGTAGGGGTAGACGTGGACCCCCTCGCGGCGCAGCTGCGCCGCCACCGGTGCGAGGCACTTGGTGAATACCCTGGGTGCCGACCGTAGTCCGAAGGGGAGGGCTTTGAACTGGTAATGACGCCCTTGGACCACAAACCTGAGGAATTTTCGGTGCCCCTTTAGGATGGGAATATGGAAGTAGGCATCCTCCAAATCCAACGACGACAGGAAGTCTCCTTCCTCCAGCTGACCCAGGACGTGCTGGAGGGTGACCATCCGGAACTTCTGCGCCTTGATGAACTTGTTCAGACGTCGCAGGTCCAGGATGGGGCGCCATCCCACCGTCTTCTTCACGAGGAAGTATCTCGAGTAGACTCCGGAGCCCCGAAGCCTCTTTGGGACGAGTTCGATGGCGCCCTTCCTGAGCATCGCTTTTACCTCCAGGAGAAGTTGAGGGACGTGAAGTTCTTTCCTGGCCACGGGGGGGACGCGCGGGCACCTTCTCTGGAACTCGAGCACGTGGCCCCGGGCCAAGGCGTCCAGCACCCAACGGTCGGTGGAGATGGACTCCCACACGCTGACGAAGCTCGCCAGCCGGCCTCCCACCGGGGTGCTTCGGTGGGGGCCCGACCCCACGGCCGGTTCAATCCTGCTTCGACGAGGCTTTGCCGCCTTGACCTCCTTGGCGACGACGGCGGGGTCCGCCAGACTTGCCTCGTCCTCTGTAGGCCTCCTGAGACGACGAGCGGGCCGCTTGACGGTAGGTGGAGAAACCGCCGCCGGAACCTTTGGAGGCGCCCTTGCCTCCGCTGCTCCGAAAGGGCGTCCGTCGTTGTTGTAGAACTCCCAGGGCCCGGGCCGTCTCAGTGTCCGCTTTAATGGCCTGAAGGGAATCGTCCACTGTTTTCCCAAACAGGTTGTTCCCATCGAAGGGCATGTCCAGGACTCTGGTCTGAACGTCTTGACGGAAGTCCGTAGCCTTGAGCCATCCACGCCGCCTAAGGCAAACGCCGTTGCCCAACTGGCGGAACCCAGTGTCGGCGATGTCCGTCGCAACGGTAATGGCGTGGTCCGAAGCCACCTCACCTTCCTGCAGGATCTCCAGGGCCTCTGTCCTCTTGTCGTCCGGCAGGAAGTCCAGCAGGGGAGCCAGTTTGTACCAGAGCTCCCTGTCGTAGCGGGCCACGATAGCCAAGGCGTTGGCCGCTTTACTCTGTGTCCCATAGCGTCCAATTTCTTTCCCTCACCGTCCGGTGGGGAAGTCGATGTGGAGGCCGCACCCCCCCCCGCTTTCTTCCTGGCCGCCGCGGAGACGACAGAGTCTGGGGTAGGCTGCGCCCGGAGGCACAGGGGGGCCGTGTCCGGGACCCGGTACTTCTTCTCGTACCGGTCTCTTCTAGCTGGCGTCGTGGAAGGGTACTTGAGGAGGGTGAGGCCCTCATCCCAAATGTCGTCCAATAGAGGCACTGAGAGGACCGTCTTCCTCTTGGCCTCGCACCGCTGATAAAGGAAACCTTCCTTCTTCTTCTCCTCAGGGCAGAGTTGGAAAAGCTCGGATGCCCTGGTGATCATGGAGTGGAACGATCCAATCTCGTCGGGCGGAGAAGCCCTGGTGGGAGGCGACGACGGTACATCCTCGTCGTATACCTCGTCGTCCGTACCCGTCGCTGCCGTGTCAGTCCCCGTATCATCCCCTCGGGTGGACGGGGAGGAGGGCTGGACGGGGCGCGACGGCTGAAAAGGAGGTGGAGGGTGGATCCTTCTTTTCTTAGTAGGGGGAACAACAGAAGGTCCCGGTTCTGGGTCCCCCGACGGGAGAGGTTCCTCCGTCGGCAACGGTAGTCTCGTCCTTATCTCTGAGCATAAGGACTGTATAGCCAACAAAATGGCCACCGAGTTGTCTTGCGGTGCTGGCAGAGGGGAATCCTACGGGCGATCAGGGGCCCCGTCGGTACCCTCGACGATGTCGTCGTCACCTGCGTCGGGATCCATCCCGACGGGCCGGTCTTCTTCCACGCCGAGGCCGTGGCTTAAGACCTCGACCAGTTCCTCCTCCGAGGTTGAAGCCGAATCTACGACGACGCCCTGCCCCCCCTTTCTCTTCCCCTCGGGGGATTTCACGGGGGTCCTATCGATGGGCACAAAAGAGGACTCCCTCCGAGGTGGCAGGGAGACTCTGAGCCCCGAGGTCGCCACCACTGGTGTAGCCTGCACAGGCTGAGCCAGGGCCGCCGCGACAGTTTCGATAGAGGGCTTGGCCGGATGGATTAAGGCCTTCACCACCTTAGGTGCGCTCACCGCCTTATCCTTGAGGGGGGGGACACCGCCTCGCTCCCCCTCCGCCTTCAAGCTCGACCGGGGCCTCTCCAGGAGCTTCGCCGGGTGCTCGGCCTTCCTCTTACCTGACCCAGAGCGTTGGCTCGTGGTTGATGGTGCCGGGGAGGGTGCGCCCTGCCTGGCGCCCGTAGAGCCCGACCGTTCGGCGCTCCCGGTGCCAGCGGACTCGCGGTGCTTGGCCTTATGTTGGACCCCCGTCGCCAGGGCGTCCTCAAAGGTCTTAGAAGACCGCTCGCATTTCTTCTTCTTCTTCTCGCCGGACGGGCTCTTCCCTTCTAGCCAGTTGGCGAGACGTTGATGGCTGTCCTTCATGGTCCGCTCCGACATGTTGCCGCAAAACGCACAGTCCTTCTCCACGTGCGTCTTGTCCTCATGTAGGCAGTAGAGACAAAAAGAGTGTTCGTCCTCCTTGAAGACGTTCTGCAGCTGGCATCCAGGGCAGACCCTGAACAGCTTTCCGGGCGTCGAGCTTCCCTTCTCCTGTGCCATGACCGGGCCTGAGAAACTTCTGGAGTCCTCCAAAAGCGTAGCTCGACGAAATCTTCACCCTTGAGGGGCGCAGACGAATCCGACGCGGGTCCCCGTTGATCGGATAGAGAGTCGGTGGAGCTTGAGGCTCTTTTGACCGAAAAAACGAAGTTTTTGAGAAAAAACGTGAAAAAATAGCACTAACGCTCGAGAGCAATAGCACGAGGATCCCAACACATGAACGTGCAGTAAAAATCTGAAGATGGCTGCCAGAGGCGGTGCTTAGGTAGAGGGCAGTCATTGGCTGTGGTCAGTATGACGCAGAGACCAGTGATTGGTTACTACTACGAAAGACAGATCAGAAACGAAACTGATACTGGTTTTTTTCTTTACCGAGGATTCCCAGCCTGACGACGGGGAATATTCATGAGCATGTGAATCCATGCCAGACCCCATGCTGGAGAAACTAATTAATAGCTTTACATTAAATTTACACCCGTTAAATATGCTTTTAGACATGACCAGTGTACAGGGACGACGACGACGTCATTTAGGGGTCGACACGGGTAACAGCTGCAACCCCTGTAGCCGGAGCCGCAACCCCTGCCATCTCCTCTGCGACCCCTGTATTTTCTTTTATTATTTGTCTTTAAACGAAAGCTATGGGCAGTACTGTAGCAGGGCCCGCGGGCACCCGTGGCCCACAGACACAGCAGCAGCAGTGAGGCGAGGCCGTCAGGTGAGGGTCAGGCAGGGCTGCCTGCCTTCCGCCTTGCTGCATGCATATGCTGCATGCATACATAGTTTAGGCGAGAAGGCAAGCCTTGCCTAAGCCTCACAAGCCCTGCAGGCTGCCACAACCCTGACACACACCACCGGCCTGGGGCAACTTCCAACTGAGAAGATGAAATGCATGGCACCGTCTTTCCAGCTGTGGACTATTGGGGGCTGCTCGCCAAGCCCTCCTGTGATATCCGTCAGGACACATCTGTCAGCACACAACAGGACATGGAGCTCTTCATCCATGCACCAAATCAGAAAGACCATGAGCGTGAAGGGCACACTCTCTGGCCCCTCTGAGATGCCTTTCATTTTGACTTCCAGCAACTGTGTGCATCGGTTAATCTCGAACGTCATTATTGATTGTCAGGTATGTTAACGGTTAAAGTTAAACAAGTTTGTGCTTTCAATGGAAGATTTCTGTTGAACAGTGTGTGTAAACCTACTAAAACCTTAACAAATGGCACAAAGAGGTCCTTAAAAAAATCAAAGAACCTTGAGGTAATCTTTGACTCCACACTTTCATTCTCCGCACACATTTCTGATGTCTCTAAAAAGTCAAACCTCTTACTCCACCTCCTCAGAGGTACTCTGCCTTTCCTCTCCTTCCCCCAGAAGCTCACTGTCTCTCAAGCTCTGGTTCTCTCCAGGTTGGACTACTGTAACAACCTCTTTCTAAATCTACCTGCCTCCACTCTCCGCCCTCTACAACTCATCCAGAACAGGACTGCGAGACTTGCCCTTGGCCTCAAGCCCTGATCGTATCTCTCCAGCACTGAAATCCCTTCATTGGCTCCCAGTGGATGCAAGGATTACATTTAAAACCCTCTGCATTGTCCACAAGGCTTTCTGGGGCCTGGGTCCAAATACCTTCAACTATCCCTCTGCAAAAATCTCCCCTCTCGAGCCCTTCACTCCTCTACCTCTCCCTCAGGGTCAGTCGTTTTTCAAAGAAACAAGATGGGGGCAGATCTCTGTCTTCAGCTGGTGCCTCCCTTTGGAACAGCCTACCTGCCACCTTGAAACTTTAGGAGAACCATCTCCAGTACCGGAATCACCTCAAGCCCTTCCTCTTCGCTTCCGCCTTTGCCCCTCTTCTCCCCTGCTGACCTGTTTTTCTCTCTCGGCACTGTACACCTGGTATCCCTCTGTCCTTCGGGCCCAGGTACCTGCTCACCCTGCCTCCCTCCTGCTCTGCCTCCGGGCCTCCCATTGCACTGGGTTCTGTATCTGTACCCATACAGTCCCCCACCCTTCCTCTGCACTTATCAAATATACCCTATCTGACTAATCTTGCACTTGCCACTTGCTGGCTGCACTACCACATTTTCATTGCCTGTATTTATTCATTTATTTGACTTATTCTTCTCTCTCCTCTGTTCTGCACTTTCCACTTCTCTCCCTTCCACGCACTTTCCACCTTTTACCTTCTCCATGCACTTGCGCGTTCTTAATGTCACTTGGCCTAGTAAGATCGTTTTTATTTTTCGTTCTCCCTTGTTCCCCTCCCTTTGCTTGGTCTCGCTCTGAAACACTTGTGTACAAGCGCGATATAAATAAAATATATCATATATCAAAGAAATGACCCAGTCAGTCACACGTTAAATGCTTGCATTGAGAAGGTATACTGCATAAAAAAACGTTTACATAAAGAAAGGGGAAATCACATGACTGCGAAAACCTTTCTTGTTGAAGTAAAGTATACTTGTTCTCATAAAGTAACATTACAAATATTATATTATGTGTTAATCACAAAATAAACCCCATATTTACTTTTGGCTATTAGGTGGCACTGAAGGGGCTATAGGGAAGCCTAAACTATTTTCATTGAAAGGGAAGGTAGTTGAGAAAGGAGTTGGAAGGAGAAACAACCTCTGGGTGTTGTTTCATTATCTTCACACCCATGGAATGCCCCTGGGCATGATAGTCCCTTTGCCCACTCACACCCACTTCCTGCCCTGATCCGACCAAAACACAGCAGGGCCAAATTCAGCTTTTCATCCTTCCGAGGTGAATAAATGAGCACCACACACCGTGGGTAATAAGCAGCGCTCAGATGCCTGAGGGTTTGTAGGGCTATATAAATGCTAAATTATTATAATCCGTATACAAACTGTTCAGATGAAAAGAAATCACTAATCTACAAATTGAAATCTATTACGAAAATATTTTAAGTGGTTTAATGCAATTTAAAATAAGTGTTCACATTCAGATAGGTTCTTGTTCTCCTGTGTTAAACCCCAGCAGTGCATTCAATAATCATACAGCTATAATCATTTGTGAGAGCCCTGAGAGCATCCTCACATCTACTCCCCTTTGGTCCTCTCAGGTGGCCAGGTAAAAGGATCCTGACCCTAGGGGTGGAGAAGCGAGGGAAGGTCCCCTGGGTGGTTGATCCTTGGGGATTGGGGACGGGATGAGACACAGTATTCTGCATTTCCCTTTCAGGGAGAACCCTATATCCCAGAGGCACTTATGGGATATTGACCACTGACCAGGGATCTGCCCAGGGATACTACCACTCTAGAAGCACCAGAAAGATAGGGCAGAAGAAGAAAGGGGTTAAGAAAGAAACCTGGTATCACCCTTTCACTATGAAAGACCCGCCTAGCCCTTGCCCAGACTTTATAGGTTATTGTAAGCCAGTTCCCCTCATTTTCCCATGGTTGTCATCTGATAGTATTGATACGAAGAAGAAGTGATTAGGAGTAGTGAACACTAGTAACATAGTTCACCACTCTAATACTGACACGAAGAAGAAACTAGGAGTAATGAACACTAGTAACCTAGTTCACCACTCTTATTACTAAGACAAGGAAGATGCAACTGAGAGGAATGAACACTAAAAACATATTTTACCACTATAGTACTGATTCAAGCAAGAGGTCTGCAGAGTACTCTGAGGGTCAGGCATGTCCCTTTAATTATGGTCACGCAAGTCCCATTGAGAATGCACACCTGCAACCTGTTAAATGGTTTCTGGTGTATAAATAGAGAACCAGAGAACAGCACAGAGAGAAACAGGGAGGCCTGAATGGGAGAGACCACAAGGGGACCCTTAGTGAGAAGAGGTTAGCCGTGGTGGGACCGGAGAAGAAGCCAGGACGCTGGCCGAGATACTACAGACCTGGTGAGCACAAGGCGAGAGAGAGGCTGCAAAGCTTTCAAAGGTGAGATAGCCTCCATATGCCAATACGACCAGCTGGAGCTGCGGACGAGCAGAAGAGGGAATGCAATCCGCATCCCTGCAGAGACAACAGAGTTGCTGGCGAGTGCAGAGCTGCAGCTGGGGTGTGAGCGAGGTTTGCAGAAGCCAATCCATTGACCGGAGAAGTAGGAGGAAACAGCGGGAACCGTCAGGGAGCACGCCAAGGACTGGTGAGTGTTGGGGAGAGCCTCACAAGAACGGGCGCTCCTGGCGGGCTGTGAATAAATCATTAAGTTTTGAATGAAGCAAAAATTTGAAACTAATTTGAATTATGTATCTCGAATAGTGAACCAAATGAAAACTTGCAACCAAGCCGAATAATGCACATTAAATACCAAACTGGAATTAAGCATATTGAATATCGAACTGAAGGAAAACTTGAACTTGAGTATATTGAATACTAAATTGAACACAACTTTATGGGCAAAGCAAATGGCAGATGACAGCCAAAGCGAAATTGCCTATGTGAAAGCAACATACGGAAAAGAGCGCAAATGTCTATGAGTGTTATATAAAGGTGGGGCATGAATTAGACCACCTGAAAGTGAACTTTATGAACACATGCAGCGCATGTGTTCATAAACACATGCAGTGCATTAAGGCCAATGACTGGCAAGAGGTGTGTGACACGTGGTGGCAAAGCCAAGGGGCTGACTAGGAGAAGCCATAGGAGTGTAAGCCTGCACATAAAACTAAGAGGCCAACAAAGGGGAATTAAGTGAATGTGACTCTGAACACAGGGTCAAGTACAGAAGATCCTATGTGGGCTGAAGAGCCTAGAGATCCTGTTTGTGCCACGTGTGGTTGGTGGACTGTGTGGTCTGACAACTGCGCCTTAACCAGTGAGCCCTATATTGTGAAAATTAAAGATATGGGCCTCTTTACAAGCTCGCGGTAGCCTTGCCGTTAAAACTGGCAGGCTGACGCCGAACTTGCATTTTGTTTCTGGCTTCTGGCAATGGGGACATACAGGGCCATTAAAACCTTGGCAGACCCTGAATGTCCTCATTGCCAGGGGTCGGAATCCATTACTCCCCATTCCCATTGAGCCCGATTGGGCTCAATGGGAATGGGGAGGTCCGATGCACCGGCACCATGCAGAATGGTGCTGGAGCATCCGACATGCTGTGCTCGCGGGTGCCGCTCTGCCTGCCAGGTCCAACTTGCCAGGCAGAAAGGCACCCGCGAGTACAACTCGTAGTTTGCCGGTCCGGGAACTACGGTACCGGCAAGTTTACCGGTACCGTAGTTCCCGGACTGGCAAACTTGTAATGAGGCCCAATGTGAAACAAGGCAAGAGTGGTATTACCATAAGTGGTGTTACCAACTGCTACCATAATGGCAGTTCTGGCAAATGCTCATCTAACAACTATTAACAATATATATATTGTGCTGCTGAGCTGCCAACCATGTCCAGAGATTTGTTTGGGAGTGGACTACTTGTGTGGAGTGAGCTGCTACTAGAGCAGTGATGAATAGGTAGATCAAGTACTTTAGTTTCATATAGAAGTTGATGGGCATTAGAGTGAGGTCAGAAATAAAATAAGTCTATCCTTTATGGGACAAAGTACCATTTTCCATACGCTATATTAATATTGCAAGTCAGAGGAGTTCTGTGACCAAATAGAAGCACAAGGTAAAAGGCAGAGTTATTTTATTTGTCACGTAACTCTGAGGTGACTTGCAATATCTGTTTTACTAACAGTAGTAGTGGGTATTTTATTCCATACAAAACATGGCTGCCTACACCGCCGTCCACTTTTGTTTTTTTCTTACTCTGACATAATCGACCTTCCAGTCGTTGATACATATAATCATTATACAAACTGTTCAGATGAAAAGAAAATGCTAATATACAGATTGAAATGTGTTGCAAAAATATTTCAAGTGGTTTAATGCAATTTAAAATAAGTGTTCACATTCAGGTAAGTTCTTGTTCTCCTGTGTTAAACCCCAGCAGTGCATACAATAATCATACAGCTATAATCAGTTGTGAGAAACCTGAGGGCTTCCTCAAATCCACTCCCCTTTGGCCCTCCCAGGTGGCCAGGTAAAGGGGTGGAGATGCGAGGGAAGATCACCTGGGTGGAGGGTGCTTGGGGATTGGGGACGGGATGTTCTCAGATGAGACTCAGTATTCTGCATTTCCTATAGAAGCCTTTATCCAGAGGCAGTTTTGGGATATTGTTATCCCTGTCCCACTGACCAGGGATGTGCCCAGGGATACTACCACTCTAGAAGCACCAGAAAGATGGGGCAGAAGAAGAAAGGGGTTAAGAAAGAGCCCTGGTATCCTCCTTTCACTATGAAAGAACAACCTAGCCCTTCCCCAGCCTTTATAGTGTCACACCCCTGGAGTATACACAACTCCTTCCTAGCCACAGAAGCCAAATGAAGTGACCACTCCCACCGTGGTTGACATGGGCTCCTGATTGTAGATCACAGGTACCCCGAGGCAGCCGAAGGGGGGAAGAGGGTTAAGGAGGGGTTGTGGATAGGGAGGGGGTGTTTAAGGTAACCGGGAAAGGGGAAGTGGAAAACATACAAACACGAACAAAACCATACTAGGCTTGCCTCAGTACCCTTGTTGTCAGTATCCTTCTTAATTAGTATACTGACTCACACCAATATATTTGCAAATGTCCTAGAGATAGCCACAAAAATAAGCACATAAAGCATGGATGGAACATAACACTGAACACTTGTGCACTCTTGAATCATAGAGGTGCATACTTCTTAATTATCAATGCCTTTCAAATGCATGCCTCAGCGTTCCTCAAATGGCACCTGAACTCACTTATTACATAGAACAGGACTATGAACATGATGAATGATACAACATGATATGAAACACAAAATGCTGCCACGAACAAACATAGCGTTACTTCACAATATGCCTTGCCCCTTGCTTGCACACTGCCAAATGTCTTTCCAATTCACTGAAACACCCTTGTTGCTTTAACACGCGTAAATGTACTCGTAGAACAAACAATCATATGCGTTTCCCAATCGTATCGCATTGCTGGGCATAGTTCATAGCAAACGTTCATAGCAAACTTCACAAGCATTCCCAAACTAGCTCTGTTTGGAACGCGTAGTCACAAACACAAGAACATTTAAGTAAGCACTTATCTGAGGTCTGGGGGGCTCAACGGCACCTCCCCAGGCAGGAAATATCACGCGTTGTACAGTGTCCTGCGTGTGCAGCTCCGCTCTTCAGAATGAGCTGTAATATTTCACCGTTGGGGCCGGGAATAAATGAATCACCGCCAGCCCCCTGCTCTGCATACAGAATCTTCATGTGCTCCGACTGAGCACTCTGCTACCCCCGGCGCGTGTCACACCATCAATCACCAGCAGGCAAAACGGGCCGGGGAAGTCCTTAAATAGAAGTTGGATGCACCTGCCTTCCCATCCAACTGCCATGCAAAGGACCATGGGCATTGTAGTTCCCCAACCCCCCCTTTGCACAATTCCTTATGAACAACATTTCTTCAAAGGCAACTGCCCCTTTTTGTTCACATTACCCCCTCCTCTAGGGCCCTTCCAAGACCAGCCTTTTCCGGATGCATTCGATGAAATTGTCTTACCAACCGGTCTGCATGAACTGCCTCAGCTGGTTCCCATGAGTCATCATCAGGAGCGCACCCCACCCGAGACACCAAATTACAAAGTCGTACTCCCTTTCTCCTGGAGTCCAAAATCTTCCACATTTCAAATTCCTCTTGGCCATCCTTCATTACACTTGGGGCCATCCTTGTCAACACACCAGGAACTGCAGGTTTAATCAAGGAGACGTGGAACACTGTGTGACTCTTCATATGCTCAGGCAACCGTAACCACACTGCCATATTAGAAACACATTTCACCACTGTGTAAGGCCCAATAAAGCCAGGCAACAACTTCCTTGACCCAAAAAGTTTGATATTCTGAGTGGACAATCAAACCCGCTCTCAAACCACATACTTAGTGTAACACATACCTGGACTCCACGGGAGTGTAATGATCCCCAGGCCTGTTGATCGGCTAAACTGGAGGCTTTAAAAGGTGTTTCCTGTCAAGAAAGAAACATAACAAGAAGGTAGGCACTGTAGCTGATAAGAATGAAGAAAACCTCTAATTCTAAGACCCAAACTCTCCTCACCTGTGTTTTGTGTTAAGGGAGCTCTCCATCCTGCTATCACACAGGGGTGCATTGATGTTGAGTCTCTGAAGACTAGGATGCTTTTGAACTCAGGAAGACTCTGGAGGCAAGTGTCTTTAAAAGTAAATGAGTCTCTTGACAGAACCAAAGTGGAAAAACTGTTGTCTCTGAAGAATGAACGTTCTTTCTAAGTTGGAGAGATCTCTCTTACTATCTAATTTATTCTTCTTTATCTTGCAGGTTCTCAGAGGATAAAGTTTTAACAGAAGAGTTTGAAGTTTCAAGGAAAAGAATATGGAAACCTTTTGTTATGGAACAATTGTCGGCTTGCTAAAAATGAAGTGCACAAAACATGAAGGGGTTTTCGATTGACTGAGGAACGGTTTCTGCGCGTAATCAGGAAGATGAAACACTGCACAGCGTAAGTTCGTCTTGTCAGAAAACACTACAACTTCTTCTGCAAAGTGCGGTAAAGAACTGTGAGGAAAAATTCTGTGAAGCTTCAGGTACGTATGCGCGTAGGAATTATCTTCACTCTTAATGCTGTAATGTTCATTTTATAACTAAGGTACCTTTTGTTTTGCAGGTCTTCGGATACGGAGAATAAAACTGCGGCTGCGACTGAAGACTGATGACTGAAGAGGAAACTGTGACGGAAGAAAATTCTTATACTGGAAGACTGCAGCGGCGGAAACTTTGGTTAGGTAATTCTTGTCTGTGGTCAATAGATATTCTGTGAGCTATTCAAAGTATTAATATTACTTTCTCTTTGATTTCACAGGTTCTGTGAGCAGAAGTGCCCGGTAGCGTTACACTGCTGTCAGTGGACCAAACGCGAAGCGCCTGTTACTGCCGAGGCAGGGCTTAAGTAGCCCTCAGTGTCAAATGTCTAGATCTCTGCTGATACTTGTCCATGACTCACTGGGCGGCTATCTTATGGGTATTGCAAAGCTATTGAATCCCTATGGAAGTCTATGGTTATTTAATGCTGTGAATTGCGAGAATGGCATGTGTGCCAGGCTAACACCCAACTTATACCTACTGATATACTGATATACACAAAGAATCCCGCCTGGCCTGAACTCCTGAATCAAGACTATGAAACCTGGATGTGATCATGACAGTTTCGCCACCCCCCGCCCCCAGGCCCCTCCCAAGGATGCACCCTCTGGCCCAAGCTTGGATGGGTGATTCTGATGAAATCTCTGAAGTAATTGGTGAGTATGAATATTAGAACTGGATTCCCAAGTTCTGTCCTGTGGACCAAAACCTTTCCAATACGCTGAGTAAAAAGATTTCCTTCTGACAATCTTGGAATCTAAAATGTCTTTCACTAGGAACTCGGGTTCTCCATCTATAATCATGAGCTTGGGAGATTTTCTTAGCCTGGTTCCTGGGTTCATTTGTTAAGGATTTCAATATGGCAATGCAGCCAGGTCTCGCCTAGCATGCAATGCACAAATGAAATAATTATTTATTGTGTCTATAGGTTCAAAAATCTGAGCGATATACCACTCATATCACGCCCTTCTCAAAACACCCTCCAGGTCACAATGGACCAAGAATCAGGTTGCTTGGTAAAGGTAAATATTTGTTTATTTATTTAAAATTCAAATCAAACACAAATGAATATATGGCTCAGCAATCACCAATGTGGTGACAACACAATCAGAAAGTAAGTAAGGCAATGGAATTCACTTAAAGCAATACCGAAGATAAAACACAGGGAACAGAACAGTTTTGGCTTGTGAAAAGATAGCACTTAGGTTAAGATTTCCCCCTGCAAAGTTCTTAATTCACAAATGAGCAATTCTACACAGATGTAAGTAAGCAGCAGGTATTCAGGAATGTAGAACAGTGTATAGGGTTTGAATACACTCTTCCTCCCCAAACAAGAGAGAAAAGTGTTTTGGAAATGTACACTTTTAAAATGACAGTTGAAAATGGCTTTGTGAAACAATGAAAAGTGTGCAAAAATCCTTACATTGATATAAAATCCTATGAGAGCAATACTGAACAGGTTCTAACAAACATAAGCTACAATATGTGCAACAGAACACACTTTAAATCAGAATGGGAGTTTGGAAATACTTTGAATGGGAAAACACACATGTTAAACCTTTGCAAAATATACTGCTTCGTGATGAAGTTTTTAGTTGTGGATGTAGCTACAGGTCGTAGGTTTAAGAAAAACTGAAAATCGGTTTTAAATATGACCGGTTGGTTTTACTTACACTATATTAATGACTAAGAAAAAGAAGTATGCCTCCCGGGAATCTCCACAGTTACGCATGGCCGATTGTAACCCTTCACGTGGCGGATCCTCCGTTTTTCTTTTATGGGAATTATTTTATTTAATCCAAATCATTAATGGTTTATGGTCTTGTAAAACAAATGAGAGAACATCAGCGCTAACACCAGGGATTACAAACAGGGTTGCAAGAATGGTTCTGACAAGGTTCTTAAGTTAAAGATGGGATAGGTTGAGAGATGGGGATGGGACAAGGTAAATATACTGTGGGTTACTATAATTCCTGTTTATACTTACAGTCCACTGTAAATTAAGATTGGACCACCAGGTTCTGGTCATCACGGATCAGGTCTACAGGCAGCAGGGCACTTCTTGCAGGATGGTCAGCTGGGCGGTTCTGGTCAATTGGACTGCACCTCAGATTGGATTGGGTTGGATTGGCCCTTCTGGTCACTGGACACTGTAGATTAGCGGGATGGCGAGTTTCAGCAGGCAAGCATGAATGGTAGCAAGCCAAACTGGATAAGAATTATTTCCCTGAAGTTTTTTTGGGGATGGTTTCAGGATTTGGGCCTAGCTGAAAAAGAGTTCAGCAAATGCTGAGGCCTTGGCTTGGTAAAGAAATCTGGAACAGGACAAGATGAAGAATTCTGGAACAGGGCTTCACGCAGAAATCAGGATGGAGTCAGGAATCCATGTGTCTGTGTGTGGTGAAGTTCCCTTATTTATCCTGCCAAGTTACATCACTCAGTTTATGGTAGGGACAGAAATACAATCCTCACCCACACGGCTGTGAGTGGTCAAAGGCACTTGCCTTTTTCTGGTTGGAAGCCAGAAAGAGCTGTCATATTTTATGATGTGACTTAGGAACTCCCACAATCTTTTGGACTGAAATCTAACTTTCTCACAAATACACATTTCTATACTTATGCCCTCTAATAAAATTGGACACATGCATTACATATGTTGTGGGTTACCTTTACCTCCAACTCCTACGCCAGTGAGAGCTGGCTTTGTCTTTTGGTGGAATTTTGTTAATTTAATCATAAAGATTTGGCCTAACAATTCCTAATTCAGTACATATCTGTGCAATCACCCCTAGAACAGGGGTATACAATATTAGATTTGCAGCATCAATAGTTTTGGTGCAATTAGTGTTTCAGTATAACATTTGTTCCTTTTTTAGTACCTTTTAGTACCAGGTCAAATCACGTCTTCAAAGAAACAGCATACAATTAGATTTACAACCACCAAATTTTAGATTTATCCTCCTTCATGCGGCAAAGTTAAAGGTTTTTAAAGCTTAATTACAAATAGGCATTTAACCACCAAAAGTTGTTAGCAGTTTGTTTTACTTTGCTTTCAACTGGCAACAGCTATCACATTCCTTTGATCAGGTGGGGGTCCTCCTCCTTGAGAGGGAAGTTTCATGCCCCTCCCCTGTGGGGCTGAGTGTTCAAGCCTGCCATTGTCCTTGGCTTGACCACAGACGAAAGTCTGATGAGTTAATTGTTGTGAGTATGCAAAAACCTCCCAGAAGCCATTAAGCCTTCCTGCCAGTAGTGAGGTGTTACTTTTCCCAGGGTGAAGCTGTCAGATCAGAATTAAATTAACTCCAAACTGGGTTTTGACTTCAAGTTACCTACATCTTTCATTAAAACATATAAATGAACACCGTTTGTAGGTGCATTTTGACATTTAAAGAATTAGGCCTTTCACAAAAACATTCTTTAAACACAGGCAATTTTGCACTTTTTTGTAGGGAAAAGCACCTTAAACTGAGTCCTTTTAAATCCAATTTTCTTATGCAGCATACAACACATTTAATTCAGCAATAATCCTGTCCTTGAGTGCTGGGATTTGTTTGCAGTCTGTAGGTATGTATCCAGCCTTTGCTTGGAGTTCTCTCTGCACAGCTGAAATTGTTACATGTTGCCATTTTTAGCTGCATTTTTCTCGTGGAACTGAAAACAAATGTTGCTGGGCTGGTTTTTCATGGGATACATTTCTTAACTGCTGTCAGTCAATGGGGCCCGGCTCCTCTGAGCCACCTGGATGATCTGTGATTTCAGTACACTTTTAATTTCAATAATTCACTGGAAATGAATGGATCTATCACCAAAACAGCACTTTGAAGATTGCAAAGCTGCATTTTAAAAGGCATTTTTGGTTTTTAGCCCAAATCTGCGGCCTTGCTTTGTGTTAAATGTAACAGCACCCACTGGCATGCTCCTACAGTGAGAATTCTGTTTTCACCCCCACTTTGACTGTGTGTGGCAGGGGTGTGCAGCCTTTTGTGGTTGTGACCCACACATAGTTTTGCAGATTTGTGTGTGCACATAGGTTAGCGCATCCATTTTTGGCTGTTTCTTTCCCCATTTGTGAAGTGGTGCAGTGGGGCACATCGGCATGGGTAAAATTTCCCACAAAAGCCCCCCCAACTTCGGCTTGACTTCCAGTCATGGGGAAGTCGGGCATGTGGGATTTTTCTTTCCGTCCATGTGAAGCACACAGGTTTCTTCAGGTGTCAGTTCTTCTCCCATCAGCGATTGATGCGACACACTCTCCTTGCCGGATCTGGTTGGAGTAGGAACGATATCCCCGTCTTCTCTCATGCTTTCTTTTCCAGTGTGAAGTGACACTTCGGATCTCTTTGGTTTTTCCTCCCGAATCCCCGAGGAGGTACTCCTTGGTTGTTAGGTTTGATTTGTGCCACTATAAAACAGAACACAACCCAGTTTTGGAAATGCTCCCACTACTGCTCCAATGGGGATTTCAGCATTGGGATAGACGCATGCATTCAGTGACAATTTACAATATTCCCTGCATGTATTCAATGACAATTTAACAATTTCCTAGGTTTCTGAAATCTCTCCCACTGGTTTTTCTGTAGGCGCTTCTATTTGCCCAAAGTCTGCCTGGGATGGCAACACTTTTGTTGGTTTATGTGGACCCACTTGTTTTCCCCTTCTGTCAAATTTCCCTTGGGGATGCGGATTCTGTAGGCGACTGATGAGATTTTGTCCACAATTTCAAAAGGTCCCCGTCAGCTGGGCAAAAATGTGCGCTCCTTGGCTTGGTGCCTTTGGAAATTGTATAAGTAGACCCTGTCTCCTACTTGATATTCCTTTTTGGTTGTCTTAAGGTCATAGTGGGTCTTCATACTGCCTGCAGATCTTTCTAGATTCCGCTGAGCATATGCAAAAGCATGTTGAAGGTGTTTTCTCAGATTCTCAACATACTCATGAGTTGTGAAGGCATTTATCAAGGTCTGCTCTTGGGTTCTATAGAGCAGATGCTGGGGTAGCGCCATCCTTTGTCCAGTCATCAGCTCAAATGGAGACATTATAGTTACAGAAGAAGGGGTAGATCTGATGGCCATCAGGACAAGGGGTAATATGCTCACAATGGTTTTATTGTACCTCTCAACTTCGCCACTAGAGGACTGCGATATGCAATGTGAAGTTTCCTTTTTACCCCAGTATCTCCCACATCTTTGTCATCACTTCGCTGGTGAAGTGACTACCTCGGTCTGACTCAATCCTTTGGGGTAGTCCAAAACGTGAGAAGATGTGATTAATCATCAGGGCAGCTGCTGTTTCTGCGTTGCAATTTGGGGCCGGGAGACGTTCCACCCATTTAGTAAACAAGCATGTTACGGTTAACATGTACTTGTTCCCCCTAGAAGAGCGAATCACGGGCCCGATGAAATCTACTTGTAAATCTGACCAAGGCAGTGTCATCACCCCCTTTTGGAGGGGAGCACAGTGTGTGAGTGATGTTGGCTGAAATTGTGCACACACAAGACACCCCTTCCTTCAAGTATTGGTTGAGGTCCTGCCCCATGTGCGGCCCGTATGCAACCTCTCGCAAGATTTCTAATGTAGTATGAAACCCCTGATGACCGGTTGTGGCGCATCATGTGCATGACTTAGCATCAGGCTTCAGAATGAGGTAGGGACCACCCACTGGTCACAGCCAGATATGGATCTCCTCACCAACAAACCGTCTTGGATTCAGAATTTTTTGGGACATTTCATCAACACTCTGAGGGCTCTTTCCCAATGCAATCGGTATCCGTCAGGGGAAAGTTCTCATGATCCTCAATGTGTTGATAAAACTTACCAATGATTGGATCCCCTTTTTGAGCCGTGATGAAATCAGCATCTGGGGACTCTTTACTCCACTGGGCAGTTGAGAGTTCATTGTGAGCATTTGTCTGGGACCTAGTGATAGCAGTGACCTGGATTTCCCCCAACAGGGACTCGATCTCAAGGAGATCCTCTTGGATGACTCCGGTTTTGGTCAGCTGATCAGCTAAGTCATTTCCAGTTTTGTCTGGTCCCTCCACTTTGGAATGACCCTTGATCTTTTTTCAGTAGATGGTCATCCCGCTAGCGGTGACCAGATCATCAATATTTTGGATTCGTTTTCCATGTTTTAGTGGTTGTTGTTAGCACATAGCATGCCTCTGGTTTTCCAATTAACCAGGTGCTCCACGAACCCGTTCCGGACATAATCTGAATCAGTGATTATGACCAGTTCGTGGAGTTGGCGTTGGACAGCAGTGAGGATGGCTTAGTGAACTGCCATCAGCTCTACCACCTGACTACTACTGGGACTGATTTTGTACCCAGTGAACGGTCCTGGGGCATCATTCACCCAGGCATTCCCCACGCCGGCCACTAGTTCCTTTTCCCCGTTGTTGTCAACATGGTAGGAGCACCCATCCACGTAGACGGTGGGCATTCCCTCACACTTGGCTTCTTCATAGACCTTGTTTGGGGAATTGAGGAACGCCTCCATGCTGTCTTTGATTTTAAAAAGGAAAGGATGTTTGCAATCACACTGCGCACACAAACTACAAATAAATGCAATTGTTTGTGATTTTAATTGTAAAGCAAAAAAGAAACTCGCCTCACTTGTGTAGGTGAACTTGTATGGATTTATGTAATTTGATTCGTTGAGGCAAATTACCACTCAGTGCCCTTTAGGATAACACATGTTTCGACACATCAATGTCCTTATCAAATCAGGGCTATTAAGAAGCTAAGTTCCATATCAAATGTTCCAATTTGAAGAGCCAATAATTCACGGGTTAAATACCCCTGTAAAGTTTCACTGAATCTCCTCACGTCGGCAGTGATGGGCGCATTAACCTACATTTAACATTAGAGAAAAACTCTAATGAACATAAATAGAAGATCCTGTTGGTGCAGAAGTGAATTACTAGCCGTTCTACTCATAACATACCATAAAAGACTCTGGTAAGGCAGATAATCGTTGCATGTCAGCGTAGTTTAAGAAAACGTATTATACAGTACAGAGTCATTTAAAAGAAAGCATGTTGGCTGAGTTGCAGAGTTCGTTAGAATAATACTTTGTGCTAATTATGCGTGAATGATCAAACCTTCCTTTTACAGGTCTGTCAATACTTGTTCTACAAAAGGCATCAGGGCTAGATGGATGACCAGTCATGGATGCAGTGCATGAACAGTACAATTCACAATTAGCAATGGTATATATCGGAAGAGTACATGTATCACACATCTACTCATGAAAGAAATACAGATAGTTTGTGGTCTGTGTTATGTCCATGTGCCACAGTACGATATTGGCAGATTAGGTGGGCTTCCAATTGCCTAAGTTTAAGTACAAGGTTGCCTCCTCGTTGGGGTAGGGAGACTTTAGCCATGCCCGCAAATTTAATCAGTGCTTTGTTGTCCATTTGGTGGACTTTTTGCCAGTGAGTGGCAAGCGGATATTTAGAATCTTGGTTAGAGATAGTTGACAGATGGTCACGTATTCTAATCTTTAAAGGACGATAGTACCACCAATATAGCGCTGTCCACATATGCACAAAATGCAGTACACACAAAATTTCATGTTACAATTTATGAAAGAGTTAACCTTGTGTGTGCCAAGATGGCCCAATTCTATTTTGGAGGTTTCAAGCGCAAAGGCGCACATTGAACAGCCCCCATATTTGTAGAAGCCATTGGTAGTGGTCTGATGAAGCCAGGTATGCTTAGGTTGTGGGTTGGGCATAAATGAAGTAGAGAATATATTCTTGAGGTTCCCAGCTTTTTTATAGATAAAGTTTGTCATAGAGTCCAACCATGTCGTAATTTCTCTGTCTAGATGCAAAAGATGCCAGTGTCTTTTCACTGTACTGTATAAATTGGAACTATCTGCATTAAACCGTGTGATGAATTTGAGTTGTGACTATGTGCTGTCTGCATACGTATTTTAGGGGTGAACAGGTCCACCCTCTTCATACGTTTGACAGCCTGTTCGGCCTTACTGACAGTGCGATTATCATATCCTCTCGCCAGGAATCTTTGCCGTATCAATTGACATTCTTCAAGAAAATCCTCATTATTCGAACAATTTCGCCTGGCTCGGACAAATTCACCTTTGGGTAATAACTGCTTGCTTGTAACAGCTAGTAGTATGTAAAACTGCATTAACAGAGGTTGACCTGCGGAATGTCTTGGTTACAAAACTCTTATCTGAAATACTAATTGTTAAGTCAAGGAAATTTATGCTGGAATTACTTAATGTATGTGTAAATTATATGCCCCAATCGCTGTTATTCAAGTAGGTCACAAATTCATGGAGGCATTCCACTGTCCCATTCCATACCATAATCACGTCATCTATGTATCTCTTCCACACATAGATGTGTTGTAGAAAAGTACCATTGGTAAAAGCAAACTGCTGCTCATATTGGTGAATAAATATATTGGCTAGAGCTGATGCATAACTTGCCCTCATAGCTATGCCAATTAGCTGTCTGTAGTAGGTATTGTTAAATAGAAACGTATTATTAGAAAGTGTGTATTACAATAGATCTTTCACCATCTCAATGTGTTCGAAGAATGAGGCAGAATGTTCACGGAATATATAGTCCACACTTGTGACTGCCTTCTGATGATCTATCGAGGTATACAGAGCTTTCACATCAAGCGTCACCAACAACAAATCTGATGTCACAGGAAGTTGATCTAGTATCTGAAGAATGTGCATAGTATCACAAATGAAAGTGGGTATGGTGTTAACCAACAGTCCTAGACATTCATTAATGTAAATCGAGATTGGTTCCAGTATGCCCCCACCACCACTCAAAATGAGTCTCCCTTCAGGTATTGTATTGAAAGGTTTGTGTATTTTCGGCAAAAAATAGGATGTGGGCATCACTGGACCATCAACGATTAGGAATTGTTTCTCCACATCAGTTAAAAGGCCACGTAAATACCACTTTGATACCAGTGAATTTAGTGTACAAAGTAAGTGAGGAATGGGGTTAGAGACAAGTATCGCATAACAACCCAGGGAATTCAAGTGTTCAACTCCCATAGAGATATAGTCAACTTTGTACATGATGACCACATTTCCCCCATTGTCTGCCTCCTTGATAATTAATGTGTCCATGGATGCTAACTTATGCAAAGCTCTTTGCTCTGTATCTGATAAATTGTTTCTATGTTTTATCTTTTTTTGGAGGTATCTTGTAATCTGTGAATGTCATTGAACACTGCTTGATGGAAAGTATCAATTGGATCTTGGAGTAAGTCCATGACATTTATCCTGGGGTCATGTTCGCATTCTTACAGGGACATAAGCACATGTGTATTGAGCAAAGTTTGTAATGTGATGTCTGAGGGAATAGGTACGGTGGGCTTAGTTTTAAAATACTTGACTTGGGTAGAGAAGTATTTTTTCAATTTCAATTTATGAATAAATTTAAAGAGATCAATTTGGATCTGTACATACTCATTGAATCCAGAGGGAGCGAAGGACAATCCTTTGTTGAGAACTGAACGTTCGTCAGAAGAGAGTGAGTAGCTGCTCAAATTGTAAATCAGATTTATCTGTTCTGATTCCTCAGTGTTTGCTGATATGACGCTCTTATTACTCTGTATTTCAGCTTTCCTTCTGAAATTATAACCAGCGTCACCGCTCACGGCTGGCTTCAGTACCATCATTTCAGCAGAGACGCTGGTAAGAGTGGCTCTTTCGCGCATACCTCTGACTGCCTATCAGGGTCTTTTTTAGCGCATGTGACCGTCTAGGCATTTCAATTACTTTCACCACGCTAATTAGCGGACTTGCTCTCTCCTTCTCTCCCTGTCCGCATAAATGCCTGTCAATTCCACATATGCTGCGATCCTTAACCTTTCGTCACTTTTAAGAAATAATCATGTCCACTTGAGTGCCTTGAACTTACAACTGAAGAGTTATAGGTATGTTTTTTTTTAATTGGTTTCGAGCACATGTATTAGAATGCATGCTGAATCACTAATCTAAAGCAAACAGTTTGTCTAATACAACTCATTTTTCGCTTACAGTGGAGCCCTTGAATTGTCAAAAATTATTAGTAGGGCTTTTCAGCAATTATTGTTAAGTGAGATACATTTTCTAACTCAATGGCTCACACATAATAAAGCACTACTTGATTGATGCTTTACTATACATCAAATGCATGTCTCTGCCTAGTGACTTGCATGGGTTTTTCAAGAATCTAAGGTACATTACCAATTGGCATTTACTTTTGTGCTTAGCACAAGTCTATTTGTATGACCAACAATGGATCACATGCTAACTCAGCTATTTTATTCTTGTTCCCCCCATTTTCCCCACCTACCTGTTTTTCATTCATTTTGGTTAATGTACCCACCTCCTAATGGATACATGCCAATCGCAATCGGTCAATCAATATCCTTTTCTAATTTGCTTTTTCTGTTAATAATGCCCTCCCTTGATTTATTTGATGACTGTTGTATTTTGATTGACTGTTAAATTGGCCTGTACAAACCACCAACTGTGCCCTATCTCTGTGTTTATGTTCTGGACATATTGGATGAACTAATACCAATCTTAATGTTTTGTGAATGTACAACTGCGTTGGAATTGGAACTTGCAACTGCGGAGTTATAGTGGAGCCCTTGAATTGTCAAAAATTATTAGTAGAGCTTTTCAGCAATTATTGTGACTTGAACGGGTTTTTCAACAATTTAAGCCTCAGAAGAAGAGCCTTCTAGCTCGAAACACATCTCGGGCTGCCCTGCTTTACAATTAAAACCACAAATTAATTGCATTTAATTTTAGTTTGTGTGCGCAGTGAGATTGCAAACAACCTTTCCTTCGTACATCATACCATGTGGGCAACTTGGCAGGTTTCCCACTACATGCTTTCACCTGCAGCCCATTCAGACTAATTTAATTTGACAGTCTGTGCTGTGGGATGTTCTCACCCACGGGCTCTGCCCTGCAACATCACTGGGTGCTGCTTTCATCAAAAATGACAGAATGGCTGGAAAGCCTTATGCATGCTAAAAAACGTTGAGAAGTGCGCAGGGAAACCTGAAAAATAGGCCGCCAATCCATGTTTGCCTATGTCACTGGTAAAACAGGAGACCACACTGCCAAAACCTGGCATTGGGCTGCCCACAGAGTAAAATAGAACTGCTTGAAAAGGCAGTGCTGCATTGCCAGGAAAATCCAGACGTGTTTAAAATCAGTTTTTCCTTGGCTGATTAAAAGTGCAAAATCATGGTTCCCAAACAGCAGAGAAGATCCAACACCCTTGTGGGGTGTTCACCATCACCTTATTTAAGGAATCCCCATAAGCACAATCTCAGGAGAAACACCTTTCATCATAACAAAAATCCACATTCAAAAGGTGCTTGCCTTGGAAAAATATATCAGAAATGGGCACAGAACCGTCGCTCGCCTGCGTACTAGCTGTCATTACTTATACTGTCAGTTTAAAACTTGTGTCTTAAAATCAAATTGTAGAAAAGAAGAGACTTGCCATCAAAAGCAATATGGGTTGCTACAATTCAATTTCTATGTTTTAAAAAGACTGGAATGAAGAGATTTGTGTGTATATTTGTAGAAAATATAAATTGTATTTTAGAAAAGCCCATTTTTAAACAGTGTTTTAAAGTGAATTAATGTCAGCCACACTGGTCTTCAAAGACATTCCACAGCTGCTCCCAAACAAAGGAATCTTCCTCCTGCTCTCTGCTCAGGAACTGGCATTGAGTTGTTAATGGAAGTGGGAGGAGATTTTGGCCTGTTGCTCTGAGTAGGGACAAAAGGCTCCCTTGACTGAAAGGAAATGCAAATTTGGGCATCAACAGAAACCAACTGCTAAGGAAGAGAGGCTTAGGTTGCTCTTGGCCCAGCCAAACCTTGGAGACAGAGCTAGACTGATATGTGTATCTGAAACTTCAAGGAAATATCTTTTTTGAAAAAGATTCATAGAAAACTGTGAACAATTTGGAAAAATCTGTATTTTATAGGTTGTTAATATGAAAATGCTGCTCACAGTTTGAAACTACTCTTAACCCTGTGCGATATTCAGAGACCAGGCTATCAAAATGTTGATATTGTAGCAATTGTGATAATGCTAGGAATATGAAAATTTACAAGATTATGCCCAGATGGCATGCGCATGTTTGTGGAAAAATGTGTACAGAACTGACACTGGGTAACCAACCAAAAGCGTGAAAAACTGTCAGTTTTGAACCAAAACTCTCAAGAAGATGGGACTCAGACGGATATGTGCTTTATTAAATATGTGATGTGAATATGTATTATTAGCAAGTTGGTGATATTGTAGATATGCCTTCTATGAAAAATACATTTTCTGTGTAGAAACAAAGGGGAGGTTTTTCCCTGGATTGTAAATTGCAGCATCACTATGACACTAGGTTTCCTTATCAAATCAGGAGAGGGGGAATACTCTGACCAATCGGATTCCTAGAGGGTGGGCTTAGTATAATCAGCCTATCCACCTCTTTGGGAAATAGATAAATAGGGACTGTTTAGGACCTAGGGAAAAAGACACATCTTCACCCATCAACTGATTTACTGGCGAAGCGCTCTGCAGGAGAACCCAGATCCAAGACTCCAGAACTCTGAAAGCAGAAGGCCCAATTCCAAAGCTGAACCTTTCCCAGCTTGCCTTTAAAATCTTGGAACCTGATTTTAACCCTCAGACTTCTAAGGGGCACATCAAAAATTGAACAGCCTGGCTGTGCTGTTTTCTGCTTCTTGCCAAGAACTCTTGCCAGAACCCAGAGATCCAAACCAGTAGAGCAGAGCTGAAACCAGATAGCTGTAAACTCCAGAACCAACCCATCAGATCCAGTCCAGAGTGCCGTGCAGAGACCAGAGTGCCGTGCTGAGTGCAGAACCGGGTGCCTGAATCCTGTCTGGTGGGCTAGCCGAATTCCAGTCCTTTGACCAGATCCTGACGAGCCTATTGCAAAACCATACTTATGAGTATTTAGCATAGAATTGTCCATAGCCAATCTCTTAGCCTTAAGTAATCTAATCCAACCCATTACAACATATCCAGAACTGCATTGTAGAATCTATTGTGTCTGTTCTGAATCTTTCCCTCATCCATATACTCCTTTGTTAATTGTAGTGATAAATTCATCTTTGCGCTGATATATTACTGAAGAAAGACAAGTGTCTTGGCGGGCAAAAGTCAGAGTAGAGGCACCCTGTTCTGGTGCCTGTACCGTTGGGTATCTTGCATCTTCATAGCCTCCTTAGTACCAAGAAAATGATTGTAATATTCAAAAGCGTATCTTTCATTTGAAAACCTTGACTCTTTCTGAAAGAAATCGACCTCTACTAAAACCTCTAACTCCTGAACCGCAGAAACGAAATGTAAGTGTCAAATTGAAGCTAACATCCTCAGCTTTCAAAGGAATCAAAAACCGCATTCCAACTCCTTATAGTTTTTCTGTAATCTTGTTTCTCGCGCGCTGAAAAGTTTGCCGCAAATCTGCATTTGGCTCAATTTCATCACACGTAAAATAGCTATTTCTTGCTCTCAACCTCTGAATTCAGTTTCCTATCTGCTAGTTATCCAACCATCATTGCTAGTGTCTACATGGAACTATCCAAAGCTGCTCCCCTAGTTTTGAATCCCATTTAGAGAATTAAATAAATTTTAACATTTTTCCCATTTATTCAAAACCACATTCAAAAGCAATTGACCTGTTTTGAAATCATTCCTGTTTCTCTCTAAGCTTGCCGGGGGAATTGGGATTGAAACTGCATTTGTGGAGTGTTTATTCCTGAAACCTGTTTTCTCTCCTTCCATCTCTATATTGCATATTAGAGGGGATTGAGTAATATCAGGGGGAAAGAGTGATTACATTGCATTTGATTGAATTCATTTCAAGTTTTATTTCTGTGCTGCTTTAATTTCCTATTATTGCATTGACTGAACCCACACAAAGTTTTATTTTATGCTACATTATTCTTCTCATCCATACTCCTATTGATTAAAATTGATTAAAGAGATTGTTGATTGCAATATCACCCAATGGTGATCATTGTATAAATATTAATAGGGTGATATCTAAATATTGTTCAAATTCATAAACGTGTGATATATATCTTGTTCAAATCCATCAAATAAATCTTTTAACTTTGCAAAACAACCTACTTTTTGGTTCAGTGAGACCGGGGGTGATTCAAAGAGAGGGGCGTGCTACAAGGTTACATCATTCAGAAATAAAAGTACTTTAGACATAAAAATATATAATTAAGGGTTCCAGCCGGGCATCACACGGTAGGCATTGACTTAGGTAGAGTGCTGGGTTGAAACCACATACAGTGCGCTGGTCCCCACCAGTCCCCTCCTGCCACCTCTTCTGCCTCCTTGATTTTAAGACTTTTGTCCTCAAGACAGTTTTCTCTGGCACAATCATGCAAGTCAGCCAGACCTTTCGCGAGGGGACTCTTCTTGTTTTGTCCATATCTGACCTCCATAGGAAAGCCTTGCATTGACAGAATCCATGAAGTAATTCTGGAATTACTCACATTTCCGTCCCGGATTCTGTCACTTTGAAGATATTGCAGAGGCTGGTGTGGAGTCTCCACTATGATGTGTTCCCCCTGGATGAATGGGCAGCAATTCTTCAATGCCCACACCGTTACCAGGAGTGCCTTCTCGCAATCGTTGAATTTTCCCTTCAAAGAGGATAAAGACTTGCTTGCATAGGAGATGACTTTATTGACCTTGTCATGCTTTTGGTATAATACTGCGGTCAAGATTGTATTTGAGAACCCTGTCTCCAAGAAGAACTCCTTGTTTTTGACAGGGTAAGCTAGACAAGGCGCTTATGAGAGGCTTCTTTTGAGTGGCTGTCCTGCCTCGGCTTGTTCTGGACCCCACTCCCACTTGACCCCCCTTCAACAGATGGATCAGTGGTCTTGTGATCTCTGCATAATCCTCAATGAACTTTCTACTCTAATTAGTCAGTCCAAGTTTTAGTTTCAAGAGTGCTTCCACTTTCTTTTCCTGGGGACAGAGACCCGTAGGAGTTATCTCATGCCCCAAGACATTGACACGGCTCCTGCACCACTGTGCCTTTTCGAAAGTTAGTTTTGCTCCGGCAACCCTCAACTGTGTCAGGACATAACATATCTCTGCTATGTGTTCCTCCACAGTTGAACATTTGATCAGAACATCATCTACATAGGCCAAGTTACCCCTTTCACCCAAGTCGGGCATGGCCTTGTTGAAGAGGATATTAAATTCATTGCTGGAGTTCATGTATCCAAAGGGAGCCCGAGTTTGCATGTACTGCTGCCCCCCGAAGGTAAAGGCCAGCTTGTATTGGTATGGTCCAGTACCCATTGGTCAGGTCAATGGCAGTGTATGCCTTTGACCCCTGGATCTGGGCCAGCCCTTGGTCAATGTAGGGAAGAGGCCATCGGGACCTGTGGACCCGTTTGTTTAGCTCCCTTAGGTCAGCACAGTGTATCCACTGGCCGTTTGGTTTTAAAATCCCCAGCACCGGATTATTAAAGGTGCTGTGGACTGGACGAATTATCCTATGGGACTCAAGGTTTTTTATTATTTCTGTGAAGGACTCCATGGATGCGAGAGGCAAGCGATATTGCTTCACAAACACTGGAGTCATACCCGGGTCCTTGGGTATTGCTGTTGTATGGATTTCGGGGTGACCACAGTCATATGAGTCCACTCTAAAGAGATCCTGAAAAGCTAAGAAAACTTGTTTCAACTTTTGCTTTTGCTCCAGAGTCTCACAGGCCTCAGCTAGGTTGACTCTCTCTTCAACCATCTGGCTAAAGCCCAGAAAGATTTCTGGTTTGGCTATCTCAGCGGCCTCCTCAAGCTGGGTGGAGAAGTCCTTGGTTAAAGTATTGACCTGGACTCAGGATTCAAGGCAGGGAAGGCAGTCCTTGTGGACTTGAAAGATCACCTCATCCCTCCTGAAGTCACAGGTCACCTCTTCCTTACTATAAGGGCAGGAAGAGTACACCAGGATATTCCCCCCATGCCGGGTGAAGATCCTGTCTGGTGTTGTATCATTGTCACTATCGCTGTCAAAACAGTCATTGGGGATGGGTCCTATCAGTTCATTACCTAAATCTATGGAAAAATGTCAGTCATCAACCGCCATTCCAATAATGGTGCCTGCGCCCAAAGTGATACTCCTAAGGTCACAGTTATTCACCTCTATTGGAATGGTGTCATGTTCTATATTGACTAATGGTGTTGGGTTTAACCCCAACCCTTGCTGTTGGAGATGGGCATTGAGGTGAACATATGCGTCAGGATTTTGGAGTTTCTGTCCTCTTTTAATTTCTACTTTAAGTGGGAATAGTCGGGTCCATTCTGGGATGGTGATTCCTCTCCAATTTGAACTTCAACTGCATACGGCAGCAATTGAGCTGACCGAAATGCTTTCTCTGGATCATCAAAGCCCATGGGATCACCCCCTAATCGGGACCAGGCTTTGAAGTTTATCAGGCCCAAACTAATGGCAAAGCGATTGAGAATGTCACTGCCTAAATAAAATGCACGAGGGACATCTCGCACGACCCAACAATTATGTACTATGCTTTTGCTGCCTGTAGAAATTTTGATCATACACCTGCTAGGCAAGAGATGTTTGGAATTGGGAGTTTCCAGGTCCATTTCCCATTTGTCTATCAATTTAAATGTGGGAATGGCTGGATCTTTTGGGAGTTTTCGGAACATGGCTTTTCTGATCAAGCTCTTACCGTTGTTCACGTACACTTGGGCGAGAACAGATTCCTTCCCTCATTTAACTGAATAGGGATGTATAACTGTTCTCTAATTTTCTGAATGTCAGCTAAACCTTGAGCTGGTTTCTCATCATTTTGGACTATGGAAATGGGATTTTCTGATTGGGAATTGGTATAGAATTTCAGAGTATTTCCTTCCAGTGTGGAATGTCACTTGAAACTGGAAGGAAGGTTGATTTTCAGAAATAGAGAGGAATTCCCCATCACCCGTTTGTTGTCCGTCTGAAATTACTGCCACATCAGGGATTTAGTTGTTTTGAAAATGGAATTCAATATGATCCTGTTTTTGTTCATGTGGCATATGCCATTTAAACTAACATGGTTGACACTATGTTTTAATTTTATTGGTCGGTTAGTCTGGGTCTAGAGGACCTTGTTTACACAGTCTATTAGGGGAGACAATCTGCGGAGGATGTAATTCCCCAGCATAGATGGTGTGCCCTCTGGAGTCACGACTATGACCGGGTGTTTCACCTTGAGTCGCCCAATTTTGATTTCCAAATCCGCAGTCCCCTCGACAGGAATTTCATTCCCATTGAACTTCTGAAGTTGTCCAGGAAGAGGGGTGAGAGGGATCTGGTATCTCTCCCCCTTCCTGAATTCAGTTGATCAAAGGCTCTCTTTGACAGAACAATGGCTTGGGATCCAGTGTCCACCAGTGCCAACAATGTACATTGCCCTTGTACTTGGACCAGGGCATACCATCTTCCCTCCTTCTCCTCAAGGGGGCAAAGATAATGTGCAGTTTGGGCCAGTTGGTGGGTAAGTTTCTTGACTCTTGTTTCCGACACAGGGGTAGTTTGGGCAGGATTTGATGTGGGAGCTTGGGGATCTGTCAGAAAAATGTGGCAGTTGGATATTGGGGGAGTTTTCAACTCCCCTGGTTTTTATTCTGTGCCACCCCCCCTTTTTGGAGGCAGTCTCCAAAATATGTTTGGGCAAGGTGGTTTTCTGGCTTATCATTCTGGGGTTCAATGATGGGCGATTCTAACTCAGTCCCTACATTTACCCAGTCTTTATTAGGATCTCTCGGGACCCATTTTTCTTTGGGAGGAGTTCCCCCGTCCCTGAAGGAGAATATCTTTTTCCCAGAGTCCTCTGAGGACCCCTCTCCTTCAAATTGGAGGACACTAACCTTCTCCACAAAATGGGTCTTTCTTGGTCCTTTATTTCTCCTACCCGCCCTCTGTTCCTTAGGTTGCAGACTTTCGGGGGTAGGAGATTTTGGTTCCGGTTCCTTGGTATCCAGGTGCTTTTCACAAGTGGGGTTCCTCTAAGGCTTTACACCCACCTACCCCCGTGCCTCCTCCTTTGGAACCAGTGAGAAGTCGGGGTTCTCTCCCCGTCATTGCTCTGGAGTACCAGACCCTTGGTTTGAGGGGTTCTGAGCCACCATGTTCATTTGAGGGTTCTGCTGAGCCCTCAACTTGCGACCCAGATCCTGGGACAAGTTCTGGACCTGGTGCTCCAGTTGGGACACCCACTCTGACTGGTACGGGAGTATCTGGTCCATCCTAAGTGGATAACAAGAAGGATAGTTATCCCTTCTCCCATAATACCCTGGGTTTGGATAGTTAACCCTCCACCCTTGGCCTCCCCTCTCCCGGTTTGGGCTGTCTCGGCTCAGAAAAGTGGGGAATGAAAGGAGGGTTGTTTTGTAGGTTGAAGTTTTGCGGGTACCGGGGAAAGAAGCGCAACCCGGCATTTGGGTGATTACTGCCCTCCTGGGGAAAGTTAGGAGGGAAGTTTCCTGGGGCGGTGCCTACCTGATTGGATCCCCCCTTGGGCTGGGGGAGTCCACACATACCCCAGGATGGGTTTGTTTCCCTTGGAACAGGGGTTAATATAATCAGGGGAGTTAGGTGTCCCATTTGTGGTATTACCTCCCTGACTACTTGATTGGGATTGGCTCGAGGGGCTTCTTGTTCCTTGATTGGATGGGTTCTGTGCTGGTATATTTTTAGTCCCCCCTATCTCCAGATCTAAAATGGGGGCAACCTTCACCTCCGCCAGCTTAGCAGCAGAGGTGTTGGCTGGTTTGGGGCTTTTATTGGTGTTTTTGTTCTCTAGAGGTTTCTGCACTGCATAAATACGGGTCGCCTGTTCAATGACCTAGTCCACTGAACTCCTCTTGTGAAAGTCCCTCACCAGCTGAGTCATGATGTATTTGGGGAGTGCATGGAAGAAGGTATTAATGAACTCCCTACTGTCTGTGCGCACCCTCCTGGTGGTCTGCGCAAAGGCACATTTAAGTTCTTGCACAAATTCTTGTGGGGCCTGATCTTCCCCACACTGCAGGTTGTAGGCCGCCTTGCGGGCCTCTTGGGGATTTCTATGGACAGAGAAGTGTTTTATGATGGCCGCCCTATAGGTGGACCATCTTAAGTGGTTCTGATCCTCCAGCCCCGCAAAGAAGCTGGAGTACTCAGGGGAGAATGTCCATTTCACATACTGGATGCAATTCTGACTATCTTTCAGATTAAATGTATCCATCATCTGTTTGTATAATTCCAAGTGTTCCCAGACTGAATACTTGGCATTTTTGTGATAAGGAGTTATAACACTCCTAATGGCCTTGATCTGATCTGCTTCAGGGGATCTTTTTGTATAGCCTTCTTAATTTTGTTGGCCTTTTTGGTACTACTACTGGAGGTGGCTATCTGATCCTCTAGGCTCTCCCTGATTCTGCAAGCTTGAAAATGGCTTGCAGAATGTGGGGGTCTAGTTTCTTGATGCCCGTGGCGCTCAGAAGAGTCTTCTGACTCTCCCCTGCTCCCAGGATTGGCGGCGTACCCCCGCCACTACCCTACCTGCAAAGATGTTTTTAGGATACTCTTTTTGGGCTTGATTTCCTGGAGTTCCCCACCAAATTCTACAAACTGATCCTTTGGTAGGTGTATTTTTGAGGATCCAATTCCCTGACTCTCCCCTCACAGGAGTCTTCCTGATCTGAGAGGTTAACCCTAATATTTGGGGATTTGTACAGAGACGGCCGTCCATCAATTTCTGGGAGGCACTGATCTGTCAGTTCCATGTTACCAATTCTGCTGTAGTCTACCATCCCCATGGCCCTTGTTTCATGTGAGCCAGTGGACATGAAGCTGGCAAAGTCCATGGGACTGAAGGGGTTAGAGTCCCTGATTACAGGGGGCCTGATGTTATGCTCAGGGGTTTCTCTGTCCCTCCCTACCTCTTCTCTTTCAGCCCCTATTCCCTGGTGAAATGGCAAAATCTGAATCTTTTGCTCCTCTATCAGGGCCTTAGTGGTCTCAATAATTCGCTCTTGCATGGCTATCTGTTTGTGGAGTACATCATTCTTTTAACAGAGAGCCTCATTGTCTCTCTGTTCTTCCTGTCTGGTTTGGAAATACCGGGCCAATTTCTGTTGCAGGAGACTCACTGCCTGAGTTTTATCATTATTGCTCTGGGTGTTCTTTTCCAGAGCATCCTTCCCCCGCCGGGTGTGCTCTAGTAGCTTCTCATATTCTGTTTTAACTTCATTGAGCTCCTGGAGGGCCAGCTTTCTTTCCTCTAGCTTGGTTTTTAATTGGCTTATTTCCTGGCCTAAGGTGTCCCTCATAGGATTAAGAGAAATGCGCCAACTAGACCAAAGATGACAGCTACCTATTATTTAAATCATAGTAGCTTTCTGTTTATTGTACAAATACATACCAGATTATACAAAATTATATACAGTGATTATGTTCATATAAAATTTAGCTCTAGATACCAAACACAGCACATCCCTCCATACACAGCTCATTCACAACTTCTTCATGCATTCATCATATTCACAAAGGATAGAAAACAAGAGTGATATCTTATTCATATCACAGTGGTAGATCAAACAATTGTAAATTAGACACTCAGTTATTTTACAATGGGCCCCTCTGTCTGTATTCAGGGGGTTGGAAAACTGTTGTAAACATGTTTCGGTTGAGTTCGCTTGGCGAGGAAACACGATCCCCTCATATAACTTAATCCTCACAGCCACTGGGAGCCAGTGCAGAGATTTCAGTCCTGGAGAGATACGATCCCTGGGCTTGAGGCCAAGGACAAGTCTCGCAGTCCTGTTCTGGATAAGTTGCAGAGGGCGGAGAGTGGAGGCAGGCAGATTTAGGTAGAGGCTGTTACAGTAGTCCAGCTTGGAGAGGACCAGGGCTCTGGAGATAGTGAGCTTCTGGGGGAAGGAGAGGAAAGGAAGAATACCTCTAAGGAGGTTCAGCTGGTAGTGTGACTTCTTAGAGACGTCAGAGATGTGAGGGGAGAAGGAGAGTGCAGAGTTGAAGATGACCCCGAGGTTTTTAGCCTTGCAGGTGGGAGTGGGAGGAGGGCCAAGAGAGGCCGGCCAGAGATCTGCAGGGAAGCAGGGAGTGGGTGTGCCGATGAGTAGAATCTCAGTCTTACTGGCATTAAGGCAGAGGTCGTTTGGCGGAACACCATTCCTGGATGGCAGACAGACAGTCAGAGATGAGGGAAGGAGAGGAGGAGGCCGAGGGTAGCCTGAAAATAAGCTGGGTATCATCCGCATAGCACTGAAAGTTGGGACAGAGAGCGGCGATGCGGTGGGCAAGGAGTGCCAGTTATTGGTTGAACAGCCAGGGAGAGAGGTTAGACCCCTGGGGGACACCACAGGTAGAGAAAAAGATGTTGGAGAAGAAGGACCCTAGTTGGACCTGGGAGCGTCGGTCAGAGAGGAAAGAAGTCAGCCACGCCAGAGCCTGACCAGTGATACCCAGGTTATCACGGAGACGGTTGAGTATGATGGCATGGTTGACAGTGTCAAAGGCAGAAGAGAGCTCAAGCAAGATAAGAACGCAAGGGGTGTTAGTGTCGAGGTTGGTGAGAAGGTCTTCACGGATGTTCAGGAGAGCAGTTTCCGTGCTTCTGGCAGATCTGAAGCCAGACTGATGGTCATGAAGACCACCAACAGATTCAGTGTGGAGATTGAGCTGGGAGATGGCCAGTTTCTCCAGGAGCTTTCCCAGGAAGGGAGTGATGGAGATTGGGTGATAGTTAGCTGGGCAGGAGGGATCAGCGGAGGGTTTCTTAAGAAGAGGGTGCACAAGTGAGTCCTTCAGGGGGGAAAGGAAGACACCAGTGGCGAAGGAATGATTGCAGAAATCCGCCAGGGCAGGGGCCAGGGAGTCGATGTGATCCTTGATAGTTTTGGAGGAACAGGGGCGAACCTGTTTCGACGAGACTTTCATAGATCGGACTTGTCTAGAAACCTCGTCTGGAGAGAAAAGGGGAAAGGCCGATAAGGAGGGAGGAGGGGTGGCCGCAGAAGAGCCAGAGGAAGAGCAGGGAATAGAGGGAGCGGGGAGAGTTTTTACACTATATTAATGACTAAGAAAAAGAAGAATGCCACCCGGGAATCTCCACAGTTATGCACAGCCGTTTGTAACCCTTGACGTGGTAGTTTTTCTTTTATGGGAATTATTTTATTTTATTCAAATCACTAATGGCTTATGGTCTTGTAAAACAAATGAGAGAAAATCAGCGCTAACACTAGGGATTAAAAACAGGGTTGCAAGAATGGTTCTGACAATATAAAAGGTTCTTAAGTTAAAGATGGGATAGGTTGGGAGATGGGGCTAGGACAAGGTAAATATATTATGGGTTATTATGATTCCTGTTCATACTTACAGTCCACTGTAAATTAAGATTGGACCGTCAGGTTCTGGTCATCACGGATCAGGTTTACAGGCAGCAGGGCACTTCTGGCAGGATGGTCAGCTGGGTGGTTCTGGTCAATTGGACTGCACCTCAGATTGGATTGGCCATTCTGGTCACTGGAAACTGCACATTATCGGGATGGCAAGTTCAGCACGCCAGCATGAATGATAGCAAGCCAAACTGGATCAGAATTATTTCCCTGAATCTTTTTTTGGGATGGTTTCAGTATTTGGGCCTAGCTGAAAAAGAGTTCAGCAAATGCTGAGACCTTGGCTTGGTAAAGAAATCTGGAACAGGACAAGATGAAGAATTCTGGAACAGGGCGTCACACGGAAATCAGGATGGAGTCAGGAATCCGTGTGTCTGTGCGTGGTGAAGTTCCCTTATTTATCCTGCCAAGTGACATCACTCAGTTTATGGTAGGGGTAGAATTACAATCCACACCCACACTGCTGTGAGTGGTCAAAGACACTTACCTTTTTCTGGTTGGAAGCCAGAAAGAGCTGTCATATTTTATGATGTGATTTAGGAACTCCCACAATCTTTTGGACCAAAATCTAACTTTCTCCTAAATACACATTTCTATACTTATTCCCTCTAATAAAATCGGACACATGCATTACAGGTTGTGTGGGTTACCTTTACCTCCAACTCCTACATCAGTGAGGGCTGGCTTTGTCTTTCTGTGGAATTTTGTTAATTTTAATCATAAAGATTTGGCCTAACAATTCCTAATTCAGTACATATCTGTGCAATCACCCCTAGAACACTGGTATACAACATTAGATTTGCAGCATCAATAGTTTTGGCACAATAAGTGTTTCAGTATAATTTTTGTTCCTTATGTAGTACCGGGTTCAATCACGTCTTCAAAGAAACAGCATAAAATTAGATTTACAACCACCAATTATTAGATTTATCCTCATTCATGTGGCAAAGTTAAAGGTTTTTAAAGCTTAATTACAAATAGGCATTTAACCACCAAAGGTTCTTAGCAGTTTTTTTTTACTTTGCTTTCAACTAGCAACAGCTGTCACATTCCTTTCATCAGGGTGGGGGTCCTCCTCCTTGAGAGGGAAGTTTCGTGCCCCTCCCCTTGGGGGCTGAGTGTTCAAGCCTGCCATTGTTCTTGGTTTGACCACACACAAATGTCTGATGAGTTCATTGTTGTGAGTATGCGAAAACCTCCCAGCCGCTATTAAGCCTTCCTGCCAGTAGTGAGGTGTTACCTTTCCCAGGCTGAAGCTGTCAGATCAGAATTAAATTAACTCCAAACTGGGTTTTGACTTTAAGTTACCTAAATGAACACAGTTTGTAGATGGATTTTGACATTTAAAGAATTAGACCTTTCACAAAAACATGTTTTTAAACACAGACGATTTTGCAGTTTTCTTTAGGGAAACGCACCTTAAACTGAGTCCTTATAAATCCAATTTTCTTATGCAGCATACACATTTAATTCAGGATTATTCCTGTCCTTGAGTGCTGGGATTTGTTTTCAGTCTGTAGGTATGTATCCAGCCTTTGCTTGGAGTTCTCTCTGCACAGCTGAAATTGTTACATGTTGCCATTTTTAGCCACATTTATCCCGTGGAACTGAAAAGAAATGTTGCTGGGCTGGTTTTTCATGGGATATATTTCTTAGCTGCTGTCAGTCAATGGGGCCCGGCTCCTCTGAGCCACCTGGATGATCTGTGATATCAGTACACTTTTAATTTCAATGGTTCACTGGAAATGAATGGATCTAGGACCAAAACAGCACTTTGAAGATTGCAAAGCTGCATTTTAAAAGGCATTTTCAGTTTTTAGCCCAATTCTGCGGCCTTGCTTCATGTTCAATGTAACAGCACCCACTGGCATGTTCCTACAGTGAGAATTCTGTTTTCACCCAACTTTGACTATGTGTGGCAGGAGTGTGCAGCCTTTTGTGGTTGTGAACCACACACAGTTTTGCAGATTTCTGCGCACACAAGGGTTAGCGCATCCATTTTCGGCTGTTTCTTTCCCCATTTGGGAGGTGGTGCAGTGGGGCACATCGGCATGGGTAAAAATTTCCCACGCATTGGTTTCAATAAGCAAACGTGAAATACAGGATGAATTTGCATGTGAGATGGTAGTGTTAATCATAATGCTACAGGGTTGATGACTGCTTCCACTGAAAACAGGCCCAGATATCAGGGTTGAAATTTACACAGCCCCTTAAGAGCAATGTGTTTGGAAGCTAACCATACCTTGTCTCCCACTTCAGAATCTGGAGGATTTCTTCGTAGTTTGTCAGCGCATTTCTTTTGACTTTCTTTTGCAACAGTTAAATGCTCTAAGACTTCCTTCTGTACTTGAGAAATGTTCTCATGAAGACTATGCACAGCTGGCATCTCTAAAGGTTCTGGTGGATCAAAGGTAGAGGTCCGTGGTTGGCAACCATTAAGAATGTAGAAAGAAGTATGCCCTGTAGAAGTGTACTCGGAATTATTGTAAGCGTACTCTGCTACCCAGAGCACATCCACCCAAGAGTGATTTGTTTGGTGGAGAAGACACCGGAGGTATTGTTCTCAGGTTTGATTTGTTCTCTCCATTTGACCATCAGTTTGTGGATGGTGACTAGGAGACAACTGCACCTCTATTTTAGCCATTTCACAACACCTTTTCCAGAATTGGGATACAAATTGGCTCCCTCTATCAGAGATCACTGCTAATGGAAATCCATGAAGACGTACAATATGTTCCAGAAAAGCTTTAGCCAAGACTGATGCCGATGGAAGTCCTTTCAAGGCAATAAAATGGCCCATTTTGGAGAATAAATCCACCACCACCAAAATCATATTTTAACCTGAACAAGGGGATAACTCTGTGATGAGGTCCATTGATATGGTATGCCATGGTGAAGGTGGAATAGGTAAGGGTTGAAGGAGCCCTGCTGGTCTCTGCTTGGAAATGTTATTTTGGGCGCAAATGCCACAAGTTTGGATGAAATCTATGATATCTTTGCGCCAAATGGGCCACCAAAAATGTCTTTTCACCTTAGCTATAGTTTTAGCAATTCTGGGATGACCTTCTAGCATAGTTCCATGATAATCTGCTATGACCTGTGTTTTTAATTCCTGTGTGGGTAGATATGGTATATGGGAAGTATGGTAAACTCTCTTCAATGGAACACTTAGATCCTTTTGACTCCCAGGCCTTTAACTCAGAAGTGGTCATACTAACTTGAACCTGTGACTTCAGATCTTCTTCAGAAAATCCAGAGACTCCCAGCATCTTCTCTTCCGGAATAATGCTCACTGGATCCTGAATAACTCAAACATCCTCACTCTCCCCGATATGTGACAAGGCATCCAGGGCGGTAGGTTATGACAAAATCGTATTCTGCAAAAAACAATGCCCAACAGAGTTGTCGTGAGGATTGAGCCTTTGCATGGCGTAAATATTGTAGGTTTCTATGGTCAGTAAGAACCGTGATAGTGTGATGGGCACCCATTTAATGATGTCTCCATTCTTTAAAGGCATTCTTTAGTGCTAGCAATTCTTTATCTGTGATAGTGTAATTTAACTCTGCTGCTGAGAACCTTTTGGATCAAAAAGCCACTGGGTGTAATTGTCCAGTTTCCATATCTGTTTTGGACAATACTGCCACCATGGTAGCACTGGAAGCGTCGGTCTCTACCACAAGCGGTAAATCTGGCTGTTGATGTCTTGACACCGGAGCAGTGCTAAATTTCATTTTTGAAGTCTGGAAAGCTTCTTCTGCTTCTTTGGTCCAGGCAAATCTCTTGTGCTTTTGTAGTAGTGAAGTTATTGGGTGAACTAACTGCAAAAAGCCTGAAACAAAGCGCTGATAAAAATGGGCAAATCCCAGGAAACTTTGGACTCCTTTCACCGAAGTAGGGGAAGACCAGATTAAGACTGCTTCTACTTTTCTGTTGTCCATCTGAATTCCCAATGGTGGCAAAACCAATCCCAAAAATTCCAATGAGGTCACATGAAAAGAACATTTTTCCAATTTGACGTACAACTGAGGTTGCCGTAACTTCATAAGTACTGCTCTAACATGGGCTATGTGCTCCTGGGTGGAGACTGAATAAATTAAGATGTCATCAATGTACACCATGGAACACACATCTGATAATTTGTGTAAAACATCGTTCATGAAATTCTGAAAAGCAGCTGGGGAATTGCATAAACCATACTTGGTACGAAAGGCTGTTTTCCATTCATCCTGTTCTTTAATTCTCACTAAATGATAAGCTCCCTGAAGATCTAGCTTTGTAAACATTTTTGCATGTTTGACTTGGTCCATTAACACTGGAATATGTGGAAGTGGGTATCTGTTCTTTACTGTGATCTGATTTAACGTGCAATAGTCTATGCAAGTGCGAAGGTCCCCTTCCTTCTTTGGGATGAAGAACAGAGGAGAGGCTACAGGGGACTTGGAGGGCTGAATGAAACCATTTGCAATGTACTTATCCAAATATGTCTCAAATGTATATTCTCCTGCTTGGTTAGGGCATAGATCCTACTACATGGGGTTTTAGACCCTGGAATTAAATCAATGTGACAATCATAGGGCCGATGTGGCAATAGCACATTGGCCTGTTCTTTTTCAAATACTTCCTGAAATTATTGATAGTAAAATTCCTATTAATCCTAAAGCGAGGCCTTCTCTAAAATCCATTTGGGCCTCTTTCCTGAATCTTATTCTTGACTGTAACACAAGTCTTTCCAATCTTCGGTGAATTCCAAGGTTCTGGCTCGCCAATCAATCTATGGATTATGTTTCTCTAACCATTGAATACTTCAGATTATTTTGAACTGCAGAGCTCTTATTAGGTCAAACGAGATCTTTTCTCAATGTCCATCCTGGCAAAGCAAGGTACAGACTTCAGTACACTTCGGTCACTGGTGCTGATATTAGCTGAGTACCATCAACTGCAGTGACATTCTCACCACAGACTTGGGTTCATAGCAATACCAATCTTGCTTGCGAGTTTGTGATCCATGTAATTTCCAATTGCACCACTGTCCACATATGCTTCTATAGCATGTACCTTAGAAGGTTAGGATAATGGGCACAACGAAATGAGAGGTCTTAAATTCCTTCTTCTGGCTCGACAAGCCGACCTGTAAGCTTGTCGGCCATTGGAGTTTTCCGTCAGTTCTTCCTGCTTTTCACCTTTTTGTGCCTTGCCCCAATATCCCATCGGTTTCCAGGGAGGTTTCACCGGACAGTTACGAAGGTGATGACCAGCTGAACCACAGTAAAGAAATACATTCTGTTGTCTTCTCTTCTCTCTTTCTTCCTTTGAAATGGGGCCCCGTTTAACCCCCAATTGCATTGGCTCAGAATGGCTCTCAGTTCCATGGCGATTACCAATATCTTTTGGGCGTACATAGAGTGATCTATCTTCTGATCTGGAACGGTCTGTTTGGCGATCTTGCAACCGATGGTCCAGTTGTATAGTGAGATCTATGAATTCCGCACAACCTGTAGGAGGGTTCACAACCAGAGCCAATATGTCTTTGAGTTCTCCTCATAAATCTCAATAACAGAGTGTTGTTCTCTTTTCCTCTGGCCAATTAGTTTCCACTACTAGTCGATTGAAAGAAGCTATATGTGCCAACAATTCTTGACCACCTTGGCATAAGGAAAGCAACTCATTATCCAAGGCTTGTCCCTGTGTATGACGGGCAAAGAGCTTCTCCAATTCCTGCTGAAAGCCAGGAACATTGTTTAATAAAGGGTCATCCCGATTGACCATAGGAATGGACCATCAGCAGCATACCCACCCAAGTAGGATAACACAAATGCCACCTTAGACTGATCTGAGGGAAAGGCCCCGGGTCTACACAGAAAATGTGCAAGTTACATTGATTCATAAAGACTGCAAAACGCTTTGGATCACCCATAAATCATTCTGGGGGGGGGGCTAATGTGGAATATTTCCTGGAAAAATCACTTGCAGAGGAGGACTTGAAGAGGGACCTTGAAGTGGTGGAAGGCCTCCAGGAAGTGGGGCTTGCCCGGCTTGTGTTCGTAATAACTGGTGACCCAATTCATCAGTGCGTTCCCTATTAACCACTAACTCCCTCCTCAGAGAATTGGTTTCTGACCTTGCTGTATGGACTTCTGCCCGTAACTCCCCCCAAAAGTTGGGAATAATTGTCTATCTGTGGTTTCCATTATGCCCAGGCAGAGTCTTTTTTAAGCATGCTTTGTGTTTTTTAACGCTTACCTGAACTCCACAGGAGCATAATGATCCAAAGGCCTGATGATCTGCTAAACTGGGGGCTTTAAAAGGTGTTTCCTGTCAAGAAAGAAAGATAACAAGAAGGGAGGCGCTGTAACTGATAAGAATGAAGCAAACTTCTAGAAATCTATATCTGTCTTTTACCCAGCAGTAACTCCCCTCTAATTCTAAGACCCAAACTCTCCTCACCTGTGTTTTGTGTTAAGGGAACTCTCCATCCTGCTATCAAACATGGGCGTGTTGATGTTGAGTCTCTGAAAGCTAGGATGCTGTTGAACTCAGGAAGACTCCGGAGGCAAGTGTCTTTAAAAGTAAATCAGTCTCTTGACAGAACCAAAGTGAAAAAACTGTTGTCTCTGAAGAATGAACGTTCTTTCTAAGTTGGAGAGATCTCTCTTACTATCTAATTTATTCTTCTTTATCTTGCAGGTTCTCGGAGGATAAAGTTTTAACGGAAGAGTTCGAAGTTTCAAGGAAAAAAATATGGAAACCTTTTCTTGTGGAAAAATGGGCGCGCTTACTAAAAATGAAGCACACAAAACATGAAGGGGTTTTCAGTATCCTGGCAGGAGTTTTGACTGAGGAAAGGTTTGCGCACAAAATCAGGAAGATGAAATGCTGCACAGCGTAAATTTGTCTTGTCAGAAAACACTACAACCTTCTACTGTGAAGCGCGTTAACAACTGTGAGGAAAAACTCTGGAGTTTCAGGTACGTCTGCGCGTCAGAATTATCTTCACTCTTAACGCTGTAATGTCCGTTTTACAAGGTACCTTTTTGTTTTGCAGGTCTTCATATGCAGAGGAAATAAACTTGGAATATGCTGTGGCTGCGACTGAAAACTGATGACTGAAGAGGAAACTGTGATGAAAGAAAATTCTTCTACTGGAAGACTGCGGCGGCGGAAACTTCAGTCAGGTAAATCTTGTCTGTGGTCAATAGATATTCTGTGAGCAATTCAAAGTATTAATATTACTTTCTCTTTTATTTCACAGGTTCTGTGAGCAGAAGCGCCGGTAGCGTTAAACCGCTGTCAGTAAACCAAACACAAATAGTGCGTTACTGCAGAGGCGGGGCTTAAGTAACCCTCAGTGTCAAATGTCTAGATCTCTGCTGATACTTGTCCATGACTCACTGAGCGACCATTTTATGGTTATTGCAAAGCTATTGAATCCCTATGGAAGTCTATGGTTATTGAATGCTGTGAATTGCGAGAATGCCATTTGTGCCAGGCTAACGCACACCTTAAACCTACTGATATACACAAAGAATCCCGGCTGGCCTGAACTCCTGAATCAAGACTATGAACCCTGGATATGATCATGACACTTAGGACTACAACGTCTTTTGCGATCTGCATGTTTCTTATAATTCAGCTTAGCTTTGTCCAGATTTTGGCGTGCCTGCTCCTGAATCTCAAGAATCTCTTGCGTGCCTTCAGTTACTGCCGGAATCGTATCAAATTTGGGTATCTCTTCTGGTAAAATTTGGTAGTCTTGTCCATACAAGCAGAAATGAGGGCACATTCCTAAAGAATCATGTTTACAATTGTTGTAACAAAATTCAGCTAACCAAAGGGACCAAACCCATGAACCTGCCTTCCGCCAAAAAACCTTGCAAATTTTCCTCCATGGTTTGATTTACTCTCTCAGTTTGGCCATCCGTCTGGCGATGGTAACTGGTGGATTACGCGCAAGAGATTCCGAACATTTCGCGGAAAGCCCGCCAAAACCGAGAGGTGAACTTAGACCCCCGATCTGAAACAATCGTCCTGGGTAACCCATGTAATTGCACTACATGCTGCAAAAATATTTCAGCCAATACACTCACACTATTTATTCCTTCACATGGTATGAAATGAGCCTGCTTGGTCAAATAGTCCACTACCACTAAGATAGTATCACATTTCCCATCCTTGGGTAATTCAGTTACAAAATCCATGAACACACATGCCCACGGTTCAGTAGGGGTGGCTAATGGTTGCAATAGTCCTGCCTTCTTCATATGATCTGCCTTAGATCGTACACAAATCTCACATTTAACCACATATTCCTTAACTTGGGAAGCCAACCCCTCCCACCAAAAATATCATTGCACCATCTCTTGTGTCTTTCTCACCCCTCCATGTCCAGCCTTAGGTGAATCGTGACAACAGAACAATGCCTTTTTTCTCAATGTCTCATTAGGCAGAAACAACTTCCCCTCATGATTAGGTAATTCTTTCCGTAGCACTCTGGCCTTTCCCTTTTGTACCCACGCTGTCCATCCTGACTGGGGAAAACCCTGGAGTACCTCCTTCAACACCACCTGAGTTACGGCTCCCACAATCCTTTCCGCTGGAATAATACTCCTTACCACCTGATCTTGCCCACCTAGATTCTCCTGTCGAGAAAGACCATCTGCCTTGCCATTGCGCTGGCCCGGCTTGTAAGTTACAGTGAAATCAAACTCCTCAAAGAATTTGGCCCATCTCAGTTGCCACAAACACAAGGTCCGGGCTGATCTCAAATATTGTAGATTCTTGTGATCTGTAATGACCACTACGGGATGTCGTGCCCCCATGAGATAATGACACCATTCTCGAAAAGCCTCACTAATGGCTAGAAGCTCCTTGTCCATGATAGCATCATTTTGTTCCCATGGTGTCAATTTGCGAGAGAAGTATGCCACAGGATGTAGCACCCCACCCTCATTAGTCTGTGACAGTACGGCCCCCACAGCCAAATTAGAGGCATCTGTTTCAACCTGGAATTGTCGCTTCAATCTTGGATGACAAAGAATTGGGGCCTCCGTGAAGGCCATCTTTAATCTCACAAAAGCGCTTTCTGCCTCCTGGTCCCACTGAAACTTGCTCGCCTTCCTCAGTAGTCTAGTAATGGGTGTAATAATTGCAGAAAAATTCTGAATAAACCTTCGGTAGAAATTAGAAAAAACCCAAAATTATTAAATGTCTTTTACACACTGAGGCGTCGGCCCTTTATTTACTGCTTGCACTTTTCGTTCATCCATAACTACTCCATAGGGGGGTCAAAATAAAGCCCATAAGCTCTACTCTATTAGTGTGAAATTCACATTTTTCCAATTTGGCGAACAAGTGATACTCCTGTAAATGAGTCAGTACTGCCTTGACATGCTGTTCCTCATTTTCCAAAAAAATCTAAATGTCATCTATGTACACCAAAACAAACAAATCCAAATAGTCTCTCAATACCTCCTGCATAAACTGTTGCATAACCCAAAGGGCATCAGCAAGTACTCAAACAAAACAAATTGTGTCCTGTACACCGTCTTCCACTCATCACCCTCCTTCACCCTAATGAGATGGTAGGCGCCCCTCAAATCCAACTTAGTATAAATGGTTGCCAACTTGACCTAATCCAACAATACAGAAATTAAGGGTAACGGGAACCGGTTCTTAATGGTTACCCTGTTCAATGCCCTAAAATCGATGCAGGTCCTTAACGTGCCCTCTTTCTTCAGAACGAAAAAAAAGGGAGACGAGACAGGTGACTTAGATGGTCTGATAAACTCACAGGCTAACATCTCGTCCAAATATGTTCTTAGATATTGAGTCTCCTTCTCTGATAAGGCATACACCCAACTTCAGGGTAACTTTGCCTGTGGTTCCAACTCAATTACACAGTCAAAAGGCCTATGTGGTGGTAGTTGAGAAGCCGCTCCCTTGTCAAAAACCTCAGCAAACTCCTTGTACTTTTCTGGCAAAGAAGTAACCACTGCCCCCACCTGAACCTGCTGATTAACTCCTTCCACCAAAAAAACTGTTGGTCCCCCTGTACCTGTCAAATGGGATGCACACTGATCTTTCCTAAAGGTTAAGGTTCTTTCAAACCAATCTCCAAATTCTGGGGCTGTAATCAAGTCAAATGTGATGACTTCTTCATGACCCTCACCACACCTCATCAAAACCTCCTGAGTCTGTGTAGTGATATGACCAGATGTTAAACAAGACCCGTCTATTGCCTACACCAATTCCTTCTCCTTCTTGCTCCTCATGGGGATTCCTAACTTTATAGCCAAATTAATTTCTATGAAATTTCCCATGGCCGCAGAATTCACCATTGCAGACATCATTTGCTTACTGTTTGCAAAAATCAAAGACACCAACAGATATATATGAGGGGCCTTGATCTGCGTCGTCTTAGCCATCACTAAAGCGAACTCTGACCACTGCTGGCTTAGTATAGTCATTTGCCCACTAACTGAGCCCCGTCTTTTCCCACCTCCACCTTCTTTTCCCCCCACTTTGTGCTGGAGTGGTGGGACAGTTTTGGATAAAATGCCCTGCTTGACCACAATACAAACATACATTGTTGGACTTCCTCTTCTCTTTTTGTTATGCTGTTAATGGACCCTGGACAATCTGCATGGGCTCCCCTATATCTCCTCCCGACCTGCCGCCTCCTTCCTTACTCCTATCTAAGTGTACAAAAGGCACTCCCTCCGTTCTCCTTTTCTCACCCTTGCGCTCTCCCAACCTTTGGCCCAACCTTGGGGCTAAATCAATGAGGGCACTACATGTCTCCGACTGCGGTTCCACATGAGCAATTGCATCCTTAAGTTCATCTTTTAACCCCTGGTAAAATAGCACAGCTTGCTTTGGTTCCAGCCATGCCGCTTCAACAACCAAGCGATTAAATTTCATCACATATGTTACTAAGTCTCTTGTACCCTGTTTTAAAGCCAATAGTTCCTTATCCTGAGCCAATGACACATTTCTTCGGTCAAATAATCGTGCAAACTCTACTGAAAACCCTGCCCAGTCATACAAGATTGGCTCATCTTTCTGTACCAGTGGAATTGCCCAGGCTGCCGCATCCCCCGTTAAATAAGAAATGACAAAGGCAGTCCGAGCTTGAGCCTACTCAAAAGCCGTAGGTCTGCATAGGAAGTGTAACTTGCACTGGGTTAAACATTTTGAAAACCTCCTAGGATCCCCTGCAAACCTCTCTGGCGCTGCCAAGGGTACGACCACGGTACTGGCCCTGCTAGATGAACCTGCAGAAGACAGTGCCGCCGCTTCCCATGCAAAGGTCTTCCCTGAGCAACCAAACCACTAACTTGCATTTTCAACGTATTAGTCTCCTGACGATACTGTATGAATTCTGTCAGAATATCCTGCAAGGCCTTTAAGACCTCCGTTAGAAGGGGAGGTGACTCCATTTGGCTCAGGTGGCTGTTTTATCCCAATATGGGGGCTGGTGATTATGTCACAACCTGGGAATATACACAACTCCTTCCTAGCCACAGAAGCCACCTTGGTTGACATGGGCTCCTCATTGTAGAAACACAGGTACCCTGAGGCAGCCGAAGGAGAGAAGAGGGTTAGGCAGGGGTTGTGGATAGGGAGGGGGTGTGAATAGGGAGGGGGTGTTTAGGGAAACCGGGAAAGGGGAAGTGGAGAACTCAGTACCCTTGTTGTCAGTATCCTTCTTAATTATTATACTGACTCACACCACTATATTTGCAAATGTCCTAGAGATAGCCACAAACATAAGCACATAAAACATGGATGGAACATAACACTAAACACTTGTGCACTCTTGAATCATAGAGGCGTATACTTCTTAATTAGTAATGCCTTTCAAATGCATTCCACAGCGTTCCTCAAATGGCATCTGAACTCACTGATCACATAGAACAGGACTATGAACATGATGAATGATACAACATGAAATGAAACACAAAATGCTGCCATGAACAAACATAGCGTTACTTCACGATATGCCTTGCCCCTTGCTTGCAACCTGCCAAATGTCTTTCTAATTCACAGAAACACCCGTGTTGCATTAACATGTTTAAATGTACTCGTAGAACAAACAATCATGTGCGTTTCCCAATATTTCATTGCTGGGCATAGTTTATAGCAAACTTCACAAGCGTTCCCAAACTAGCTCTGTTTAGAACGTTTAGTCACAAACACAAGAACATTTAAGTAAGCACTTTTCTGAGGCATGAAGGGGCTCATCGGCAACTCCCCAGGCAGGAAATATCCTGCTTTGTACGGCGCCCTGCCGTGTGCAGCTCCACTCTTCAGAACGAACTGTAACATTTCACTGCCGGGCCCGGGATTTAATGAATCACTGCCAGCCCCCTGCTCCGCATATAGAATCTTCACGTTGACTGAGCACTCTGCTTCCTCCGGCCCGTGTCACGTCATCAATCACAAGCAGGCAGCACAGGCCGGGGAAGTCCTTAAATAGCAGTTGACTGCACCTGCCTTCCCAGCCAACTGCCACACAAAGGACCATGGGAATTGTAGATCCCCAACCCCCCCTTTTGCACAATTCCATATGAAAAATATTTCGTCAAAGGCAAGAGCCGCTTTTTCCTCACATATAGGTTATTGTAATCCAGTTCCCCTCATTTTCCCATGGTTGTCATCTGATAGTATTGAAACGAAGAAGAAGCGATTAGGAGTAGTGAACACTAGTAACCTAGTTCACCACTCTTATTACTGAGACAAGGAAGATGTTACTGAGAGAAATGAACACTAAAAACATATTTTACCACTCTAGTCCTGAGACAAGGAAGAGGTCTGCAGAGTACTCTGAGGGTCAGGCATGTCCCTTTAATTATGGTCATGCAAGTCCCATTGAGAATGCACAGCTGCAACCTGTCAAGTGGTTTCTGTTGTATAAATAGAGAACCAGAGAACAGCACAGAGAGAAACAGGGAGGCCAGCTGAGATACCACAGGACCTGGTGAGCACAAGGTGAGAGAGACTGCGAGGCTTTCAAAGGTGAGTTTGCCTCCATATGCCAATACGAACAGCTGGAGCGGTGGACGAGCAGAGCAGAAGAGGGAATGCAATCTGCATCCCTGCAGAGACAACAGAGTTGCCAGAGAGTGCAGAGCTGCAGCTGGCATGGAGCGGGGTTTGCAGAAGCCAGTCTGTTGAACGGAGAAGTAGGAGGAAACAGCAGGAACCATCGGGGAGCACGCCATGGACTGGTGATTTTTGGGGAGAGCCTCACAAGAGCGGGCGCTCCTGGAGGGCTGTGAATAAATCATTAAGTATTAAATGAAGCGAAAACTTGAATCTAATTTGAATTATGTATCTCGAATAGTGAACTGAATGAAAACGTGCACCCAAGCCGCATAATGCATATTAAATACCAAACTGAATTAAAACTCGAAACAAAGTGGATTTAAGCATATTGAATATCGAACTGAAGGAAAACTTGAACTTAAGTATATTGAATACTAAATTTATCCCAACTTTATGGGCAAAGCAAATGGCAGATGACAGCCAAAGGGAAAAGTGCCTATGTGAAAGCAACATACGGAAAAGAGCACCAATGTCTATGAGTGCCTTATAAAGGTGGAGCATGAATTAGACCACCTGAAAGTGAACTTTATGAACAAATGCAGTGCAGTAAGGCCAATGACTGGCAAGAGGTGTGTGACACGTGATGGCAAAGCCAAGGGGCTGACTAGGAGAAGCCGTAGGAGTGTAAGCCTGCACATAAAGCCATGAGGCCAACAAAGAGGAGTTAAGTGAATGTGACTCTGAACACAGGGTCAAGTACAGAAGATCTTATGTTGACTGAAGAGCCTAGAGATCCTGTTTGTGCCACCTGTGGTGGGTGGACTGTGTGGTCTGACAACTTGACCAGTGAGCCCTATATTGTGAAAATTAAAGACATTGTGAAACAAGGCAAGAGTGGTGTTAAACCTTTTTGAAAAGACTAAAACAAATACCAGTTGCTCCGTTGATGTCTTGGGTAAGGGAACCCTGAGACGTGATGAATTACAAATGATGCCATGAGGACAGAGCCTCAAGACCCTTTTCTTTGGAACTGTGTTGCATTGAACTTGGGCAAAGGAACCCCAAGCTTTTAGTTTGAACTGTGTTGTATTGAACTTGGTGAAGTGAACCCCTGAACGTGCGAAAGGTAATCTTGAGACTTTTATGGAACTTTCTTGAACTTCGGGAAGGGGAGCTGAAAAAGAAGGTAAAAGCAAGACAAAGCTCAGAACATTATGTTGATCACCATTTCTTTGATTATTGACATCCCTAAACCTTGTTTAGCTTTAGTTGTGTGGGCAAGAATAGGTTTTGGACACAGACTTTTAAGTGGCACTCTTTGACTCAGACCTTCCTTAGTTTTGTTCAGGTAGGGACATCCCACCTTGGCATAGGGCAAGTTAGGTCTTCTACCATCCTGACATTTGAGTTAATACATTATTTCTGTTTGAACTTTTGATATGCTGTCTGTGTCTTGCTTCATGATGCCTTCACACACTCAATTAATGATTCTAAATTGTGACTGTCACAGAACGGCGTTTTAGATTAAGGAAATCTGAAAAGCTAGTGGCATGCTGGCAGGCGGGGTGGAATCTGGTGAAGATGCAGAATCTACCATAGGTGGAGTAAAGTTGGGATGGAGGACGCATACACTTACTTGGGCCTAGGGCAGCAGAAAACCTAAACGCACCAGTTGTTACGGCCATCCCAATATATTTCCATATTCGATGTTCGGGAGTTGCAACGGGCAGAGCTTTTGGACTGCCTAGTTCCACCGTTGCTGCAGTTGCTTTCTATTTGGCATTCATTGCCTCTTGAAAGTTTATCCTGGGGGTCTAACTTTTTCCCACAAGGGAACACGTGGCATAAATTAAACGTATTTGGACAGATGACCGCACCATGTTGCAGTTTTGTGCCATGAAGCAAACGATTTGGTTGTGCTTGCAGTGCCCTTTTCATGAGTTTCAGAGAATCCAGTTGACACACTCTTTTTCTTTGGCTGTCAATTGCATTAATTCATCCGGCTCTAATATCTATATTTTTGTTGCAGGACACGCCATCGACTTTATGGCCCATTGTTTGATGCATATCTTGGATACTTATGGGTAATGATGTGCTTTCAAAAACACTTATTCCAGCAGGCACACAGTTGTTTGGTACCTTTGGGGCCACTTGCGTTCTGTACGGCACCTTCCTGGCAGTCAATGGGCTATTGGTTTTCCATACATGACTTATTTTGGCAATGTCATTTTGAGTTTGGAAAGGTGTATTGTAGTTTTAACAGAAATAATAGTAAACCTTACAAAACCAATGCAAGTCCGTCACAGAGGGAAAAGATACATAAAGGATAAACTTTGAAAAAAGGATGAATCTGTTACGGAAGTAAAGGACTAGACAACATGTACACAAGGGGAGCCACAATAGCATAAGAAACGTGTGCTCATACTTCCCCAGATTTTTTTATCGGGTTCTGATTTTTCACACTGTGTCTCCTCTTTCCAGTGAATTATTGTTTGCCATGTATGGCTCGGAGAGGTTGCTTGTTATATGTGACTCTGCATCATGTCAGGTTTCCTAATTTGTGTTATGGTTTCCTGTCTATTTTTAGGCCCCTTTGTATTAGTGTGGCCCATATTGAGTTGTGAGTTTGTTTTATCAAAGCATTTTCTCAGCACGTATATGAACATGTATGTATGGGATGATTTACTGATATATGAAATAAGTGTTTTTTTAGAATATTACAGTGATATCGTAACCATATTGTTCTTAGTTTCCTGAGGAACAATGCAATGTGATGCCGCTTCCTGTTTATCACTTGGGTGTCGGGTCAAATTACATCACTTCCTGTGATATCATTGAGGTCAGGGGTCGTGTGATGTCACTTCCACTACCTCTGGCATCTGGTGGGAAAAGTAGCGTTCTGTTTATTATGTTTATTATGTTATGCATTTCCCAATGAACGTTTGCAAGTTGAATCTCTAATAACAACAAAGAAAAAACATGCACTGATATATGGGTTAGTCCTGCATGAGAACATTGAAATATGCCTAAAGTTTTAGTGTGATTTCATTTCAATTAAATCTGCATGTAGCACGTTATGGGTGAATCACGTTATCTGACGTCTTGTATCAAAATCCGTGTGGAGTTAACACATAGGTGTATTTAAAAAAGAGCCGAGTTTGTGCACAAAATCCTGGTTTCGATTAATGTTTTCTTTGGTATATCCTAATATGAATGATGGTAGCGTTAGTAATATAACATGGGAAAGAATGCTTTCTTAGTCTCTTTGCAAAATGCATTTTGAAAAAGTGGTTGGTTCAGTACACATTTTTAATTAACAGGTGAAGTTAGGCTGCAGAAAACTACAATTATCTATAGGCTGAGAAGGGGATTTTGTTCTCTCTTCCATAAACCGAAAACTGCTTCCAAACTTTTCTGCACCATTCCTCTGCACAATCGAGAAGAAGATACAAGTTATGTGCACCCATCTAACTGGGAGCAGTAAATGTTTTTCTTTTAGGTGTACAAGAGAATTGGTTTTTAAGATTGAATTGCGAGTGTTACGTGGCCCTCTGTTTAAACATGTAACTTTGCGGCGTGTTCACTCAGTGGCGTGCTTCTCTTGATTCTGTAATATTAAAGGTTCTAACAAGAGCAGAGAGCATACTGCTCAACTTACCATTGGCTGGGAAGTTATCTAGAGATGTGCACACCAGATAAAGGAAACAGATTTGAGGCGTCAAATCAGACTTCCAATGGCCCACCGGCCATTCATTATTGAGCAATACCTTTGTACAAACAAACAGAATGTGCAGTGGGTGGATGCGTCCCTGCACTGAGGAAGGTAGCACAGCCCCCCATGCAAACAGAGCACACAGGTGCACTGGCTGTGCCTCTTTGGCCCGGGTGGCGAGCCACCACTGATTATTGCGAAACGATTGAGAAAATACTTTTCTTATTTCTATTTTAGAGACTGACCATTAGCCTCACATAATAGCTATATAAATTGAACATTATTTTGGTTTCACTGACTGGATTGGAACCACTTTCATGTTTTCAAATTTCTGAAACAACACACTGATTTATTTCAGTCAAGTGTGAATTTTAGAGGAGGCACACTACGTGACATATACACCAACTCAAACATACATTAGGCCGAATCATCGTTATTGTGCAAATTAAACGTAACCAGTTATAGAAATGAGGATTGGACGCATTTCTATAAGCTACCCATTTAACATGTGATTACTAGAGTATTCAGCGCCAATGAAAAATACGATTTTAAATTTTCAAGTAATTGAAGAAAAAAGTTTGCATTTTGAGAAGCAATTAGATCTAAGCTCTGAAGAAGAAAAACAGAGCTTTGGTATTTATCCTTTCTATAAAAAATAGAACTCGAGATGGCAGAAATATTGGTATCTTGATTCCAAAATATGGTTGTTTATGTCCGCGTAGAATACATTATGTGAAGGGCAACGCTTCAAAAATGTCATGCCTGCAGATACATCATTCTGGGACCTCTTTAGCGCACTACATATGTGACAAAGAGCATGCACAATTTTGCACCTGCACAATCAGTCCGTCAATAATTATTGCACATTTATTAATGTAATGTTTCCAGCACAAAAGTGCAGGGATCCAACATATTTCCAAAAACATACCGTTTTTCAATGTTTTGCCGTCTTACCCTTAAGGATGGTAAAAAATAATAGGGCGGACCCTCTTTTTTTGTAAGGGGGCTTGACTCAAGAGGGTGAAAGGATTAGAGAGAGCGAGTGAGTCAAAAGCTACCCTAACCAAAGGCGTGACATAGGGTCACCAGAATTTGCAGTGGAGCTAGGTAAATACTAGCTCAAAAAAGGACAAATAACAAAACCCAAGGGTACGGAGAATATCACAGAGAAGGGTTTTGTTTATTTAACATTAACAAAGAACAGAGAACATTTTAACACACTGCGCCTTGGCGCTGAAAAAGATGTATTGCTGAACACAAAATAATTCTCAATATTTGTGGGTTAGTAAACATAGTGACCAAAGGTGTCAAGTTTTTGTATTGTTTTAAATTACAATACGTTCCACATAGTTTAACATTGTCTTTCACATGTATTGTTAGGAATGGCAATACATTTATCATTGTCTAGCATCGTCGACACACAAATTTGGTGTTTCTGGTTCGGTATTTAATTCCTGGAGGCAGTGGCTGTATGAGATGGGACAGCGCTGCTGAAATGTTACCGAACGGTCATCAGGACAGGTGGTTAAAGTCGGGGCGATGTAGAGACGTGGGTGTCCACCTATGGGTGATAAGGGACTGTGTTAGTTCTAAGAATGGTGTCCAGGAATAGAATATAAAAACTGCAAAAAGGGCGACCTACCATGAGCAAGTGAGTTAGCGCCTTGGTTGTCGAAATAGTTTGTCCAGTCACTGAATTAGCTGGAGAGGCTGTCTGTGAACATCAGAGGCCGGGGGCTGCATAAATTGAAATATTTCGGATATTAAAAACGGCGGCTAGAGGCCGTGGAGGTAAAACACGAGTATAAATATGTGCTGGTGCCAGGGTAGGGTAATGGCGGTGCCGGGTGGTATTTAAGCAAAAGGGTGTATCTACAGGGGGTAGGAAGGCAGTGGGTGGGCAAGTCCTATCGGCCAGGTGAATGGAACTCTGCATACCAATATTAGGCTGTAGTGTCAAAAATGCGAGTGATCTACAAAAACTCACTGAATGGAGATGTGCAGCAGGGTGACCCGCGAGCTTGGGGTGCAGACGCATTGCTAAGTGAATTAATCCGACAGTAGGAGGACCGGACTCACCTATTCAATGCATGCGACAGGAGGACTGAAGAGAACAGCTACTCCGGTCGTGGGCGAGGGAGCTGTGCCACACTATGATATAATGGATACAGACTGCCTATATGTTCCCTGCAAACACCTGTATGACAAGAGAGGATTACAGCATCAACCAGTGTGCTCTAAAGATGCATTGGCACCTGAGTATCAAATCCACACAAGTACTCAAATCTGTGAACTTTCATCATACTGAATGACCTGCACTGCAAGTGCAGTGACAGTTGAAGGCATCATCCAGACAAATGCTACATGAGGTGGCCATTTGGAAATTCACTGGTCAACCACCAGTTCATGCTGAACCAGTGCAACTGCAATGGCGTGAAACAAAACTCAGGCAGCTCGAGTTACCACTGCTGTCATTAAGATTGGCACACCTGAAGAGGCATAAAATTACATCATTGCGCAAGTAAGACATTTCAGGAAGGTTTGAGAAAGAGAGATATCCGACCACATCCATCTTGGTAGTTATTCAAACCTGGTCAGCTAGCGTGAGTACGTGCCCGAAAAACTCGAACTTGTCAACGGTAGGAACAACTACAAAATGGGGCACAGACCTTTGATTTCTGAGGTTCTACAACAATCCCGTGTGAATGGAACTGATATAATGAGCATAGCTAAGCCAAGGGGAAAGCTCAGGGGCAACACATTTGTTTTATAAGCAAGGCAACACAGAGCATCCCTGGTTGAAATTCTGGTCCCGCGCTAAGAGGCTAGTCCCCGGCATAAAGCTCAATATAAAATAAACATTTGTTTCTGCTATTCTACAGGACAATCTGCTGTTTTGAAACACGATCGCCACTCTTTGGAAACAAGAGACCTTTTTAGATGTTTTCTATTCTTTCACTTTCTTCTCTACAATCAGGAGAAAAAGAACACGTAGAGAAGATGTGATGGGAGCTATGGGTATACTACTGATGAAGTATTTTGTTTTTATTTTTTTAAAACATGTATGTGGGTAAAAAGATGTGTTTTTGCACGTAGTATATTGCATTTGGATATTGCATATGATGACAACCTAAGCATAAGGTACCATTTCATTGAACAACAGATTTGCATTTCCTATCTAATGTTATGTACTTCTAACATATGGACGGTGGTAATACTGTTAGACGTGCATTTCTTTTCTTTCATTGATAGTGCATGATCAATATTTGCTGGTCTAATATTAACACTTCACACATAGCTTAAGAATAGTACTGGGTCTTACTACTGCGCCAGTTCTTCTTTTAAGAATGGTGTGTAATCAAAGGAATGCTCAACAATGATTCAATCAGTATGGTTGTTATTTATTAATTCACTCAATGATTGCAGGTACTGTAGACTTCACATGTTTCTCCACATATTTCTAAGGTCCTGGATGGCATTTAACATTCTTAGGTTCCAAGTTTTTTAAATGTCATGTGTTGTTTACATGTTTCTTTAGTTATAACTGATTGGGCAATGTCTCCATTGTAATGTTCAGTTGATTAGTGATTGATTAGTGATGGTCTCTGGTCTGGGTCTCTATTAGCTTGTTGTTGTTATGATCCCCAACACGTGTTTCACCACACTTTCTAAATGTGGATCTTTAGGAGGATCTACGGGTTGCAGTTATGGAGATCCTAATGCATTTTGCTCACTGGGTGTGATAGACCTGTTTGGATTTCGCCTGTGGACGTCGTCACTTCACAAACATGTTGTTTGAAGAGGCTTTACAAATATTTGTCATAGCTGTAACATTGGATGGGGGTTAAGAATGGCCCAATGTGCCATTGCTGGTTTCAAAACTGATTTATGTGGGGGTTGGGGCGACATGAATGTACTTTCCACCCAAATGAAGCATGACCTAGAAATATGTTACCCCCTTCAAATTTGACATATGTACAGCACAAATTAGTTACCTTATACGCATTCCACATTAATGGGTTGGCAAGGTTCATTTTGAGCAGTAGTGATAATATACTTAGTACTATAAAGCTTTAAAATAGATCAATGGAGCTTTAGATATTCACTGCAAACATGCATACATTCACTATAGCACTTAGAAGCAGAATGCAATTTGAATGTATTAGGTAGAGACATATAGATTGGATTTATGATTTAGCCATGATCATTGTATACCGAAAAACTTATGGTCATTTTACATCAGATTTATATTTCAATTTGGGAAAGTCTCTCTTAGAACAAGGCCAGAAATAGAGAAAATGCTTCAGCAAGTTGGACAGGAAGTTAAGTCCACTTAGATAAAGGGGCATTTTGCATTGCACAAGACAAAATTAGATTAGTTCATTAGCACAGACTGTAGCAGAAAGTAACAGCCTGGAGCATACACTAAAATAAAGTTTGCTAATATGTTTCAATAACACAATGCAGCAACTTGTACATTAGATTATATAAAATCCCACCTGAAATATATATAAATCTCTATCAAATCTGGTTGCGAGAGGCTAGTAAAATTCACAAAATCCAGTGGCGTTTTGGCAGACGACAAGCAGACGACAAGTCATGCAAATAATGGAAGCAGAGAGCTGAATGCCAACCAGCCAATGATGGAAGCAGAGCATTATTCTGAAACCTCTGGCAATTGGTTTGGGGAACCCTCCAAACCATGTCACCCATTACAGAAAGGGGAAAGACCATATGTAAATTGGTGTGGTCCCACCCCCAAAGGGGCAGTCCAGCCCAAACTGCTAGGTCACATCCCTTCTGCAAGAGACAACAAGCGTTATCTTGCACACCAAATTAGTTGAGAGATGCACAGAGCATGCACTGCAATGTTATTTGATTACCCAGTAAAAATGAATTTGCATAGACAATTAAGATGAAGCAGCATGGATTCAGGGTTTAGCATGTCAGTTGAATAATGTCTTGGCATTGTGTTAGGAGCTGATCCTTTGAATCAGTAGTTTGTTTAGGCTATAGGTCAGTTAACTTTTGATGTAGATGATATTATGACTACTTTAGTAAGAGCAGTAATTCTCGAGCTCCTGGTCATAACTGTCTCTGCAATTGAATTTTAAAGAATAGACCAAACATGTGGGCTAACATTTTGAATCTACGTTTCCGTCAAATTTTAAAAACGGGCTAGACTCTGCCCTCATGGAAAATGTCAATAATTGTTCCGATTTACAAGAAAGGTTCAAAATTGGATCCCATAAATTATAGACCGATTGCTCTTTTGGACACTTTTGTGAAAGCATTCTCTGCCCTCATTCTTGAGGAGATAAATCAGTGGACTGCCTCTCAGGATATTTTGAATACATTTCAAATGGGGTTCTGTAGAGGGGTAGGCATGTATCTCAAAGGCTATAAAACTGACAAAATTCAGAGATCTGCTTGGAATCAATCTTCCACCCCTATATACATGGCCAGCATTGAACTTTCCCCTGCTTTCAACAAGGTCAATCGAAACAGGTTATGTTCCAAATTAAAGCAATGGGGTCTATCAAATCATCTTTTAAGTATTCTGGTCTATACCCATTCAGATATCAATTTACAAGAGAAGTTGAACATGCAGGGCCTCACTTGCAGAATAATCCCCAAAGTAGACATATGCCCAGCAGCAATCATAAAAGATTGCTCAGCAGCCCTAGTCCCTTTCATCACAAAATTCATTAATTCCTCGTTCGACACAAATCTGGTACCGGCACCCCTCAAAGAATCGTGGGTCCTCCCACTGCTGAATAAAACATAGCTAAACCCTATGTGCCCAACAAATACTGCCCGATCACCACAATACCCTTCTTGCTTAAGTTCCTAGACAGAGCAGCCTACAACCAGATCAAATTCTATCTAGAATCAAATCACATCCTATGGATGCATCAATCAGGGTTCCGAGCTGGCCATGGAAACATAATCCGTGCTACTAGACTTGAGAATTCAAATGGACTCCTTCGGGGATGAGGGAAAACCTGAGCTCCTCCTCTTACTGGTCCTTTCCGCAGCAGTCGACCTTGTAGACCACAAAACTCTTTGCCATCACCTCAACTCCCACGCTAATTTCTCCAAGAAAGCCTTGCTATGTATTGCATCCTTCCTAGAAGGCAGATCCATGAGAGTCTTCGCAGACACAGCTAGTGCCACGCCTATCCCATCCCATGCGGCATCCCCCAAATCCCCCAGGATTCCTGTGTATCACCCTCCCTATACAACATCTTCACAAAACATTAATTTGATCTCTTAGATGACCTTGATATATCTTACACTAACTATGCTGACGACACCCAAGCACTCCTACTGTTGTCAGGCTCTTATGACAAAAAGCTTGTCAATGCAGCAAGACAATATTTCACCACAGAAAGCTGCATGACTATTGCCAGAGCAATCATGGGTGCAAGACTTTATTACTGTAACATCCTATTTGTGGGAACCTCCAAACGGAACTTAAACAAATTCCAAGTAATATAGAATAACGCCCTCAGAGCAGCACTGAACATCCCAAAAAAGGACCACTTCACAGCCGCAAGGACTACCGACCACGGAAAGGATTATCTTCAAGAATCTGTCTATTACATACAAATGTTTGAGCAAGACTGCCCCACAGTACTTGTCTCAGAAAATTGAGAGATCAAAGTCGGACAGACCAGTAAGATCCATCCATGCTGACAAATTAGCCATACGGAGGGTGAAAAGAGCCAGCAGTCGCGGTAAACCGCTTGAACTACCTCAATTCAGAACTAAGAGCAGAGGAATCATAATGGGTCCTCTGCAAACCCCTGAAAACCTGGCAATTTGCCTAATCTCCTCTTTACTTGGAAAGTGATCTGCATGTAAACTGTCTCCTTAATGTTTTGTGCCCTGGTGTTTTTTGAGGCACTTACTGCGCTGAATTAAGCTTTGGTATAATGTAACTGGTCTGCAACAGCGTCCTGATACCTGAGGGTTTAAGCGCTTTACATATGAATAAATAAATAAATAAATAAATAAATAAATAAATAAATAAATAAATAAATAAATAAAATATACAGGCTTGAGACATGGGTGCATCTTTATAACCTGATTCCCTGGCCCCTGGGATGAGAGCTTGCAAATGCACCTTTAATTTCCCCTAAAGTAAATAGTATCAGATTGATCTGCATCTCTTATGCTGATGTCATAATGCTAGACTCCACACACATTGGGTTACAAAGACTATTCACAGCTTTTCATGAGTACACTTTGAATAATGACTTAGTAACCAACATTGGTAAGACAAAAATCATTAAATCTTCACATACTCAAATCAACAGCAGAAGATTTAATTGGTGGTTGAATACCTACAAATTAGAGTTCAGAGATGAGTTAAAATATTTGGGATTTAGTGTTTCGACCAATCCAAACTGTAAAATCCTATTGAATAAATTGGGGGGAAAAGCATTACAGTCGAGAGCCCAAATTAAATATCTCAACAATAAGTACGGGACATTTTCTTTGAGCCCTTTTATAAAATTCTATGAAGGAAAAGAAATTCCTGCACTGATATGGCCTGTAAACTCACCACATTTTGTTTGATCATGATCTTTCTAAAATTGAAGGTTCCATTTGGAGAAACCTGTTGATCCATCACACAGCAGTTCCAGTAGCCACGATTCAATTTGAGCTGGGACTACTGCCTTTAAATTCCCACCTTCTTTGGAGAAGACTGATCCTTTTGTAAAAATCTGGTTCCGGCCTCTTTGAAAACCTGCCTACCAACAGTTGGTGTTATGTAGAAAATTCCCATAAAACGATTACTGCCAAAGGTATATCATTTAGCAAATCAATTGAACATTTTGGTTTAGCCAAAAAAACATATTTGGCAGCATGATCAGTGTGAAACGTGCAATTTAATTGAAAGCTACAAACTTCTTCCCATGTACACAATGAACATAAATGATTGGAGGGCAGAAGCATCTATTTGGTTCAGTCTCACTCATTTTATCTGAGAAAGAAGAAGATGCAGTTTAATTTGAACTTGCTTAAGACAATTAACCCGTACAAGACATAAACTAGAGCCCTTGGTGGTTCTGTGTAGGTTTTGTGGCCTCAAAATAAATTGAGAATCTTTAGTTATTAAGTGTACAATTTTATTAAATGTGCGTATTATCTCCTTCAACCATTTAGTGCATGACCCTATATTTGTTTTTAAGGAGCACTTATCAGCACAAATTATTCAACAGTACTCCTCGGCATTAACCTATGCACTTTTGTGATTTCTGCAGAGGATTAATTTATTGTTTATATAACGTGAATCATTGAATTAATCAACAAGTTCTAGTAGCCTTAATTATACGAGGTGTGAAATTGTGATTAACTATTCTTGAGAAATATACAAAGTGTAATGAGTAACAATGATTTTTAAAGGTCTCCTTTTAATCAATATTAGTATGAATTTTGTAATTTAGTATTTTCTACATGAGAACATTTTAACAATATTGAAGAAGATATGTGTTTTTGTCATTGTCTTTGGAGTGTGCATTGTTTGATTTGATGTGTAAAGTTTGTCTTTAAACCATGACCACAATAAAAATAAAAAATACAAATAACAAGGATTTAGCAACACAGCCCAGACTATTCTGCACTCTTAATCAAAATATGTACAAGTAGAATTTGTTTTAAATGAATTGAAGTGGTTGCCAGTCAATTCGTCGAAAAAAATTGGTCGACCAGACAAATGGTCGAATCAAATTGGTCGAAAACCATTTCGTCGAATTTTTTTTTTTTCTATTTTAGGGTCCCCCCCCAACCCCCTTTTTTTCTCTAAAAACCCATTTTTTAACAAAACGAAAACCCAAAAAATAAATATATAAATAAAAAAATTTTTTCGACGAAATGGTTTTCGACCAAATTGCGTCGACCAAATTGCAGTCGACCAGTTTTTTTTCGACGAGATGACTGGACACCAATTGAAGTAATTAGCAGTACAGTGGCAAACGGTTATTTGAATATTCTGAAAGCTAACACATGTTGAATGTTTAGTAAAGTATGTTTTCTTTAAAGATAGAGATCCTTTTTTGAAGAAGTCACATCCTTCTAGATGCATTTAATTATTGTGATAGTTGAAGAACACATGCACAACTGTTTTTAATAAACACTTAAAAAAATACACCAACTTGATATCCTTGCAATCTTTCAGAAAATCCCACTGTCTCATGCAAAATAATAATCTCTTTTGTTATTGATAGATGTACACATTAACAAGTATTCATGAACAGGCTGTTTTAAAATCACTTCCCATTTACTAAGAATGAAGTGCCTAAAAGTGTGGCATAAGAGAAAGGAAGTAGATAATCACAACGTAATAACTAACTCACAATTGTTCTCTTTTTTTGACAAATGGATTGACAAAACTTTACATTGAGTCCTTGGTGACCTTTATCTGAGTAAACCTCACAGAAGCGTTTGACAGGATAAATGATTAAATGGGAAGGGTCTTGGTAGATAAGAATATTTTATAATCTTACCTCTGTAGAAGGTTGCTTTGTTTAGGGCAGAAGGTCGGGAGGTCACATGAAGGAAATGTCAATTGTAAGAAAATATACCTATCGTTAAAGTATGAAAATGTAATTATTGAAGTGAAAATAACTTTCTTGAAAATAAATCCCCTAACCTGACAGCAAGCCAACTGAGGTCTCCCACACATTTAAACATTTCCAAAATCCAATTTTTACCCAATGAAGTTTACTCCCCTCTCTGGAGAGAGGCGTGGTATTACACTTTTTTTATTTAAAAATACAAGATATTCATACAGATATTGATAGGTAGCAATTTATTGACACTGGCAACCCCACGACCAAAGCTCCTCTTATTTAACTTTAACCCAGTTCAGTATGAATTGGTGCTCCTTGTTCTGACATCATTCTCCAACCTGTAAATGATACTCTGACTCTACAGCTGCTAAAGATCATGCAGAAACTATTACCCCTTCTTTTTCCAATGTTATTAATTATTATTTAGAATTAGAACGGCCACAGCCACACTGAAGGAATCAGTAATTATGTTAAAGATAACATCTTTGGATGCTATCACTGTGACAACATATAGGCCCATTGCTAGACTAATGTCTAGCAGAAATTCTGGATAAAGTGGCTATTTCACAGGTTTAGCCCCAGCCAAGGGCATTGGCCTGGTTGTACACTGGAATTATATTTTGAGCCATTTCGTTGAGGTTTCTATTGAAAATGCTTGACCTCTGAGTAGTGTCCAGCACTGTGACCAGGGTATTCTTTTGGCTCACTCGAAATCATCTGGATGGATATCAAGCAGGCTATCTGGTTGCCCATTTTTTTAGTACTCAATTTCAGAGAGTTAACTGAGTCCTTTCCTCTCTGCCCCATTGACCACTAACTGTGAAATGCCATAGGGTTCCCTGCTGTCTCCCTACCTTTTGTAAGATTTACTGCATCCCCTGTTGAATATCTTCACCAAGTCCGCTTTCAAAGTCTGCTGTAATGCTGGACCATGCTGAGCAGCTCGCTGTGAACTCTTTATTATTACAGCTGCAAGCCACTTTGGTGCTAGCCCGCCCACTTTACCCAGAACACTACATATGCACAAAGCACGCTTTTCAAGTCCGCTTTCAAAGTCTGCTGTTAAGCTGGATCACGCTAAGCTGCTCGCTGTGGAGTCTTTCATATTACAGCTGCAAGACACTTTGGTAGGAAGCACGGACATTGGGTTTACTTTGACTAACCTTTGAAGTGGACTGGAAGTGGACTGTTGCTTTAGCTAATGTTGTACGCAAAATCCCTTGCTTTTCTGCCTCCCAATACCACCTGCTTTGTGCCCGCCCTATCCACTGACACTCCTGCTAGTTGGTCTTCCTTCCCTCTATTCACCGAAGCAGAAGTTCTGGCAGCCATTTTAAAGATCAAATCCTCCTCTCCTGAGGATGCTATGCCTACTGCTATTAAGAAGACTATTGCCCCCGACATCCTGACTGATATCACAATGGTGATAAATATGCCAGACCGGACTGGTTCCCCCAGAGCTGAAATTGGCGAGGGTCATTCCCCTCCTTAAGAAGCCCTCCCTGGACCCTACTATGCCGGCTAATTTCCACCCTATCTCTCTCCTCCCTTTCTTGTCTATACTCCTGGAATCTCTGGTCACTCCTCTCTTGTCTTCCTTTCTGGAATCCTCTAAAATCTTTAATCATGTTCAGGCTGGTTTTAGACCAGGGAGAGGTATGGAAAGTGTCCTTGTCTCTTTACAGGATGACATGTCCATACTTGTCGATGCAGGCAGAGTTGGGGCTCTGATCCTATTAGATCTCTCCGCCACATTCGACACGGGGGACCACTCCATCCTCCTCTCCCGCCTCTCAAATTTTGGGATATCCGGCTCTGTTCTTGCCTGGTTTACTTACTTTCTTTCTGCTCGCACACAGACTCTCGCTATGCCACCCTTTCTCTCTGTTTCCTGCCCCCTCACCTGTGGGGTCCCTCAGGGATCTTCTCTATTGCTGATTCTGTTCAACATATACATATGGGCCCTGATTTGCCTCAGCCGTTCTTATGGGCTTAATTGTTACTCATACGCGGATGACACACAAATCCTGATCCGTTTGGACCAGGATCAAACTGAGAATCCAGAATTGTCTAAAGGCAGTCGGGATATGGATTGACCAGAATTGGCTAAAGATAAATGGTGATTAGATGGAGGTGCTGTTGGTAGGATGCCCCCCCAACCCTCTACTGTGGACTCCTGCTTTTTGGCTTCTTTCCCTTGGCCCTCTACCTGGTCCAGTCATTAAAGTAAAGAACATAGGGGTTATCCTCTCCGCCTCTTTGTCTATGGCTAACCAGGTCACGGCCGTGTGTCAGTCCACTCATCCTCAGATCCGGGTTCTCAAGAGGGTCATGCCTATGATCCCCAAAGCCATTCGCCCTCCTGTGGTGGGTGCACTAGTACTCTCACGGTTGGACTATTGTAATTCACTGTACCTGGCACAACCGATCGGTCTTATCCACCGTCTTCAGCGTATGCAGAATCTTGCAGCCAGGTTAGCCACTGGCTCTCACTATGGGGCCCACATCACGCCAGTGTTACGCCAACTTCATTGGCTTCTGGTGAAGCAGCGAATTCATTTCAAGTCTTTGTGCATTGTCCACCGGGCATTTCACGGTCAGGGAGCCTAATTCTTACAGTCTAAATTCGTTCGATATGTTCCGGATCGGGGTCTCCGTTCCGCTACTTCTAACCGTCTTATTGTTCCTAGAGCTAACCGGGAAAGGCTGGGCAGCAGAGCGTTTTCAATTGCCGCGCCCAAACTTTGGAACAACCTCCCCCCGCTATTTAAAGCCACGGCTGACCATCTTAGTTTTAGAAGAGCTCTGAAAACTAACCTATTCTAATCTCAGGCTCCTCTTTTGGTCTCTCTTCGACCGAGCAGTTCTCCTTCTTAGTGCCAAGATGCCTTTGGGCGACCGAGCGCTCTATAAGTTGTAATAACATAACATAACATGTTGTTTGTTGTTTTAGGTACCAGCCTGCCACTTTACCCAGAACACTACATTTGCACAAAGCATGCGCTTTTGCACGCGCGCTTTTCAATTCCGCTTTCAAAGTCTGCTGTTACGCTGTTAAGCGGTTCAGCGTGTTCAAACGTCAGAAGCATTCTTTTTAGTAAGAGTTTTCCATCATTATTACCTAATTTGGTAGCTCTTTCTCGTTAACGTATGCGAGATTCGATTTATAGCTTAAAAACAGATATGCCCTTGCATATGGTGGTCACCCATGCTTCGGTCCTTTTAAGACCAACACCGCCAAGACCTTCACCGACCATTGCTTTGAAAAGAAAACTTAGCGGTCATCCAGCTACCGTCCCGGAAAGAAAGTGGTGTCAGGTGATATTCGTGAGTTTTATCAACCACGCAGTGACACGATCATCATTACTGATTCTGAACCTGTTGGTTCTGTGATTATAATGCAACTACGGGTAATGCTGTCTCTTATGTGGATGATTCTGACTGAATTGTTAATGCTTCAATCTCTGATTCTCAGATGGTTTCTGTAACTGAGCATGAAGGTCGCTGTTTGTTTCCTCTGGCTGAGATTGACAGACTACCTTCACAACTTAGTGTGACTGTTCCCGAATACAACGTTGCTTCACAATGTCCCAACATGGACGTGGGTGATCAAAGCACGTTGCTGCAGGGTGGTAATATGAATTGTAATCCCTGCATTGTTCCTTGTATTACAACTGACACGGGATCACCTCTGCATACTGCAAATATTGCTTTCCCATCCCCGATAGCCAAAGATGTTGAAGGCGTGGACAACAGTCTTGATCAGTCAACTAGCCTATTTGAACATCCTGCGCATATCTCTGCTGATTTATTGGCTTCTTTTATTCAGCCAACACCTCTAAGACCTTCTCTACCTATTAGCTCGCAAGCTCTGGGGGCGGGTTCATCTGCAAAAACTGATACTTCTTTAATACCAATAAAGTTAAATGCCATTAATATGTCTATCAGTTCCATGTTGAAATTGTTTGAAGCATTGGAGATGAAAAGTGTTTATCAATCTAAGCAACTGTTTTTTTTGGTGGCAAGAATGAATGAATGGGGGAAATATAATTCCGGTGAGCCCTCAGACATACTGCCTGTTCCTCGGTGTGCCGACTCCAGTTGCTATATGGTAAACGGCTCGCCCATAGACACTCATAGTAAGCTTTGGCACAATCTTCAAACAATAATGCACTTCCATCCTTCACAGAGATCATTCGCCCGATTGAAAGTAGTGAGAAAGCTCCCTCTTTACACTCCATTCCAATTCCTATTGTTTGTGATGCTGACAATTTTCTATTAGAGAGCGACCCACTAAGGGCTCCTGTTTACAACATATTTGTTGCATGCACTAAAGTGGACAAATTAAAAGCAAGCTCCATGCTGAAAAAGTCCAAAAATCAATCACACTTCTCATAACACTTCCAATGTTAAACTATTCTCTAAAGCTCCCTGCCACCAAGCAGGCCATGCCATTCGCCTAAAATATAAGAATATTTCAAAACAGAAGAGAACTGACACTAATGAGAGCACCATACTGAATAAGGGGTACAAACTCCTTAATGACCTGCTCGAGGTGATTAATGAACTGCCTGAACTTTCCAAACCAGTGGAGTCTTTGACAAGTTCTCCTCCACCTAGGGTAGTACAGGATCATACCTCTAGTATAACATTAAAGCAGAAATCGGAGGAAAGTTCCACTAATAAAAATTCCATTAATCCTGATCGGAGTATGGCTCCTTTGCCCTCTTTAAGTACAGGGTTTCTTCCATCTAAGCTCTCACAAACTGACACCTTAATACTTGATGTTCGAGCGGAGATCCAAAGATCAATAGAAGAATGTCTTCAGCTCAAATATTCAACCCTGGTTGAACACCACACATTGCAGCCATCTGTGCTACCCCCTGTATCTTCACACAGACCTATTCTGACTCACTTACCTTTTGCAAGTGAAAATAGCGCACCGGCTGTCAGAACCATCACTCCACAGAATTCAACAAACACTCCGCACACCAACAATTTGATAAACTTGAATAAATCTAAACATGCTCTATCTCTCAACAAGTACCATCAATTTATACTGAAATGCCGCCCAGCCCCCCCTCTATAATGACTTATCAAGATCGAGTGTGTTGACAATTCTGAGTGATGTTGATAGTCTTCAGGATATTACATCTCCTGACATTACGCAGGTTGAATTTTTAGATGAGGAGGACTGGCCAGTAGTCAGAATTTGGGTGTCCTCTAGTGTTATACGAAATGTATTGTGGCAAGCCAGGATGGAACTCTTTGCAATGGGTTTCCTTCTGGCTTTAGATCCTACATCTCAAATCGACTCTAATGGTCTGGACATCGATAATGTTAAACAGCTTGTTCCTTTAGTGAGAAAGCCAAAACTATACCAATCCGAACATTATGATCTGTCACACCATTTAAACCACATCAATACGCAAATGGTCAATTCTGAGGCTCACAGATGGAATATAAACCAATAACCATCATTGGAATATAAATCAAAAACATATTCCCTAGCAAGACAGAACACCCGTGGATTTTCCGACTTGCTGACAGATAGCGTTGCCACTATTTCGTCTTATAACATAGTGGCCTTACAGGAAACTTGGCATCTTAACCAACCCTTATGGAATGGTTTTGATTTGGCACTGTAGAGGGTGACATAACACCCAAAAACACATGGCAGAGGGGTAACACTAAATCAACTATTGATTATGTATATACTGATATGCACACATTTTCTCAAATCTCTAGATTTGAAATAATTTATCAAGTGCAGAGTGATCATGAGTTGTTGTTGGTTAGTTGGAACCCTAACTCCCTTATTTCTTCAACTAAATGTAACAAACTTGATTTGTGTTTCACAGTTAATAATGCGCGAACCAGATTTTGTTGGACTGATTATTCATTAGCTGCACTCAAAGATTGTATTATGGGGACTGTTCCTTCACCTGGGCGGATTTATGAACCATATACGTTGGCCTTACAAGTATATAAAACTTACTGTGGCACACGTACACATGAACATTTTTTCCCTAAACACAACTTTAATCTCGAACTTCAACAGCACAGAGCTAGGTTTTACAAACAAAAGCGACACGCTTTTCATTTACCCCTGCCGCTAAGGACTACCATAATAAGATCTCTCAAATGTAAATATAGGAATTGGGTTAAATCTCACAGAGCATATCTCTATCAATGTGATGGAGAGACCATGCTACAAGCCATAGTCTCAAAGAATTTATCAAAGATATGGAGCCTAATTCTGAGGCTGGCGCAAAGGGATTACCGGCACCGGTAAGGACACCATTGCCGGTAATCCCTTTGCGCCCTATTCCGAGGTCCCTTTGCGGGTCCCGCTAAGGCCGCCTGGTGGCCTTAGCGGGACCCGCAAAGGGTCCAGGGAGCAAATAATGGTACTACAAATTGCACCGTATGGGGGCTCAATGGGAATGGGGAATGGTATTTTCAATGGGGATTTACCAGTCCCGCAAAGGTCTGACTAGACCGGTAAGTCCTCATTGAATGAGGGCAGACTCGGTACCGTTAATGGAGGCAGCAATGGCGCTATTATCGCCATGGCTACCTCCAATCTCGGAATGAGGCCCATGGTCTTTATTAAACATTGCAACCCATGATAAACAACTGCCGGTGCAGATTAATGGTGTTCTGGAGGGGAATTGGATTGACCATTACACTTCCCTGTATGCCTTACCGAATCAACCTCATCAAAGCAGTCCCGTGCCAGCAGTGAACTTTTATCAAATGGAAAACTTGAAGAATATATCCTATACTTTATCCAAAAATCAAGTACTTCTAGGGCCCCTGGTCCTGACGGGCTTAACAACTACATGTTCAAACAGAACCCCCAATTGTGGGCAAACATTCTATTTCATATTTTTGACCTCATTCTTCAAACTAACACAATCCCTGATTCCTGATTCCTGGTGCCGCTCTATAATTTGTCCCAATTTTCAAGAAGGGCGATCGTTGTAATCCCTCTAACCAGGGGTGTTACTAGGTCTTGAAAAGATCCAGGGCTACACTAATGTCAGGACTGGCAGGACTCGGGGCTAGCTAGCCTTTTTGGTTGTAACTCCTGAGCTTCTATCCGGGGCTACAACCAAAAGATCTGGGGCTATAGGCCCCTCAGCCGCCCTCTAGCAACTCCTCTGCCTCTAACTATAGGCCGATCGCCCTCCTGGACGCCCCAGTACATTTTTTGCTTGCTTTATTTTGAGGGATTTTAACAGGTGCACCAAGGAGCATCTCAAATGGGACCCCTTTCAAACAGGGTTTATCACAGGTTTAGAAACCTCAATTAATCTTGTAACCACCACTGCTATTATTAACCATCACCAAGTCATTAAACAGCCTCTTTATATTGTCTTCATCGACTTACGAGCTGCCTTTGATTCAGTTTCTTGTGAAATCTTAGTACGGAAGCTCAAGAAAGTGGGTTGCCCATTATATATTGTAGCCCTAATAAATGTGCTACACATGAATACTAGTATTCAGGTTAGGCTGACCATAGAAGGCAATTTATCTGAATCTATCCAAACCTACAGAGGATTGAAGCAGGGTTGTGTCTTGGCCTCAGCCGTATTCAACTTTTATTTGGCGGATATTGTACATGCCTTTGAAAAAGTACTGGGAGATCCTCCCAAATTGGCATTTAAAGTTATCCCAGCCTTACTTTATGCTGATGATCTGATTTTAATTTCCAAAACTCCCTGTGGCCTACAAAATCTTTTGGATGCTTTATCCACTTATGCTCAAGATAATCTATTGACTATTAATCTTCAGAAAACTAAAGTTATGATAGTCCACCCTAATGCCAAAACCACCACGAAATTTCATGAATGGACAGTACAAGGGCAACCCCTTGAGAGAGTCCACCAATATATATACTTGGGCATTAGTCTTTGTACAGTAAAATCCCAAGCATATGGGTCGAAATTAAATGATAAATTGGGCCTCATGATATCTCAGACATCTATCATTCAAGCAAGGTTTGGAAAAGTTTTCAATCTGCCCTGCGCTGACTTATTTCTGCCAGAAGGTCGCCCCTATTTTACTCTATGGCTCGGAAACCCAAGAACTAATGTCTGAATTATCATGGAGTAAATTGGAGAGTGCTTACTGGAAGCGTTGTCTTGGTTTACCAAATTGTATCCCTATCCCCTGGATTAGACACAAATTGGGTCTAATTTCTTTATACACACGACATCTTTGGCAAATTGTTAGTTTATTCTGAAAATGTATTATAACAACTGCCACCACCATGCTATTAGGCACTTTGTCCAACTATATTTTTTCAAGCAATGATACATATATTCGTAAAATGGCCTCAAACAGCAGTAGATGCATTAGCTGATGCTGATGTCACTCTTGAAACACTTCTCGAAAATCCTGTTAGAGCCAAAACAAAAATGTTTACGTGTGACTGGATTAGGAACAGAGAACGGTGTCTACAGTTTCGGGATTTTAAAGGTTATTTTCATTCTTATAAAAAGTACAATGACACTGAGCCGTATTTACCCAAATCACCATCACCCACAGATCAGAATTCTTATGCCTTAGATTCAACCTGTGGCCTACAAGGGAAATAATGGCAAATGCAAGCTAATTTCTCCTCAAGACAATTTCTGTAGATTCTGTCCAAAAAAAATAACCTGAAACTCTATATCATCGCTTCAGTGAATGTGAACTTCTTAGAGATAAACAAAATCAATATCTAAAACCATGCTTGATAAACTACAGAGAAATTACCTCAAATATCTTGTGGTGGTTAATTTTTGATGGTATAAACACACCATTAATAATTAACTCAATTAGGTTTCTGAATGAGTTGAAATTACATGATGATGCACTGGTTATCAATGTACATTCATTTTTATATTGGTTTTTCCTTTTAAAGTGGGAATGATTAGTGGTGAGTTGTAACCAATTGTGTAATTCACATTTGTCACTTTTACGTAATGACTTTTAATATGTTTTCTTTTATTGGTTTTGCTTTTGTATTGAACTGAATTGTTGATTTTAGTTTTTTTCTTCTTTTTCTCATGATGTTGTAAATCATCTTTTAAGATTGCAAAACTTAAAAATGTCTTTTTTTAAAGTTGATTAAGTTCAGCTAAATAAAACAAATATATATATCTTCACCAAACATAGCCTCATCTATCACTCATATTCTGATGATGCCCAGGTCTTTCTCATGTGAGTGGATCTGTAGAATATTTGACAAGAGCCACATATTGTCCCGAGAATATTGGTTCCTGGTGGATACAAATGGATTGCAGATGAAGTCATTAAAGGCAGAGGTCACCTATTGGCAAATGCCAATGCTGCCACATCCCACATATGTTGTTTGGGATCCTAGTTAAGATCAAAGATCTAGGGGCAATATATATGGTTCGTTTTCAAAGTACCCTTTTTAGACTCCATCAGCTAAGAACTCTCACTTATGTCCCCAAGGAGCAACATGCAGCTATTCTATGTACCATCAATAACCCAAGGTTAGACCACAGAAACTCCATGTATATTGGACTCCCTGCTTGTAAACTGTGGCAACTGCAACTAGTCCCGCATCGAGCTGTCCATGTAGTAAGTGGAATCTCCAAGAAGGTCTTTTCACTGGTTTCCAGTTCAGTGAAGGGCTTCTTTCAAGATTCTATTCTTGCTTTGTGGGTCCCTACATGGGCTTGACCCACCCCACCCGTTGGAAAAACTGTCACGCTATGAAGCTATTTTTAAGCTCCAATCGGGAAATTGCCTAATAATACATTTTCTAAAATCTTGCTCTATGACCAGAGGTGTTCATATCTTTTTTGTGACGGAAACGCATATCTGTGGAATGCTTGCTTGGGAAAATATACCAGTCATGTTCATTGCGGAAAGGACCTTAGACCTTTCTGATTTGCTAAACTGATGTCTTCCATAACACTTTGCCAGCGCACTGGCTTTTTTTTTTAGTAAATTCTTGCGTGTTGCACTGCCAAGATTGCATGATATAAATATTTCAAATTTCAGTTGTTATTATATATGAAGCAACAATATTATCTGTTAAACTGTGATTCTGACCCTTTATCATATAAGGCACTGTGAGATTCAATAATTTGCCTAGGATCACATGCCTTACAGGGACGTCATTTCACCAAAATGTCAGGGGTAGCTGAAGTTACATCACACCACCTTGACCTCTGATGACATCACATGAAGTGATGTCATTTGACCCCACCCCGAAGTGACATCACGGGAAGCGATGGAACACGGCTTTTCACCCATTGGCAAAACAGAAAATGGCATCACATAGCATTGTTCCTAGGTACACTATGAAAAATATGGTTACAATATCTCTATAATGTGACATACATTTCATACAAGAATGGATCACCATATGTATCGTTAATATCAGGGTGTATAGGCCCATATTACCAAATTGCTGTGAATGCAAGCAGATCTCCAATGCCAAATGATAATGATATGTTATTATATAGCACTTAAGCTTAAGCGCATTATACAGAACAAATGAACGTACAATATCATCCAACCTGTGTTGGTACTCATTTATTGACTTCAGAAGGATTAAAGGCTGAGTTGAGGTGTTTAAGAACAGAATACATCTGTGACTCACCCCCTGAACTGTACCTGAAATTAGCCTTTCATAGGTCTAGCAATTATAGTAAAGAATTCCACAAAGACAGATTATTTGTTATTCCTATTGTTTCTTATTTAAGGTCACTGATCAAAGTGTTACACTTGTGGAACCCCTTCTTTTTTGAAGATGTCTGAACAAGAAAGCCAGTAATTCCAGAATTAAATAGCCACATGGCGCACAAATATTTTTGTTTTTTTTAGGGGGAGCAAAGGTAGCAAGGGAAACCACAGGGGTTGCAGCTGCAACTCCTGGCAACCCCTAAATGATGTCCCTGATGGCTTGGTTAAGCAGTGAAGCCCGGGATTTGAACCCACTCTGCAATTGAGATACTTGACCACATTTCTCCTGAGCCCCATTTGTTAGAAATATTTACATTTCGGATTTCACGAATTGCAATACAACTGTTCAATAGAGATTACTTACAAAGTACATGTAAAACAACCTTTCCATATATAAATCCTTATATAAACATGTTAAGAAAAAAATAGCATAGTTGTGGTTTTATTTTCTATATCAGGAATGGAAAACGACAATAATGCAATGTAATGCAAGTCTGAAAAATCGCCTCTGTTTTATACCACTTTACTTTCTGGACTAAAATGAACACAGTAAAATAAATTGTATGATAAATTCATCTGCCTAATGTCATTGTTTGTACAAGCTTCCATCTTGCTGTTTTGTATGATGCAGAGTTAATTCACATTTCCACAACAAAACAACAGACATTTTTTGAGTGGTAACTAGCAGCTATCATGGATATAAACAACAATTTTAAAATAGTTTTATTTTGTGACTAACTTTGTCTTGGAAGAAGACTGTCAGATTGCGCTACGGTTGGTCCTTGTGGGCAAGGTGGAAATGGGCCGTGCACATTCCAAGATGGCGGTAACATAGGAGGTCAGTGACCTTTCCAAGATGGTGTTGCATTAGGACGTACGCGGCCATGAAAGTAATCACCAGAGGATCACACAGAGCACCCGACAGCTACAAGACGCGCCAGTGGTAAGTTGATGCGTCGCAACTTTCTTCTTCGTTGATATGATGCTGTTCTTGCCTATCTTGCGTTCTCCTTTTTCATTGCCGTTCCAATTCTCCCTGTCTTCTCCCGTTGTGCTTTGCTGCTTGTCTGCCTCCTTCCACAGCCTGGTGGCTGCTCTTCCCTTACTCTTCAGTACTGCTGAGGCCCTTCCCTGGAACAAACTACTGCATCCATCTACAGCAACCATCCTGCACTCCATCCACTTCGCAAACACAGGGTTTTTCTACTTTAAGGTGTGATCCTGAGAGATTGCGATGCCTGAAAGAAAAAGAAATTGGGCCTCATTACGAGATGGGCGCTATGCAGTAATAGTGGAGGTAACAGAATGTTCTGCCACTTTTACAGCACTGCCGAATTAGGGGTATAAGAACCAAAATGGTATTTCTGCTGCTTTATTTATTTATTTTTATTACACAGCGAAAACCGACAGGACTCAGGGCGTGACAAAAACACTTAAGACAAGAACATAAATCACAGGACCTCTAACTGATACATGGGCAGAGAGAGAAGACGTTTTTTTAATACAACTGTATTTACGACCAGTTGCAGCAAAATGCATAGATTTTATAGAAGAAGACAGACAAATAAGCAGTGCTAACTATCCTGGATTGGGCCCCATTGCCCCATTCCCCCTGCCGGATTATCTACCGTGGTGTCTCCTGGCCTCATGAGTAATTTGGCGGTAGTTCCCGACTTTGGGTAGCACTCCGGCCATGCCGCTCCCAGGTAGATTACCTCTGGGTTCAGTGACAATTTGCATCAGGTTATTGCTTCAATGGTTTGTAGTACCTCCTCCCAGAAAACCTGCGCCTTCGGACACTCCCACCACATGTGAAAGAAGGTCCCGCGGGCACCACACTGCCTCCAGCAGGTCGGGTCCAAGGACTTCTGGAAATGGTGCAGACGCTCCGGGGGATAGTACCATTGGTGGAGGAGTTTGACTGCACATTCCTTGTTGGTAATGCATCTGGAGGCGGAGTTGTTTCTAGTCCAAATGTCCACACATGTTTGTTTGTCTATAGGATGCCCTAAATCGCTTCGCAGCGGGACATGTATGTGGGTCTAGCTGCCAGCATGTCGTCTTGTAATAATGTACGAAGCTTGGTGATCAGCCCCTGGCGCGGGCCCTCCTTTAGTGCTTGTTTTAGGGAGTGGAGCTGCCCCATGACCCCTTGTCTAACAGCTGGCTGAGAGATGCAGTGACAGATCTGGGCGTAGGTAAATCTATCCGTTCTGCTAATGAGAAGCGGCTCTTGCAATCCTCGAAAGTAAGCGGGGCGCCATTCTCAAACAGTTGAGAGAGAGTCCGGATACTCACCCGGGCCAACCCCCAAAGTTTGCTATTTCCAGGCCTGGAGAAAAGTCTGGGTTCTGAAGGACTGGTGAAAGTGGACCTGATTCTTTGGGAAGCTTCTTCTTTCGTAGTGCTCAGACCCAAGAGTTCAAGGTGGTTCTAGTGGAGGTTAATACTGTCGGCCAAATGCAGCGCACCCGGCCCGATATGTGTAGCAGGGAGCTTAGCAGGGGGGGGGGCTCTTGGCTTGTTCAATGCGTGTCCACCTTGGGGGGTTTGCGTTCTTGACACAGGCAATAGCGTTCGTTAATCGGGCCGCTATGTAGTAATTATAGAGATTGGTTAGCCCCATCCCTTCCCATTTGGCTGCTCCGGTCATTACCTTTAGTGGTATCCTAGCTCTGCCTCCTTTTCAGACGAACTAGAGATAGTTGCTTCTGAAGCTGCATGAGGGGTTGTTTGGGGAGTTGGACAGGTATGGTCGGGCAGAGGTAAGGGAATCTGGGCAAAAGGTTCATTTTACATGCTGCGACTCTTACCAGCAGAGAGATTTCCTGGTCCTCCCATCTCTTCAAGTCAGCCTACAGTACCTTGAACAGGGGGGGGAAAGTTTGCTGCATATAGTTGCTTTGGGTTTGCTACCATGTGTACCCCCAGGCAAGTTTGATGACGTGGCGCTGCATTTCAGTGGGCATGTTACTCAGAGGCTATTTATAAGATTGTTGGTCATCTTTACCCCCAGTGCCTCTGACTTGGCAGAGTTGACCACAAAGCCTGCCACCTGTTCAAATGCATCTAACTCGGCCAGGGTCGCTGGGAGGGAGTTTTGCCTGTTGGTAAGAGAGAGCATCACTTCATCTGTGTATAGAGATATCTTAAATTGTTCCCCTTTTAGTTCCATCCCTGTTATGCTGTCGTTCTTGCGGATTCTGTGTGCAAATGGTTCCATTACGAGGGCGAAGATTAATGGGAGAGCGGGCATCCCTGTCTCGTCCCACAGAAGGTGGAATAGGGGCTGAAAGCTTTTGGTTTATCCTTAAGGATGTTTTTGGAGCTTGGTAATTGGCCAGTATCATCTTGCGGAACATTGGGCCAAACTGGAAGGCTTCCAGGGTGAGCTGCATGAAGGTCCATTCTACCCGATCAAAGGCTTTTGTTGCATTCAAGTTTAGTGCTGCTAGATCCCGTTGTTCTTGGGATGCCACTTCGATGAGGTTGAGGGCCTGCCGAATGTTGCCCCCTGTGCCTCTCCCCCTGATGAAGCCTGTCTGGTCCGGATTGATGATGGTTGGAAGCACCATCAAGAGTCTGTTCGCCATCACTTCGGAGTAGATGTTTGCATCTACATTGAGAAGCAAAATGGGCTTGTATGAGGCACAGTCCTTTGGGTCTTTTCCAGGTTTTAGGAGCATTATCGTGGTGGACTCTTGCATTGATGGGGTTATGGTGCCTGTTTCGTGAAATGACTTCAAGAGTTCCGTGAGCAACCATCGGGGTCTGGAGCTCTTGGTTTCAGGGCTTTGATCACTGCTTCTACCTCTTCAGCTGTGATCGGGAGATCCAGGGCAGTCCTATCCACTACTGGGTTGTGGGGGAGATTGGCCAGTGCTACCTGTTGCGTCGGTGGCTAAGGGGTGGTTGTCATTGTGTTGATGAGGTGGGTTGTTGCTAGCTGCAGGTTTGCCTCTTCCCCGTACAGGGTTGAGCCCTCAGGGTCCCTTAAGGCTGTGATGAGATTTCTCCTTCGCACTTTCACCAGTATACTGACCAAAAACCTGTTGGCTTTATTGCCATTTGTATAGTAGATTTGCTTTGTTCTGATCAGGGCCTGGGCTGTATCTTCCGCGTAATTTGCCTCTAATTTGATGCGGGTGATTCGAAGGAGTTTGGCTGCTTTAGGTCACCACCCTTTCCTGAGGATTTTCTCAGCCGACTCCATTTCCCCCTCCAGCTGTTCTTTCATCTTGCTACATCGTCTCCTATATGCCACTGCTTGGGCCATCAGTTCCCCTCTCACAACCACTTTCAGAGCCTCCCATCTAGTAGCTGTGGAGGTGAGATCCCGAGGGTTCTCCTTAAAATAGTTGTGGATAGCTTTGGCTATGGCGTCTCGTACTGCCATGTCGTGTAGCATTGGCTCTTAGAGGGACCATTGGGGTCTTGTCGGGGGGTCGGGATCGAAGACACATGCTGTTAAGATTATTGGAGCGCTGTCGGAGAGAACCTTTGTGCCTATTTCCACCTCATCAGTAAAGGAAAGTAGTTGCGGGCTGGCAAGTAGCATAACAATCGGCGAGGAGGTGCAGTGGACGTGAGAGAAGAAAGAGAAGTCTATAGCTTCTGGTTAAAGGACCCTCCACGTATCTACGACCCCCAGCAAATTAAATAGGTGGCGTAGGTTTAGCGCGATCTTGAAGTCTTTGGGCGAGGGGTTATTTGACTTATCCATTAAAGGGTTTGGGACCCTATTGAAATCACCTCCCATGACCACCTGGCCTTCGTGGAAGGGGAGAATCGTTGATTACAGCTCCGTGGAGAATGTTTCTTGGCCCTCGTCTTGGGTGTAGACTGCGATTAGGGTGTGCAATTGGCCAAATAGCTCCCCTTTCACTGCAATGTATCTTTCCTCCGGGTTCTGCAGAACCTCTCGTTCCGTGAACGGTGTGCCTTTTGCTAACAGGATCACTGTGACACCCCTCTTGTTACCTCTGGATGCCAGATATTGTTTTGGGAATGCTCTGTCTCGCAGTCGTGGGAAGTCTGTTGAGAGCATGTGCGTCTCCTGGAGGAAAAGCACCGAGCTCTGAAGGTCCCTTAGAAGCCGGAGAGTTGACTTGCGTTTCTCTGGAGAGTTCAGACCCCTGACATTCATAGAAACATAGCGCAGTTTCAGGTGCGTTCGGGCAGAGGGGCTGTTAGCGGGTTTTTGCCTTCTAGTGCCACAATGTGTGTTCATTTCTGCCGCAACCAGGGTTTACATTTTTCCAGTCTGGTCCCGAATATGACCTGGGAACGAGAAGAACAAACAAAAAACAAAAACAAAGTCAAACTGGGCCCACAGTATCTTGGGGCCAGAGTGTGTATCAATAAACTCGGCTGGGGCATATCGTGGGACGCCCGAGCCTCGAGGATGAGTTCTGGCATGGAGAGTCAGTTACTTTTTACTAATTCCCTTGTCATGGAGGGTTTGCATCTGGAGGTGAGGGGTAGGCTAATGCCTGCATTAACTGGCTTGGTGTCTTCCCTCCTTTGGGTATCTTCAACAAAAAATTTGCTGCAATTTCCTCTCAGGGGACAGGCTCATTAAGTCTTCATCCGAGGTTACAGGTTCCCCCCTAGAATACCTCCTGCCTCCTCCAATTAGTGAATTATGCGTGATTGGCCTTCAAATGAGAACTGGAGAGATGCCGGGAAGAGCCAAGGGTACTTGATTTTATGGTCCTGGAAGAAGGTTGCCAGGAGCATGAGGGCTCTATGCCTCTGAACTGTCATGGCTGCAAGGTCCTGATAGATTTGCAGTGAGGCCCCTTGATAAATTCAGTCCCCCTGGGTGCGACTTGTGGTCATCATTTACGGCTTTGTAGAATCACTTCAGGTGAATCCGCTGCCTGGGAGCCCCTTCGACTCTGCAGTCTGTGAGTGAGGTCCAGTAAGAGTAAGGACTTGTCGCAGTCGGGAGGAGGGTTTGGAAGAGGTCGCTGACGTAGGCCAGCAGGACCTGGTCCGAGATTGAAGCTGGAACTCCTCTGATTCGAATGTTGTTCCTGCGGGCCCTGTTCTTCAAGTTCTCCTGCCTGTGTTTCATTCCCTCGCTGTCCTGTTCCAGAGCGTGCAGTTTCCTTTGCAAGTTTGTGAGCTGAGTTTACTGGTCCAAGACCTGGTCCTCGTTTCCACTGACCCTGAGCTCCACTTCTTCCATTTGATTATCTTGCCCTTCTATCTTGGTTGCCACCTTCGTCATGCATCTCTGGAATTCTGACTTGATGTCTGCCAACAGGGCCTGCATGTCGTCCTTCGTGGGCCATTGGCCAGGGGATCTCTCGGGTGATAGGGCTTGGGCGCGTCCAGAGTCAACTTTCTTGGACTTCTCCTACGGCTGTAGCATGTTGGCAATGTCCGCTGATTTTGAGAGCTTCTGTTGTTTGGCCATCTTGGTTAGCGAGGTTGAGGGTGTTGTAACTTAGGCTTTCTATGGGCTTCTGGCCAGTGCCTGGGTGAGCTTAGGGCTCCCGCTGCTCCCGGTGTTGTTCGGCTTGGGGTTTGTTGCCCTGGTGGTGATCTGGGCTTGGGGCGCCTCACACTCCCCCTTTCTCGCTTGCTGTGTCCTGCTAGTGTGGGTCTCGTTGAACAGGAGGGGAAGAGGGAGGAAGAGGGAGAAGGGCAGGAAGGGCCCCCAACACCCACTAGTCTCGTGCAGGCTGAGGAGGATCTAACGGCTCAGGGTGAATTGTGGCGAGCCTCTCAATGTCTAGCCTTGGAGCGTTAGTTGAGAGTTTAGAGAGGCTGAGCCATGTGGTGCTCCCCCCAGGCTGGGAGTTCATGGCTCAAGCCTGCTTTAGGGCAGGAGCTCCTCTTATGTGGGATTGCGGGACAGCCGGAGCGCTTTTGTGGGCTACCTTGTGTCTGGCGGGGAGGATATGCTGGGGATTCTGGTGAGGCTGCCCTGTGCTGCTCAAAGGGTTGAGGTGGCGCCCTTGGGCTTGCAGAGGCTCTCACCTTCATATCTTCTTGGATGCTTGTCGGAGGCTCGCCGGCTCGCTCTCAGAGCCCCTCCATTCTTGTTGGGCTGTTACAGCTGGGTTTCGCTCCACCCCCATGGTTGCTGCCTTGGGCGCCCTGCGGGGGATCTGCTTGCTGATGACTGGCTGCTAGGGCTAGGCTTTTTGCTGTGCAAGCAGGGGGTCCATCTATATTTTCATGAGGGCCTTTCCGCGCCCTCCAGGGTGGCTGATGGGAACCCGCCCACACAGCAGCTGCTGTTAGGGCTCTCCTATGTCATGCAGTTGCCTGTGCTGGCTTCTTCTGCTTCATGGCCATGTTTGTTGCTGGCTTGTTGCTGAGAGCCACCTGCTCCTCTGCTCAGGCTGCAGACCTCGATGGGGCCCCACTCACCAGCGGATCCTTGCTTCTGTGCATTTGGTGGCACTGGCCAGGTTCACCCCAATTATCTCTCGGCTAGAGTGCGTTGCGACGTTGCAGGGGCTGAGTCGCTGCTTGCTGGTTGGGGTGTCCAGACTACCCCAGAAGGCAATCCAATGTTGCCCCGGGTGGGTGGGGTGGGGGGTTCTAGGGCGTTGGAGCAGCAGGCTCCTCCATTCTCCCTTTCAGCTAACCCTGGAAGCTGCCATTTTTATTCACCAGGGAGTTAGCTGGTGTTTCCCCTCTCCACGGAGTTTCATGGTCTAATGCCAATTTCACCCCCCGTTCCGGCGATCAACTCGAGGATTTTCCGCCACGGTAATCTGTCTCTGCTCCTTTTATGACAGCTTATTTCCAGTGCATTTGAGTGAGAACTCAGGTGTCCCACGGAGGCTTTCAATGAGGCGACTGCATTGCCAGCACCTCAAGCCACGCCCCGAGAGAAGAGATTTACATTTTTATTCAAAGAGGTATGTTTATAAAAGCTTCTAAAAGGATTATAGATTCCTTTCTACGCGCAGGTGGAAATACCACAAAAATACAGCAGAAATGGATGGTATTTACACCAAAAATAAAGTGCAGTTACCTCCAACTAAAAGGTGGAGGTAAATGCATACATGTGATGGAAATCAAGTCACAGGTGCACACAATCCACTCAGGAAGTGTATATAAGGCCCACACCTGACCCAAACATACTTTCCAACACCACGCTGCCACTGGCAGGTGCTAACTGGGACATGCAGTATCTTCTGCTCCACATTGAGCTGCAGAAGCAGGAACAGTAGCACAGGGCACAGGGTGCAGAGAGGAGGCTTCTGCTCTTCTACCTTTGACACGGTCAACCATGCCATCCCGCTCAACAGTCTCCGTAATAACCTGGTTATCACTGATCAGGCCCTGGCTTGGCTGACCTCTTTCCTCTCCGATCGACCCTCCCAGGTCCAACTTTGGTCCTCTCATCTATTTGCATCTCTACCTCTGCTGTTCCCCAGGGGTCTAACGTCTCTACCTGGCTTTTCAACCAATACCTGGCACTTCCTGCTCACCGCATTGCTGCTCTCTGCCCCAACTTTTAGTGCAATGCGGATGACACTCAGCTCATTCTCGGGCTCCCTTCAGCCACCTATTCTCCTTCTCTCATCTCTGACTGTCTGTCTGCTATCCAGGAGTGGTGTGCCACCAATGATCTCTGCCTTAATGCCAATAAAACTGAGATTCTCCTCTTCTGTGCACCCACTCCCTCCTTTCCTATCACACTTTGGCTGGCCTCTCTTGGCACTCTTCCTGCTCCCAGCTATGAGGCTAAAAACCTCGGGGTCATCTTTGACTCCACACCCTCCTTCTCTCCTCACATCTCTGACGTCTCTAAGAAGTCACACTACCAGCTGCACCTCCTCAGAGGTATTCTTCCTTTCCTCTCCTTCCCCCAGCAGCTCACTGTCTCCAGAGCTCTGGTTCTCTCTAGGCTGGACTACTGCAACAGCCTCTTTCTAAATCTGCCTGCCTCTATTCTCTGCCCTCTGCAACTCATCCAAAACAAGACTGTGAGACTTGTCCTTGGCCTCAAGCCCAGGGATCGTATCTCTCCAGGACTGAAATCTCTGCACTGGCTCCCAGTGGCTGAGAGGATTAAGTTCAAAACCCTCTGCATTGTCCACAAGGCTTTCTGGGGCCTCAGTACCTTCAACTCTCTCTTCCTAAATATCTTCCTTCTCGAGCTCTTTGCTCATCCGCCTCCAACTCCCTCAGGGTCAATCGCTTCTCCAAGCAACAAGTTGGTGGTAGATCTCTTTCCTCTTCTGGGGCCTCCCTCTGGAACAGCCTCCCTGCTGCTCTGAAAATTGAGGAGAACCATCTCTGGTTCCGGAAGCACCTCAAGTCCTTCCTCTTTCCTTCTGCTTTCTCTCCTCCTCTCCCCTGCTGAACTCCTGGCTGAAACTGAAACTGCACTGCCCCCCTGGCAACCCTTGCACTCTGGGGCTGTCTCTGTATCCCTACATCCCCCTACCAGCACTTGACACCTGATGTCTGAACTTACCCTTGCACCTGCCACCAGCTGGCTGCACTTCTTATTTATTGTTCTTACTAGCTGTTCCTGGCCACGCGTTGCTGTGGCTCAGTCTGGTTAAATGGAAAAGAAAGAAAAGAGAAAGTGCACGTTTCTGATATGTTTCATTTCACAATGCTTGTGGGTCGTTTTTAATGGCTCTGGCTGTTCTCCAAGTTGAGGCAGTTTAATTTTACCGGCGGCGCAACACATTCCTTTAGTTTCTCCATTACATTTCAGAGACTTGCATTAAGGACACACTTCATTCATAGTGCCGATGGGAACATGCCGACTCAAACTATAATCATCAGCTGGGTTGTACCGGAATGCAAGGCGATTGTAATTGCGTGATTGCTGAGCACGGAGTCGTGTTTGACGCTGATCTGCCATTTCTCGTTGACATCTTTCAGCCACTCTTCTTTTGAGAACGAAGCAGATCTGAAGCTGCAGAACGCGATCGTCGTGCTTGCAACCGTGCATCCTGAAGTCTGGCTGCAAGTCGTTCTGCTACTTCCTCTGCACGTATTTGAGCCATTCTAAATCGGAAACATTGAAAGGAATCGTAAAATATTTAATATAGTGTGTGTTGATTTTATGTCCAACAGATGGCTCTGTTTTTCAGTAAAATATTTAGTATAGCGTGTGTTGCTTTTACGTCCAATAGATGGCGCTGTTTTTCAGAAAAAGCATGTTTTACCTGTCACAGGTGTGACATCTATGTATAGTAGGTACATAAAAACACGTGCCTATTCGAATGCAGCATTGTGTCAAAATTTCAAAGCCATTGGTGAAGGAAGAACTTTCGGAGATTTAAGATGCTGAACAAACGAACATTTACATTTTTATTTATATAGATTTACTGTTTATTATTTATTTACTGATGTCCTATGTACTATGTACTGCACTTCCCCTCCCCCCTTGCACCCCATCCCTCACCTGCACTTGCGCAATCTCAATGTCACCCGGCCTAGTAAGATCGTTGTCTGTCTTCCCTCTGTTCCCCTTCCTTGCCTCGTTGCGCCTTGAAACACTTGTGTATAGGCGAGTTATAAATGCCATATCATATCATATCATATCATGCAAGATGAGCGCCCATTCCCCGGGTCAAGGTCTCACCTTGGGCATTGACTGATGCCCAGCTCATTATGCTGTACCGGCTGAACAGGGAGACCATTGCAGAGGTTCTGCGGGTCTGTAAATTAGATGGGTTGTAAGGGTGTCTGTGGTGGATAAGGAGGTTTTGGTTGAGAGCAGTTAGCCTGATGGGATAGTGTGGTTGGGGATTGCTCTAATGGGTATAAGGTTTCTGGCGATAATAGCTGCTCCGCCTCCTTTAGATACCAGTCTGTCTTTCGTGAGGATAGTGTAACCATCTGGGATGGCCATGAAGAGTGCCGGGACAGCGGCTGGATGCAGCCAAGTTTCTGTGATTGCTAGGAGATCAAGGTTGTTGGAGGTGATGAGGTGATATATGTTGAGGGCATGGGCGAGGAGGGATCTAGAATTGATGAGGGCTCCATTGAAGTGTGTAATGGCATCCACTTTAGTGTCATCAAAGGAGGTAACATTTTAGGAGTGGGTTTGGGGTTGGCGGGATTGGTGGTTTGAGTATGGCAGGGGCTAAGGCAGGAGTTATAAGCACTGTTTCAGTGGTGGTGGTGGTATGAGCTGTTGCTGGAGTGGTTATCCTGAGTGTGGCGTCGACACCTCTAGGAACATTGGTCTTGGATATGATTACCGGGGCATCAACATTAAGAGCTTTGCTTTCTAGAGACTTGACTTGTACCACTCAAGAAAGACTACTGGACTTTCAGCAAGGAATTCTAGATGTGTTGACATGCACCAACCACTTCTAACAACTAGCACAGGAAACCGCCTAGCCATAGGAGGCATGTTTTACCCTGTATCACAGGGTTCAGCTGAATAGTTAAAGGACATGTTGGCTGGGTTCACCAGACCTTCATCCTTTGATCAGTTGATAAAATTGATGTTACAAATGGATTTTCGCATACAGGAGAAGAAAACAGAAAAGAGGAGACATGGGACAGGGATGGCTTGCTTCCTAACTCCCACATCTCCTGAAACAGTAACCAGTCCATCTGCAGAAACACCTGAATCCATACAAATTGGGGCCGCACAGAGGCAGCTCTCAGTGGAGGAAAGGAACAGAAGAACCAATTGTGCATCCTCCTCACATTTTTTGAGACATTGCCCCCTAGCCCATCCTCGTAAACAGGAAAACGCCAGCTGTCGTCCCTATAAGGGACAATGGTCTGGGTGTGGAACAAGAGTCCCATCAAACCCTCACCAACTACCATGCTACTGAGGCTTAGTATACCCATTTGATGGTCCTGAAGGTGTTACTGTGGTTCCAAGAAACTCATATCTTAGATGTCCCTGCCCTAGTAGGCTCAGAAGTAGCTGGAATCTTTATGGATCACGCTTGGGCAGGGCTTATGGGAATTCCTTGTATAAAGAAATCTATCACTTTACCAGTAGAAGGTGTTGACGGCAGATCTTTGGAATGAGGTCCCATTATCAAAAACACAGTAGAGCTGAAGATGCAAATAGCTCAACATCAAAAGACTGTGGGCCTCATTACAAGGTAGGCGGTAAGGGTTTACCGGTACCGGTATTTTACCGGTACCAGTAAATCCTTACCGCCTTACTACGAGGTCCCTTTGCGGGTTGGGGTACTTAACGCCTGCTTTTTGCAGGCGTTAAAAACCAACCCGCAAAGGGACCCAGGGAGTTAATTACGGTACCGCAATTTGCGGTGCTGTAATTAGCGCCTTCCCCATTCCCATTATGCCCTATGGGGCAAAAATGGGAATGGGGAAGGGCAATGGTGGAAGGGGTAATTACCGCCCCGCCAACCTTGGAATGGGGCGGTAATTCCCCTTTCCACCAAGGCGGTGCCGGTATTTTACCGGCATGAACCATGGCGCTAAGAGCGCCATGGTTCTCCGCCTACCGTGTAATGAGGCCCTGTATCTTTTTACATAATACAGGCCACTAATTTTATGCTTATTTTACGAATCCCCAAGCTGACCCACATAATCCATATATAAATTGGATAGCATACAAAATTTCTTTGGGCTCGGAATTCTGCACTTCGCCGTGTCTGGCTACAACAGCCCACCTGCTGCACTCCTACAGAATTAGAATCCTCCAGAGACACGATATGTCTGCTATTATGTGTCATTCCTTAGAACTATGCCTCTTACCACCAGTTCTTTCAGAAAGAGACCTCAAAAACCCTTCTACTCCATAGACCTGAAGACTTCTCCATCAAATTCTTTCTCAACACAACTGTTCCTTTCAGTCACATGTTCATCTTGTCCTCATTGGAAAACGCAGCACTGAAAGACTACTTACAGGAGAACCTTGAAAATTGATTATTTAGGGAATTTACCTCTTCTGGCAGGGCGTGTTTATTTTTCATACCAAAGAAAGACCCCCAAGGAATTAAGACTGTGCATTGACTATCAAGGCTTGAACGTATCTCTCTCAAGGAAAAGTAACCCCTGCCATTGATCCCAGATGCAGTCCAACGGGCACAGATATTCACCAAGTTGGATCTTCGAGGGGCATAACATCCCTTAAGGATTGAGGAAGGGGATGAATGGAAAACAGCCTTCAGAACACTTTTTGGCCATTACAAGTATTGTGTGATGCTATTCGGCCTTGCCAATGCCCATGCGGTTTTTCAGAGCTTTATCGACCATCTTTTCTCTGACCTCCCCTTGCACTCTGTGATTGCCTACTTGGATTATATCCTGATTTTTTCTTGCAGCCCTCAAGAACATCAGGACCATGTCATGCAGGTACTCCACCATCCAGAAAGGAACCCCGTAAGAACCAAGCCGGAAAAGTGTGCATTTAAGGCTACATCGTTTCCCTATGTGGGATATATACTCTCTGCTCAGGGAGTGGCCATTGAACAGAGCAATAATGGACTGGAGAGCACCTTCAGATACAGAACTTGAACAATGTTTGCGATTAGCCACCTTCTATTGCAAATTTATTGCAGGCTTTTCAAGAGTTCTACCTTTAACAAATCTGTTCAGGAAAGACCAGAAATTCATCTGGGACAATGTTTTGCTTTTGCCTGGCCATGTGGAGGCACCTCAAACATACACCCCCCGGACCCCTAACAAAACAAGTTATTGGACTCAGATAGGCAAGAAATCACACTTAAACCACTAGTTATAAAATAAGAAAACAGCTTGTTACAGGCCCTTTATTCACACATTATACATACACATAACATATTTATAGTCAATTATATAAAAGCCTAGAAAAATAGCATCACCATAAGAATGGTTGCCGAAGGCACCTTCATCTCCGCCACCACAACAGTGCTTTGTCCTAGACCAGTTAGGCAGAGAGATCACTCATACTAACGGGGTCTGGGCCGGAGCGTCCTCCCTCTCAGCGAGACTGCATCACCCGGGGGTCCAGTTCTATCTGTCTTTCCTAAGAGGAATACCTTAATGGGGGAGTCCTCGCCCCTCTAGATTACCAGACCGCCCTCGACCAAAGAGCAGGCAATAAGCATGAGGAGCCAAGAGTGGAAAATTCCAATTAGAAGTGGAAAAACCCAGCTTCTCTTTGTTGCCTCCTTTCCTAGTACCCCTTATCACTGCACCTGCAGAATTCTCCAACTCCCTTTCTGGCTCGTCTTTCGGTGGACAATACAACTATCCCCACAGTTAGTTCATCTGACATCATTCTGTGATCCTGCCTCCGCTGCAGAAATGCACGTTTACTTACTGAGCCCACGAAAATGTAGGCTTTCATTGCGGTAATGGAAGTGAATGTCCAAAATGGCAGTGCATCGGCACCATGTTCTTTTAGCTAATTTTTCACACACGCAATACACTTCACTCCTTGGACAGTCAACTACCATAACCCAATGGGCAAAAAGATGGTTCCCAAAACTTAAAGAACATCCTCCACAAATTTGGAATACAGGAAACACAACAACAGCAACAAATCAAAATAACTAAAACCCCAAAGACCCAAATAAAAACATAACACCATGCCTCGGGAATTCATGCAAACAACTGACCAGACCAGTTCCCGTCCCGATCTTGAGTACCTGGGCAATAAGATCTTTCAACCCAACAATGTGTTTTTCAACGGAACAGGAACGATCCTTCAAATTAAAACAACACATCCATTCTACAGCATCACACCCCAAATGATGCTTCAAAAACAAATAATCAATAGCTGCCCTATTTTGAAAAATAGCCTTTGTAACATTTCTATTATCTAATAATAGCTCAGTTAAAGCCTGCAATGTCTTGTTAACCCCTTTAACTACCAAGCAGGCTAGTTTAATCATGGTTTTATATTCCCCAGCGGCCAAACCCCAAATCCCTAGTAACGAAATAGCTAAAGCCAATACTTCAGTTTCAGAAAACAAATGCACATCAGAATTACAATCAGGTGAAAGGGTGGTATAATGAATAGCTTGTGTAGACCACCGAACAGTACGCTGTAAGGCAGACATCATTAAGCCAAGACGTGATAAAGCACATGGGCCACCCGAAATATTAGTAGGAATATATGAATAGGTATAGTTCCCACAGGAGAATAACCAACCTGTAGGAAGGAAGTTTCACATGGTTCAACAGACTGGCAGTTAAAACAGTATGATTACACAACGTGTTATTAGATACATCAAAACACACACTTGTTGGTCGCGCACATAAGTGCTGCTCGAAATCCGTTCCTCGCTCCTCCTGGTTCAAACCCAATTTTTGACATTTACCAATGAAGTTCGAGTCACAAGTCATTTGATAACAAACATTAGCAGGAGCAACATCATAGGTGATGATGCGAGTCATGTTTCTCCATTTGCGGTTGGAATCTGCAAAAAATGTACAATACTCATACTCAGAGAAAGTATTTTGTACGTCGGAATCTTCCACCAAAGAATCCTTGTGCAATACCCAGAATAGATAACGCAATACCAGGGTAGGCGTTGGTATAGCCACCAGGCAGGTGGAAATCAAATTTTTGGAATCGTGTACATCCGCCAGGCAGAAATGTGAAATGTTTAGCACTTGTCGTGCAAGGTAAACCCATATATTCACAGGTTGCCCGACAATGGCTGAATAGCCATGCTGCACAAAGGACATAGAAACTGCAGAAGGGGGCGCCCTCGTCGTTTCCTTGGCGCACCGTGATATGCTGCAATAGACGCATCATCCGGTACAAAGGTGGTATCAGACGTGTCAGTCCTCATCCAATCTCCTGACTCCATCTGTAGAATGGAGACATTTGCCACCTCTTCCAGCATTTCCCCAGACCCCCCCGAAGATACTCTACTGCGCTTCACGCAGACAACCAGTATTCTCAGGATCTAAAAAATCAGAATTCAAAAACAAGATATCAGTGGAATACATCACTCGTGCAAATAACATTTGTCAGTGGGAATATGAGTCCATTTTCTTTTTCCAGGTTCCATCACAAGAGCCATCTGATCCTCTCCTGATGCTATGACATCCGCTGGGACAGGCAAACCATTAGGCTTTTCCACCCACACTTTGGAACCCTGAACGATTGTATCTGATGAGCCAAAACCCTTGTCCCCATGAGTTGTCACTACCGTAGGTGTCTCCACTTTCTTCACCATGGACAGTTTGCTAGGTACCAGTATCAATTGTGCCACCCTATCCCCCTTATGGATGGGCCTCATTCTCTCCACTATTCATGAGGATTGCCTTAATTTCACCTTGATAGTCTGCATCCACAATTCCTCCCAATACTTGAATACCTCTCAGGGCTAAGCCAGATCTGGGGGCAATTAAGCCCATATGTTCAGACGGAATTTGCACCCTGATCCCTGTCTCAATCACAGTAATGCCCCTGGGCTCCAGTTGGATTTCTTCCCTCGCATGCAAATCCACCACCGCAGAATCAGGGGTGGCTCGATAAGGAGCCAATGCCTCAGGGGACATTTCCCAGTATAAAAGCTTTTCCATGACTCTGTTAGGTCTGAATTGTAAAGCTGGAGTTAACATATGCATCAATGGAGTCTCACCGTTTGTAATGGGACGGTGTTCAATATCTGATTTAAATCCAACACGCGCTCTGTACACACTTTCAGTGTGCCATCACCAGTTTTGAGCAGCTGTTCTTTCAACAATCCATGAATTCTCTCAATTAACCCTGAAGCCTCAGGGTGATCGGGGACATGACAACTCCATTCAATACCTTTTTCCTGACAATAATCCAAAACCAATTTCCCCTTAAAGTGTGACCCATTATCACTTTGAATCTGTAAGGGAACTCCATAATAGACAGCCACTTGATCTAACAATTTAATCGAGTTCAATTGGGAGCTCTCTTACATGGCGACACCATTCAATAGCCGGAATACGTGTCCACAATAGTACAAATAGTACATGCATATTGACAGCCTCAGCTAATGGGCATAGGACCAATATAATCGATCTGTCAAATCTGTCCAGGCAATTTTCCCCATTTCAACGTGCTGTGAATTATATGTGGAATAGATCCTTGCTTCTGATGTTGACACATGGGACATTGTACAATCACTGTTTTCACAATCTCTAATGGAAGACTAATTCCCCTGTCTTGCGCCCAACTGATAGCTTTTTCTCTGAGATGCCCACTCTTCTGTAGGCCCATTTAGCAATCCCCTTCAAATCATCTTCCTCAGCCCTCGTGTCCAGGACCAACATCTTGGCATGTTCGTCTGCAAAAGAAGTGAACCATCATTCTAGTGAATCTGTTGCACAATGGGTGCCTACATGATACACAGTTACTGCAGTATGCAGTAGCTTTTCAGCAATGTCTTGCCACAGTTCCTTTCCCCATACTTCTTTAGCATGAATTTTCCATCCATTCTTTTTCCAGGTAGGCAGCCACACAACCAACCCATTAGCAACAGATCATGAGTCCGTATAAATATGACAACACCCCAGCGCTTCTTGTTTCAAAGCCTGATATACGGTTCCATGTGTTCAAATTGTAGCAAAAATGGCTGTTTACACAAAATATCATGGCAAAAAGGCAGTGGTTTTGCCACTGCAATCCATGTAAAGGATGCAGGGGACACCCCCACAACCCCCAGACCCATTATACCATTTAAGGGGAGTGGGGGACACCCCCACAAACCCCGCTCCTCTTAAATGGTATAACGGGGTACACCTTTACCAGGTCAAACCACAGCATTTTTGCTGCGATTCTTTGCACAGTTGACATTTTTGCAGCGTTTTTATTACTGCATACCCTGATATACGGCATACAGTTCCGCAAATTGACTACTCTTTCCTTTTCCAGAGGTGGTTAAAACCTTTTTCGATTTAGGATTATATGCGACAGCTTTGCAGTGTCACTCAGTTCCCACACATATAGTGGAACCATCAGTGAACCAGGCATGCTCAACTTGTTCACTCGTTAAATCGCCATAGGGGATTCCCCATTTAATTGGAGACTCACCAATTTTCCTCTCCTCCTCAGACTCCAGATCTACTAACGGAACCCCCGCCACTTGCTCGTGTAGTTTCGCAACTCCACCCTTTCCTGTCTTGGCACGATCTTGAATGTACCATTTCCATTTGATAATACTGGCCTCTTGTGCATGACCTATTCAATGTGTTTAATGGGGGTTCAGAACCCACTGCATGATCGGTATTTCCGGTCGGATCAATACAGGATGACCTACTGTTATTTGTTCTGTATCCGCAAGTGCCCAATAATATGCTAACAATTGTTTCTCAAAGGGAGTATATCTGTCACCAGTTTCGGGCAACTTCCGACTCAAAAATCCTGAAGGCATCCGCTTCCTGTCCTGTTTTTGCCACAAACAACAGTTCGCAAAGGTATCCTGTACAGATACATTTAGCTCCACCTCCCCATCCCTCAATGGCCATATATCAAGCCCTTTCTGTATGGTGGCTTTGGTTAGTTGGAATGCTCTATCTTGCTCCTCACCCCATTCAAAATTGAATTTCTTGCAGGTCACTTTGTAAAGGGGCACCAAAATATGCCCCAAATGTGGTATATGTTGGCTCCAGAATCCAAACATCCCAATAAACTGCTGAGCTAGTTTCTTAGTCCTCGGAGTGGAAAACTCAAGGATCGTTTGCTTAGCTTTTGGCACCATTTCACGATGCTCATTAAGCCACTGAATCCCCAAGAAAATCACAGTCTCTGCTGGACCTTGGGTTTGCCCCTCATTGATTTCCCCACTTTCCTTCCGTAGTCCTTCCATGATAAGATCTAGGTGCACTCGCTCATCTTTTCCCTGTATCAAAATGTCATCAATGTAATGCACAATTTGTACATCTGGTTTGCACTGAATTTTATCCAAATGTTTCGCCACCAGCCGGTGACAGATTGTCAGGCTATGCATGTTTCCCATTGGCAGGCATTGGAACGTATACTGCTCCCATTCCAGGAAAATGCAAACTGCTCCTGACTTTCCTCAGCAATCCGTACAGTGAAGAAGACATTGGCCAAGTCTAACACTGCATACCAGATTCTGTCAAACGTTTGTACATTCTCAACCAAAGTCACTGCATCAGGGACTGTGGGTGTTAACGGAGGAGTGAATTTATTCAACTCGTGATAATCTACAGTCATCCAGTAACTTCCGTCTGGTTTCTTAATAGGCCAGACCAGATTGTTCCAAGCTGTGGTTACGGGGCACAATACACCGGCTTCTACATACCCTTTAATGATATCTGGAATTTCCTTTTGCCCCCCCGGAATCCAATATTGGTTCATGGATACTCTTTTTGTGGCTAATGGGACCAGCACCGGGGGCATCTTCATCTTTCCTACAATCACAGGGTACAAGTTAGAGAACTCACCCAAAACTGATATAAAGTTTCCCTTCCAATCCATGGGTTAACCCCTCTAAAATGTCAAATCCAATAATGTACTCAGGAATTGGGACAATTAACACCTGATAGATGTCGCTTTTCAAACTTCCGATTTTCATGTCAATTTTAGTCTGAACCACAGAAGTCTCTTTTCCCCCTAAGCCTGTAATCGTAAAATGTTGTCCCTTAAACCTTGAAGGATTCACATGTATTAATGAGGCCTCCTCCCTGGTATCAATTAAGGCGCGGACCTCCTGTATGTTTCCTAATTGCCAAAATAATTTCACCTTTACATGAGGCCGTCTGTGTACCTTAATGTGGGCAGTTTTTACCGGAGTTTGACCACCATCCTGTTCATAATTTGAGTGCGTGTGTTTAGACTCCATTTCCACCATGCCACTCACCATTTTCCTCAAATCCGCATAAATCGGCTGGTGTGGTGGGGACACACACGGGAACTCCTTGTCCCTCCGGTGGGGGTTCAGAAGAAACCTCACCCCTCTTGGGTTTATGTACCTCCTGTCGCTTCACTTGTTTATAACGCTCTTTCCCATCTAGTCCTCGTTTTTTATACAATTGATACATTTCCCGTGTCTCAATCCCATCAATGTCTTCCCGCGGCACTCCATCTTTTAGCAGTGCCAAAAACATATCCTTTCTGGATACATGAGAATTTTGCTGTCAAACCTCTTCCTGGGGGTGCGTCTTTCACTCTGCCCCTCCCTTTCTCTCTCTCGGGGTCGTTTCGCAGCTTTTCCCCATTCTCCTAGGTCTGCCAATTGCCTGAGAGCATCCACCACTTCATCTGTCATTTGACCAGTCATTCCCGCCAAGAGGGTCATCATGACATCCTTATACTCCGGTGAGGCTGTTCGAATGATAGTATTTCTGTCTGAAACGGATAATGCTACAATTCCCATATTTTGAGGAGTATCTAATGAATTGCCTCACTCTTTGTATGGCCTCTCTGAATGTGTACCACTTCCTGTCCTCAGTCGGCAAACCTGAAGCGATAGGATACTTACGGTTACACCCTTGGGACGCTAGTTGTAATAAAAATATTTTCACCTTTCCCCCATCCTCTTCACGAGGAGGACCTACATGTAACACTTCCTGCACAGGAGTTTCCTGCGTCAATGGCAGAAACCTGGCGGCGTCCGTGGCATCTTCCCAGAGACCTGCCGCCTCTGCATCAAATAACCTGACCATCCAGGTTAACAAAGATTCACCAGCCCTTTGTTTCAATCGACTGATTATTTCCCCATCCTCTTGCTTGGAATAATCCTTGAGCGTTGTCAACTCTACCAACCCCTCTCCTGGATTATTGGGATTGGAACCAGCTCGTCTACGCATCACAGGTTTAGCTGTTATCTCCGTCCGACCAGACTCTGGCCTGGGCGAGACGTCTGGCTCCAAACCACTCTCCGTACTAGTGCTGTCAAATAAATCTCCATCCCAAACCATTCCTTTTCCCCGTCATTTCTTGGTATGCACTCATCCATAGATCAACATTTGAGTTTGTTCCCAACATCCAGGTGATCCTGCTATTTCTGTCACATCAGGACAATTCATTCTCTTCATTTCGTTTTTTTAATTATTTTTTTTTTTTATTGTGATATAGCCAACTTATAAATCATGACTTTTTACACAGTAATACCTTAAACATTACACAAACTCATCTAGACAGAGCAGAAGACCAATATTTGCAAAAAATAAGGACAATACATTGAAAAACAGAGTATGCACTAAAACCAAAAAGAAAAAATGTATAAAAAGATTAAGGACAAAGAAAAACACACTACAATTCTAGTGTAAAGGAGAGAGAGAGAACAAATCACACATCCCACCTTATTGTCTTAATTCTTTGTCCATATCCAAAAACTTTAAAATTTGTAAAATCCTCACTATTTCAACATTCATAAACACTACATTGCCTGATGCCAATCTTTCCCAGAAAGCCCCAATGTCCAAGGAATCGACATTTCGAAAAAACCTTTGCAAAGTATGCACTCTTAAGTCTTTGGTTCCTGGGCAGACTGTCAGCAGGTATTTTAATGTCTGTTTTTCCTTCATCTTGCATTTCTGACAAATATCAAACAGGTACAGTTTCTTGTCCCTAATATGTAGTATTTCAAGCGTCAAAATTAAATTCAATCTGAATCGTAGGAAGATCGCTCTAACACTTGGGTCGGGGATTTCCTTAGGTAGGTAGGCAAGACAGATCTAGGTTTGTCCAATATTGGGGACGAGGAAGACAATTTAACTGTCCTAATTTTCTTAATTGTTAATCCAGTCCCACGTCTTAATACATTCCTTTACCTTGATTTTCAATTAGGGTTGTAACATCAGTATTGGCATTTTCCAGTATTTTGGTGAATTTCTTTTTTAGGCGTTTGAGGAAATTATTATTCTCCTTCTTCAATTGTACCGCCATATCCTCATATAAAGATTTCGCAGTGGGATCTAAGATTAGTCTATATAGTGCAATCCAACGCCAGTCCATCCATGCAAGAAGAGATGTTAGAACCAATGTGTACCAAACAGATACCACTGGAACACAATTATGGAGTGTTAGCGCTCTCTTCCACATTTTAGACTCCAATTTTCCCCAATCAAGGTCAAAGCTAGAAATATTACATTCCAGGCCAAACAGTAGCGATGGAACCACTTTCCCCATATAGTATTTTATTAGGAGTAATACAGAAAACGTACAGTACTTCAGTTGTATCTTAATCATTTGGGAGCCCAAATTCAGAATCTTAATCTCCAAACTATCAATCAACTCTACCATAGATGGACTACTACTAATCTTGGCGCCTAGGTATGTCAGATCCTTTACCACCGGAATTACCTGATTCTCTATCCGCCATCCAAAGTGTTTAGTTTTTACCAGAGGATGCTTAAATACCATTACTTTGGATTTGTATGGATTTATTGTTAAATTATTAAGCTTAGCATAGGCCGTCACGGCTTCCAGAAGCCGCTGAATGTTACTCTCACCGAGCTCCCACAGAGGCGTCGATCTGGACTGGACTGCTGCGGTCTCCACCAATGTGACGCGTAGGGCCGAGATGACGGACTTTACTGGCCCACCTAGCTTCGTTTGCTTGGCCCGTAGGAATATTCTTCTGCAAATGGAGAAAGGGAATTAACCACCCGTGGAGTTGAGCGTAAATCCCCCCACCCCGTTGTTCTCCCCACTGATCACCTTTGATGTCCCCTCTTATAGTCTCACCTGATGATTTGAAAAGATGAGCTCTCCATCCTGCATTGAGCGCAGGGGCGCGTAGATAACCAGTTGCTTCACTGGCTCGTAGGAATTGGTGAGTTCCAGGACAATATTGACTCCGATATTCCCGGCAAGACGCCGCAAGTATGTAGTTCGTAAGAGTTCAAATGCCTGACTTTCACTCTTGTCCGATTCCTTGCCGGTTGCAGCTTGACTCTACTGAAGAGTTCCTCGTGGCAACCGGTAATATTCTGGTAAGGATTTGTATTATCCAACACAGTTCGATAAAATAATGTCCATATGTAACCCGTTGCATTCTCCCTTATTCTGGCGCTGAGAGAAAGTATGAAGTCTCGGGGAATAATGTCTCTGGCGGTAAAATCAGGTAAGTCTTTTGTGGTGAGGAGGGTTCCCCTTGTTAGTCCCTTTGTTTCACCTTGCTGTCCCTTTGTTTCCCCTTTGGGGCCGGGGTTCGGCTAGAATGCAGTGGAAGCTGCGCCGACCCGTGAAGAGGAATAGTACCCCTGGTGGTAAAATCAGGTAAGTCTATGGGGGGTATTCCTCTGTGTATTCCCTTGGCTCACCTTGCTGTTCTTGTCTTCTCCTTAGGTGCCGAAGTGCGGCAGGAACATGCAGGAGGATGCGGTGAAATGTGAAGATGCTGCGAAGGCCGGTGAGTTCAGCGCGGCGCTGCAGCAGGCGAGGCGACGCGCATGAAATAACTTCTTTCTTCCAGCTCAAAGGCGCGATGGATCGGGAATTCAGTTAAGGATCAAAGGTATTGCTCTTGTTCTAACCTTTTCTCCTTCTTTCTCCCTTTTTCTAGGAGCTCCAAACTCGAGGAGGGCGTGGCAGAAGACTGGATGCAGACTTGCAGGCACGGTGAGCGTTACGCTGCTGGATGCAGAATGACGCGAAGCGTGTGCTGCTCTTCGGGTGTGGTTTAAATAGCTCCCAAAGTAGTTCCAGGTAAGTATTCCTCCCCAGCCCCACCCGAGTAAAAAATAGTCCCTAGGTAAAATAGTCCCTTCCAAGCCTCTTTTGGCTTGGAGCTCTTGCAGCATGGTCTGCATCAGGTAAGTTTGCGGCATGGTCTGCATCAGGTAAGTTTTAATCTGTGAGCCATGAGCCTGGCGCCATAGGTGCCAGGACTACACCCAAATAGCCCCTAGCAGGGGTTGTTGGGCTTGCTTGGGGTAACTTGATGCCTGCTTCCGGGGTTGCTGGACTTGGTCTGGGTCCCCGGGGGTAGGCATCATGATGGCACCCCCCCCAAGGCCCCTCCTAAAGTCGTTCTTCCCTGTGGATTCGGTTTGTCTGGGAAATTTCAGTGGAATTTTTTCACCAATCGGGGTGCATGAAGATGGTTGCTAGGTTCCCATGACCTTTCCTGTGGTCCGTAACCTTTCCAGTCGATTAAATAAAAAAGTTTTGACTTTATCAGGTTGGAGTCCATGATGTTCTTAACTTCAGATTCGGGTTCTCCGTCTACAAGGATGGGGTCTGGTGGCTTGGTTAGTCTTGTCCCTGGTTGTACTGGCTTCAAAAGTGTCACATGAAAGATGGGATGAATTTGCATATTAGCAGGTAAGTCCAACTTGACAGCCACCGGGTTGATAATGGCCTTAATAGACTAAGGTCCCAAATATCTGGGGTTAAAGGTCTGTGTTCCCTTTAGAGGTATATGTTTTGTGGCTAACCATACTTGGTCCCCTATTTGGTATTGTGGAGAATCACTTCTATGCCGATCAGCATCCTTCTTGTATTTTTCTTTCACCTGTTTTAAATGTGTAGTTGCTTCCTTAAAGGCTTGTGTAATTGTAGCGTGCAGATGGTCCACTGCGGGCATTTCTAAGTGTTGTGGTGAGTCAAGGTCTGAGGTTCGAGGATGATGCCCATACAAGGTATAAAAGTGGCTTTGTCCAGTTCCAGAGTGTACTGAATTATTGTATGCATATTCGGCGATCCAAAGAATGTCTTTCCAACTACTCTCCGTCTGATGTAACATACAACGCAGGTATTGTTCGAGAGTCTGGTTGGTCCTCTCCGTTTGACCATCGGTCTGGGGGTGGTGACTGGTCGATAACCTCACATCGATTTGCGCCAATTGACAGCATTTTTTCAAAAATGTGAAATGAATTGACTGCCCCGGTCAGAGACCAATACGGACGGAAATCCATGTATGCGAACAATGTTTTCGAGGAACTCCTTGGCCAGGATTGAAGCAGAAGGTAATCCCTTTAAAGGAATAAAGTGGGCCATTTTGGAAAAAAGATCCACAATGACTAGAATGGTGTTAAATCCATTGAATGGGGGTAGATCAGTAATAAAGTCTAACGATAAGGTGTGCCATGGTGTAGGCGGAATGTCTAAAGGTTGTAAGAGTCCAGCTGGTTTTTTCTTTTGACTTTTGTTTTGGGCACAAATGCCACAAGACATCACAAAAGATTTAATATCCTTTCGCCAGGTGGGCCACCAGAATTGTCTTTTAATTTTAGCTTCAGTTTTTGAAATACCTGGGTGCCCCTCCATTAGGGTATCATGATAACGGGAAATTATTAGCTCTTGTAGTTCCTTGTGTGGCAGAAATAGCCGTCCTTGGTAATAAGGCAGATCATTGGTGACAGAGTAGGCCGGGCCTTTCTTTACCCAGTCCTGCAAGGCTGTAGGATCAAAGAGTTGCTGGATCTTTACCTGAATGTCCTCTAGAGTCTGTAGAGTAGTCATGCCAAGAATCCTTTGTTTGGGAATTATAGGTACTGGTTCAGGGTTCACTTCTGCCTCTCCCATCCCTATTCAGGATAAGGCGTCTGCTTTACCATTCTTACAACCTGGTCGATAGGTTATCACAAAATTGAACTCGGCAAAGAACAATGCCCATCGGAGTTGACGTGACGATTGGGCCTTGGCTGTCTTTAAGTTCCGGTGATCGGTGATCACAGTAATGGTATGCCTGGCACTGAGAAGATAGTGCCACCAAGCCTTGAAGGCGGATTTAATCACTAATAACTCCTTATTGGTAACCGCATAGTTTAACTCAGGTGCCGAGAACTTTCTGGACCAAAATGCTACTGGGTGAAGCTGGCCATTTTCAGGGTCCTTTTGAGAAAGGACAGCTCCCATGGCTAGACTGGATGCATCAGTTTCTACTATGTACGGAAGTTCAGGGCGCGGGTGCTTTAATACAGGTACAGACGTGAATTTCGCTTTCAGCTCTTGGAAGGCATTTTTAGCTTCTTCAGTCCACATAAAGCGTTTATTTTTTCACAGGAGTGCTGTGATGGGATGTACAACATGTGACAAATCCGGGATGAATCTGCGGGAGAAATTGGCAAAGCCGAACATACTTTGTACTTATTTAACTGAACTTGGTGATGGCCACTTAAGGATTGCGTCCACCTTTCGTGAGTCCATTCAGACTCCTTTTGGGGTCAGGATAAACCCAAGGAATTCAACTTCTGTGGCATGAAAAACGCATTTTTCCAGTTTTGCATATAGTTTGTGCTGGCGCAATTTCTCAAGGACTGCTCGAACGTGCTTCACATGGTCAGATTCTGAAGAGGAGTATACTAGAATATCATCGATATAAATGACAACACAAACGTCAATGAGTTCACGAAGGACATCGTTCATTAAGTATTGGAAGGTTGCAGGTGCATTGCACAACCCGAAAGGCATCACCTGGTATTCGAATAACCCATACTTAGTGCGGAAAGCAGTCCTCCATTCGTCGCCCTCTTTTACACGTACCAGATAGTATGTCCCCCAGAGATCTAATTTAGTGTATATGCAAGCGTCCTTCACTTGGTCTAGTAGTTCAGGGATCAGAGTCAATGGGTATCGGTTCTTAACAGTTATCTGGTTCAATGCGCGGTAGTCTATGCATGTTCTAAGGTCCCCTTCCTTTTTGGGCACGAAGAACAAAGCTGAAGATGCAGGGGACTTAGATGGGCGAATAAAGCCATTGGCAAGGTACTGGTCTAAGTATCGTCGTAGGTGAAGGTTCTCAGGTTCCGTAAGGGCATAGATCCTGCTACAAGGGGGTTGTGCACCGGGTATGAGATCGATTTGGCAATCGTACGATCTGTGAGGAGGTAAGGTGTTTGCCTGTTTTTTTGGAAGACATCCTGGAATTCTTGGTATTCAGGAGGTAGTTGCATGACTGCTGTGGTTACTGTGGCCAGGCCTGCACTCAGATTTTTCTTTGGGTAACAGGTTTGCGCAAAATCCGGGAAGGTTATTCTCTTCTCTCGCCAATCAATACAAGGATTATGTGTTTCCAACCAAGGTATCTCCAGTATTTTTTGGAACTGTGGGGCCTTGATTAGATCAAACACAATAGCCTCTCGATGCCCATCCGGACCCAATAATGTATTCTCTGCGGTGAAATAAGTTACAGGCCCAGAGGCAATTTCAGTTCCATCGACTGTGGTGATGACATCTGAAGTGGTTTTTCGGCAGAGAGGCAGATTCATCCTGGAAGCCAATTCGTAATCCACATAGTTTCCTATGCCCCGCTATCAATGTATGCCCTTACTGCATGCATACGCGATGGCTGCCCTGGATCTACGAGGACCATTGGTATGATGAAATGTGAGGTCTGAGTATCCTTCTTCAAGCTCGGCAAGCGGACCGCTACGCTTGTCGGGCGTGGTCGTTTTCCGAGTCAGACTCCATATGGCTTTTATCAGCAGCTCCTACCACCTTCTTGGGTGGTTTTACAGGGCAATCCCGTAGAAAATGCCCAGAAGTTCCACAATATAGACACAATTGCATTTGCCATCTCCTTTCTCTTTCCTTCTGGGTTAAGGGTCCTTTAACCCCTCCGATTTGCATGGGTTCTGAAGCATCTGCTCCTTTGGGGTTAGCAGGGGTTTTGACCAACACCCTGTTCTCAAACTTGGCTCGATCAGCCTTTCTGTTCTGAAGTCTGTGATCTAACTGGACCACTAAGTCTATATATTCAGCACAGTCTTGAGGTGGGTTTACGACTTGAGCCAAGACATCCTTGAGTTCTCCTTGAAGCCCTCGATGAAATAACGTGATTCGTTTTACCTCACGCCATCCAGTTTCCACTATCAACCTATTAAAGGTTGCGATGTAAGATAGAAGGTCCTGGTTACCCTGTCGTAGGGACAAAAGTTCGTTATCCAGGGCCTGTCCTTGGGAGTGCCGGGCAAATAGTCTTTCCATGCTCGCTTGAAAGCCCTGAAAATCCCGAACAATTGGGTCATCCTGAGTAACTAGTGGAATTTGCCAATCAGCTGCACTGCCGCTGAGATATGACAATACAAAGGCTACCTTGGCTTGATCGTTTGGGAAGGCTCCAGGTCTGCATAAAAAGTGCAAGCGGCATTGGTTCATAAACACAGCGAACCTACTTGGGATCTCCAGCAAAGCGTTCGGGTGGAGCTAATGGAATATTTCCAGGCAGGTTTATTTGCACAGGGTTACTCAATAACACAGGAGTTGGATTTCCCCCGGTACCAGGTAGGGGTGCTTGTCCAGCCTGGCTTTGCAATAGTTGCCTAGCAAGGTCATCAGTTCGCTCCTTTGACAAAATCAGTTCTCTCCTAAGGGCATTGGTTTCTTGATGGGTGGAATGCACTTCAGCCCTCAGTTCCCCTAGTAATTGGGCCAATTGATCAGTCTCCGAGGTATCCATAACACCTGGGTGGGAATTTGTAGGTAGGCTTCACGTTCTGTTATGCTCACCTGGCACCCACAGAGGCGTCGATCTGGACTGGACTGCTGCGGTCTCCACCAATGTGACGCATAGGGCCGAGATGACGGACTGGACTGGCCCACCTAGCTTCGTTTGCTTGGCCCGTAGGAATATTCTTCTGCAAATGGAGAAAGGGAATTAACCACCCGTGGAGTTGAGCATGAATCCCCCCACCCCGTTGTTCTCCCCGCTGATCACCTTGGATGTCCCCTCTTATAGTCTCACCTGATGATTTGAAAAGATGAGCTCTCCATCCTGCATTGAGCGCAGGGGAGCGTAGATAACCAGTTGCTTTACTGGCTCGAAGGAATTGCTGAGTTCCAGGACAATATTGACTCCGATATTCCCGGCAAGACGCCGTAAGTATGTAGTTCGTAAGAGTTCAAATGCCTGACTTTCACTCTTGTCCGATTCCTTGCAGGTTGCAGCTTGACCCTACTGAACAGTTCCTCGTGGCAACCGGTAATATTTTGGTAAGGATTTGTATTATCCAACACAGTTCGATAAAATAATGTCCATATGTAACCTGTTGCATTCTCCCTTATTCTGGCGCTGAGAGAAAGTATGAAGTCTCGGGGAATAATGTCTCTGGCGGTAAAATCAGGTAAGTCTTTTGTGGTGAGGAGGGTTCCCCTTGTTAGTCCCTTTGTTTCCCCTTAGGGGCCGGGATTCGGCTAGAATGCAGCGGAAGCTGCGCCGACCCGTGAAGAGGAATAGTACCCCTGGTGGTAAAATCAGGTAAGTCTATGGGGGGTATTCCTCTGTGTATTCCCTTGGCTCACCTTGCTGTTCTTGTCTTCTCCTTAGGTGCCGGAGTGCGGCGGGAACATGCAGGAGGATGCAGTGAAATGTGAAGATGCTGCGAAGGCCGGTGAGTTCAGCGCGGCGCTGCAGCAGGCGAGGCGACACACATAAAATAACTTCTTTCTTCCAGCTCGAAGGCGCGATGGATCGGGAATTCAGGTAAGTATCAAAGGTATTGCTCTTGTTCTAACCTTTTCTCCTTCTTTCTCCCTTTTTCTAGGAGCTCCAAACTCGAGGCGGGCGTGGCAGAAGACTGGACGCAGACTTGCAGGCACGGTGAGCGTTACGCTGCTGGATGCAGAATAGCGAAGCGTGTGCTGCTCTTCGGGCGTGGTTTAAATAGCCTCCAAAGTAGTTCCAGGTAAGCATTCCTCCCCAGCCCCACCCGAGTAAAAAATAGTCCCTAGGTAAAATAGTCCCTTTCATGCCTCTTTTGGCTTGGAGCTCTTGCAGCATGGTCTGCATCAGGTAGGTTTGCAGCATGGTCTACATCAGGTAAGTTTTAATCTATGAGCCTGGGGCCTATGGCGCCAGGACTGACTCTCCATATGAGCCTGGCACCATAGGCGCCAGGACTGCACCCAAATAGCCCCTAGCAGGGGTTGTTGGGCTTGCTTGGGGTAACTTGATGCCTGCTTCCGGGGTAGCTGGACTTGGTCTGGGTCCCTGGGGGTAGGCATCATGACACTGAAGTCCCATTTGTCTACAATCCAAAATGACGATATCGCCAGCATAAGTGGTTTCTCCTAGTTTAGGACTTGCCACTAGGAGATCTAGAAACCACCCATACAGGTCTGAGAGATACAAATTAAAAAGAAAAGGGGCCACAAGGCACCCCTGATGGACACCTCGTTCAATCCCGATTAATTGTGACAATTCCCCAGGCTTACATAGTCTTACTCACAGAGAGGAATTCCAATGTAGTTCTATCAGGATTGCTAAGAGGTGGTCAGGCAGGCTCCAACTCTTCAACTTCCCCCATAAACGGTCTCAATGGATTGTATCAAATACCTGGGATAAATCCACCCAGGCACCATACACAGGTAGGCCTTCTTTCATTGCTGAGCCTGAGCTCAAACTACTCAGGATCGGATTGTTAAGGGAGGTCGACAGACCTCTTCTAAAACCCATCTGGAATTTAGAGATAATTCCCTTTGATTTAAAGAGTAAAGAAATGGGATGATAATTAGAAGGCACCAAACAATCCCCCTGTTTGTAAATTGGTATTACCACAGCGGTACGCCATGAATCCGGAATCCTCCTTGACTCGAGAATGTTCTCAAACAACGGATTGAACAAAACATGCTTGGATTAGATTTCAAAATGGCATTTGTAACGCCATTAGGACCCGATGGCCGGGATGTTGATGATTTTAAAATCATATGGGTTATATCTTCCAGGGTGCAACTGAGGATCCAGGGAGAGTTCAAAGAGATTGCGGTCACCTTTTCATCAGAAGGTCCATACAGCTTCGAGAAATGTTCCACCCAGGATTGTTCCTGGATAATCACATCTCGAATTTGAGACTCCTTCTCATTAGTCTGGGACCAAAAATTGCACAAGTTCTTCAGACATAGGGTTTTTAACACGGCTTTGCCATCCCTATGCAGCATTATAATCTATTTGATCTCATCCAATTTCTAAAGGAGTTCTTAATCATTTTGGCATCCTCTGATTGTTTGACCAGATTTCCTATAGATTTTTTTTAGGGCATTTAATTTGTTTCTTTTCTCCCTTTTCTTTACCAAAATTTGGAGATCAAAACAGTGCCTATATGGAGGCTTCCGAATTGAAGAGCCTATAAGGGGAGGGTCAACTTTCCACAGCAAATCCACAAAATGCTGTGGATTACATTGAAAGTATAGATCCTGATCGGTCCATACATTCAACGATCTTTCCATATTAAAATTCAAACTTTCAACACCTCTAGTAAATCTTTTTAGTCTATTGCCTTCCCTATTTATACTACATTCATGCTTGTATGTCGGGCCAGAGGGTCGTTGACCTAGTTCAAAAGAGGACTCTATTATCACATGGTCACTCAGGGGTTCATCTTTTACCAAAAAACTTCTACAGCACTCAAATAGCCCTCCTGAAACTGTCATAACCCTTGCCCCTGGCCCTCACTATCAATTCAGCCTTCCCGTTAGGGCCAGTTCAAAGGTCTTAAAACTTCACCCAAGACTCTCTTGGAGTCAGTCCTGGTGCCTTTGGCGCCAGGCTCATAACCATCATGGGGACCAACATTAGAATGGGACTATTTACTTGGGACTATTTAACTTGGGGGGGTTCAGCCAACATGGAGGCACACACATAGCTCAGTTACAAGGAACTGAGCTATGCGGTCTAGTCTTTTGGGTGTGGCAGGCCTGGGAGTACTTTACCTGGACTACTTTGGGTGTGGCAGGCCTGGGACTATTTTACCTGGACTACTTTACCTGAGACTATTTAAACCGCACCCAAACAGCAGAACATGCTTTGCGTTATTCTGCTGTGGGCAGCGTAACGCTCACCGTGTCCAGTTCTTTGATGCCAGCTTACCTGAAACCAAGGACCTGCAGAGAGAGAAAGAACACTACGAAACTTACCTGGAACAGTATCCTGTCTTCAATCCATCGCTGACTTCAGTTCCACTCACCTGAAGGTACAAACTCCATCATCCGGCACCGCATGCATCCTGGAATACCATAACCTGAAAAGAGGAGAAAGTAAGACAGCATTAGTAAGCGTTTACTCACGTTTCCTCCCGAATGAAGAAAGCCACATAATACTTACCTGGGTAGTCATCTCCTGGTCAGTATCATTGCTGGAACATTACAGCACTCGGCGAGGAACATCGCAACCTGCAAGGAGAGAAAAGACACAGGTTAGTAATATTAAAGGCGAAACAGCGCCGTTCATCGCGCATTACTCACTGGACAGCATCGCGCACACCGTGCTTTCGCCTACTGGCCCATGCTCATCTTCAAACTGCATGACAACACCAAAATACCTTTCCATACCTAAAAGGAAAGAAGCAAGACATTGGGCCTCATTACAACCTTGGTGCTAAGTGCACCAACTTTACCACCATGGTGTAAACTCCGTTTACACCATGGTGGATGGCGGATTTACCGCCCCATTCCAAGGTGAGTGGGGCGGTAAATCCCCATTTCCCATTTTCCCTTCCCCATTCCCATTTTTGCCCCATAGGGCATAATGGGAGTGGGGAAGGCGCTAATTACGCCGCCATAAATTACGGCGGCGTAATTAGCACCATGGCAGTTTAGCGCCATGGATTTTAACGCCTGCTAAAAGCAGGCGTTAAAATCAGAATCAGGCGTTAAGGGTTAACGGTGGCGTTAACCCTTAACGCCTGAGTTGTAATGAGGCCCATTATTATTCGAACTAAGAGGAACATAAGAACTGCATATAAAGACTGTAAAGCAGCAAACCTACAGTGTTGCAGGCCTGGATTCCAACAGGGGGGCTTGCACCAGTGAAGTAACTTGGTCGCTGCTGGCCCCCCCATCTACACGCCCCTGCCACGAGGAGCAGGACAGAGAGTTCACCTTTTACAATATTAAGGGAAGGAGAAGGCCCAAGGGGGAGGAAGGAGTTGAGGCCAAGGGAGGTGGGAAAACATAAAGACAATCTGGTATTGAATCCAGCTCTCCTATATTGCAGACCAATCTTTAAACAGAGGCCTTACCAAGGGACCGGGAGAGGGTTCGAGAGTGCAAATAATCCAACCAGGGCTGGATGACGTCCCCGTGGATACCAGGTGAGCGTAACAGAACGCAAAGACTCAATAATATTATCCACCAGGGCGTCATGGACACTTCAGAGACTGACCAGTTAGTTCAGTTGTTGGGACAATTACGTGCTGAAGTACATTCAGCCAGGCAAGAAACCAATGCTCTTAGGAGGGATTTGATTGTTACTAAGGATCGTATCAACGAAATAAGTAGACAATTGCTCCAATCACAGGCAGGACAGACCCCATTGCCTGGTAACATTCTGCCAGCATCTGTACCAACTTCTTCCACCAATCCAGTACAAATAACCCTTCCTGGGGCAGTTCCTTTAGCTCCACCTGAACGATTAACAGGGGACCCCAAGAAGTAGGCAATGTTCATGCACCAGTGTCGTCTTCATTTCCTTTGCAGATCTGGGTCTTTTCCTAACGACCAAGTGCGGGTTGCATTTGTCTTGTCATATCTGAGTGGCAGTGCTGCTGATTGGTCGGTACCATTGGTAAGTCAGGATAACCCGTTGTTACATGACCTTGGGGTTTTCCAGATGGAAATAGAAAAACTCTTTGCTCGTCATACCCAAGGCCAAGCATTAGACAACTAACTTTTGTCACTCCGTCAAGAAAGTCAAGACTTGCTCACATATATAGCAACATTTAACAAACTAGTCATTGAAGCGGGGTGGCCTGAGGAAAAAAGGACCACACTATTTCATCAGGGTCTACGAGGGGAACTAAAGGATGTCCTTGCTTAAGTTGTTAACCCACCTAAAGACTGGGGAGAATTCATCAACCTTGTGGTGCAATTAGATCACAGATTACAAGACCGAAAAGCGGACCGGATAAGGTTAGACACACATTAGACACACAAGCTGTGTATGTCAGGTCAAAGGAAAATGTTCCACGTACATTGGAAAACACGGTAGAACCCATGTAAATCGGAGGTGTACGGCCCCCTTTGACTAAAATTGAAAGAGACAAGAGAAGGCAACAGCAATTATGCTTATATTGCGGAAAATCAGACCACTTCCTCAAAGAATGTCCAGTGAAACCACCAAGGAGAACTGTTGGAGCCACAGAGAAGGAAGATAATAACAAGGAGTCGGAAAACTACCAAGGCCAGCAAGCATAGAGGTCCACTTGTCGAGTGAAAAGGATGAGCCACAGACCTCACACTTTGTATTACCAGTAATTTTGATCAATCACCAACAACTGTCTCGGATGCATGCTGTCGAAGCATACATAGACAGCGGAGCAGTTGGGAATTATGTAGACCAAGATCTGGCAGCAGAGATGGGGCATCCCTTATGCTCTAAGTCGACTACTGAAAAATGTACTACTATTGATGGGACAGAAACAGCCTCCGGACCAGTAACCCAATGTACAGCAGCACTAACCCTACTGTGCCGGGATGGACACGAGAATCTATTGCATTCGATCTCATGAAAGCTCCTCAGTTTCGACTAATCTTAGGGATGCCATTGTTGGTAGCTCACAACCCTCTAATAGATTGGCGTGCCAAGAAGTTGGCCTTTTCCGATGATTGTGCTCGCACCTGTTATTACCAAGAAAAGGGGAAAACAGACTTATGTACAACTGCTACTCCCAGTACGGCAGCGATTGTAGTAGGTGTGACTAGTACTCTACCAAATGAATACCAAGATTTTCAAGACGTGTTCCAGAAAGAACAAGCCAATACTCTACCACCGCACAGGCCCTACGATTGTCAAATCGACCTCATACCTGGTGCGCAAATTCCTTGTGGTCGAATCTATGCACCACTGAACCAGAAAACCTCCATTTGAAATCTTATCTTGACCAGTACCTGGCAAATGGATTTATCCGCCCATCTAAATCACCGGCAGCCAGTCCCTTATTCTTCGTACCAAAGAAGGAATGAGATTTGAGGACTTCCATCGACTACCACGCATTAAACCAGATCACAGTAAAAAAACGTTATCCACTGCCCCTATTCCCGAATTATTGGATCAAGTCAAAGAGGCCCAAATCTATACCAAACTGGACCTTAGGGGGGGCATACCATCTTGTTCGAGTGAAGAAAGGAGATGAATGGAAAACCGCCTTTCGTATCAAATACGGCTTGTATGAATACCAGGTAATGACTTTGCAACGCTCCTGCTGCATTCCAGTACTTTATGAATTATGTTTTGCAGGAGTTAATGGACGTTTGCGCCCTGGTTTACATTAATGACATCTTAGTGTATTCCGCTACAAAAGAAGACCATGGCAGGCATGTCCGCTCCGTCCTTACTAAACTCCGCCAACATAAATTGTATGCTAAACTCGAAAAATGCTCTTTTCATGTCACCGAAGTGGAGTTCCTCGGTTTTATCCTCACACCAAAAGGTATCAGAATGGATAGGCACAAGGTAGATGCCATTCTTAACTGGCCCTCACCAACTTCATTTAAAGGAATCCAGAGTATGTTGGGCTTTGCAAACATTTACCACCGATTCATACCAGATTTTTCCCAAATAGTGCATCCAATTACATCACTATTGAGAAAAAACAATAAAAAGTTCCATTGGACCGAAGAAGCACAGAAGGCCTTTCAAGAAGTTAAGAAAGAATTCACTTCTGCTCCAGTTCTACGGCATCCTCTCCCAGACCTCCCTTATATAGTTGAAACAGATGCCTCTAGCATGGCTATGGGAGCTGTTCTCTCACAAAGGGACCCAGGAACTGGCCAGTTTCACCCTGTGGCCTTCTGCTCACGAAAATTCTCACCTCCCGACCTCAACTATGCTATCACAGACAAAGAACTCTTGGCTATAAAATCAGCTTTCAAGGCATGGCGACACTATCTCCTTGGTGCTAGACATACTGTCACGGTCATAACTGATCATCTAAACCTGCAATACCTAAAAACAGCAAAGGCTCAATCATCCTGTCAACTGCGGTGGGCTCTTTTCTTCGCTGAATATGACTATGTGATCACCTACCGGCCAGCAGTCCGAAACGGAAAGGCTGACGCCTTGTCCCGCATGGGTGTTGATGAAAAGGTATACATAACTCCAGATCCAGTAGCCATCATTTCAGAAGACAAACTCCTGGGTCTTATGACAACATTGACACAGGATGAATTCCAAAACAAGATCCAACTCTTAATGGATCCCACTTTCTCACAAGAGTGGTGTACTCAAGGAGAATATTACACCATTAAGGACCAGTTACCATATTTTAGGAACCGTCTATACTTGCCAAGTAAAGATTTACAAAAGCAGGTTATTTCGGGTTATCACGACTCCTTGATTGAAGGTCATCCTAGAATTGCCAAAACTCTAGCTAAAGTAAAACAAAACTATTGGTGGCCCACATGGCGTAAAAGACATCATACAATTTATCCAATCTTGCGGTGTGTCTGCACAAAACAAGTCCCAAATGCAGAAACCAGCTGCCCTTCTCCAACCATTGGAAATTCCTCCCGCACCATGGCACACAATGTCCCTTGATTTCATTATAGATCTACATCCAAGTCAAGGATTCAACACCATCTTAGTAGTTGTAGTCTTGTTCTCTAAAATGGCACACTGTTACGCTCACCTGGTATCCACAGGGACGCCACCCAGCTGGGTTACTCACTGGTATGCTTCTCAGCTTTACCCTGATGTGGTCTGCGGGGAAGGTTCTGCCTGAAATTACAGGAGGACTGTGTTCAAGACTGACCGACTGGGGTAAGTATCCACCCTCCACCCCCATATGATTTCAGTCCCTCTGGTGTCCTCTCCTCACCTTGTGGTAGAATTAGGCGTGCTCTCCGTCCTGCCTTCTTTGCAGGGGCGCGTTGTCTTTCATGGGCGAGTGCGGTACAGTTACTTCACTGACGCCGGCCCGTTTGATATTGTTCAGGTAGGTCTTATTGCTGTTCTTTAGTTTTGTTGCTATCCTGTATGCCTTTCTTTGTTTAAAATGTCTCTTTTTTCTCCCTTAGGTATGCAGAGCTTCAGCGCGGTGAACTGGCTTGGTTGAGCCCCTCTGCTAAATGATGGCGCATTAAGAACGCTATGATCAGTAAGTAAGCGCTATGCGCAGCGCTGCAAAGTCTTGCCTTTGCTAACCTGTGTTTTCCTTCCTTGTAGGTCGCAGTAGTTCGTAATTTGTAAATGTCTCTACTGCTTTCTTTAATGTTGCTTCTATCTTCCTCTTTCAGGTCGTTCTGTCCGGGAGGCGTGCAGATTCGAGGAAGCTGTTCTCAGTAGCTGCAAGTGTTTAAAGATGAAGACTGCAGGTAAGATGCTGCTGCTAATGATGTTCCTTTTGTCTCCTTGCAGGTTCTGCTTCTCCGAGGTTCGAGGGAATAGCTGGACACGTTGAGCGTCACGTTGCAAGCTGCAAAGTAATGCGAAGCGTGTTGTCTTGCTCGGGTGTGGTTTAAATAGCTCCAACAAAATAGTCCAGCTAAAGCAGTCCCTAGCTACCACACCCAAAACACTAGACCGCATAGCTTGGTTCTTAGGAACCAAGCTATGTGGATGCCTCCATGTTGGCTGACAATACAATAAAGTAGTTCCCAGGCACATTGTTTTTCATGGTGTATGAGCCTGGCGCCATCAGTGCCAGGACTGGCCCCATGAGGGCTTTTGAAGAGGATGCCAGGCTCTAGAGGCCCAAGTCCTGACTCCACCTGGCCAATGGGTTTGCCAGAGGGGGTTTTGGGCGAGGGTCGTGACACACACTTTATTCCTTTTAAGGGTCTTCCAAATGTATCCAATTTAGCAAAAGTATTCCTGGAGGAAATCGTACGGCTACATGGCTTTCCATCGGTCTTAATCTCAGATCAAGGTATTCAGTTCGTATCCAACTTCTGGAGGAAATGCTGTTCAATGGCCCAAATTGACATTCGGCTATCCACAAGTCACCATCCTCAAACAGATGGCCAAACAGAAAGAACAAACCAAACCCTCGAGCAATACTTATGTTGCATGTTACATCAAGTGGAAAGAAATTGGAAGAATTTTTTATGGATAGCTGAATATGCCTAAAATAATTAATTGCACACCAGCACTGGACAAACCCCTTTCTACACTATATATGGTAGACATCCATGTACTTCAGAATTGGATCTCCCAACCCCTTTGGAAATGTCAGTGGTTAAAACCCTACATACTACTATTTCCTAGGACTTCAAAGAAGCAGCAAAACATTTACTCCAAGTCAAGAACAAACAAAAGAAATGTGCTGACCAACATCGTAGTAAAGCCCCCGACTATCAAATTGGAGACAAGGTCTAGTTAGCATCAAAATATGTGCCCATAAAAGGGACTCAGACCTTTCGTCCCCGATATCTGGGACCTTATTCTATTCAATCCATAATAAATCCAGTGGCAGTTAAATTAGCCCTACCACCCACTATGCAAATTCATCCTGTGTTTCACGTATCACTCCTGAAACCGGTACAACCTGGTACTCGGGTTACAACACCACCAAAACCAGTATTAGTTGATGGAGAACCAGAGTTTGAAGTAAAGGATATCCTAGACTCAAAATACACCAAATCCAAACTATACTACTTAGTTGATTGGAAAGGATACGGCCCTCAAGACAGATCATGGGAACCTAGTGAATACATCCATGCACCTCGTTTAATTAAAAAGTTCCATCAGAATTACCCAGCCAAACCAGGACCAGGCAGAAGTGCCACCAAGGGAGGGGCCTTTGGGGGGGTGCTGTCATGACCCTTGCCCCTGGCCCTCACTGGCAAGTCAGCCTTCCATTTAGGGCCAGGTCAAAGACCTTAAAACCTCACCCAAGACTCTCTTGGAGTCAGTCCTGGCACCTTTGGCACCAGGCTCATACCATCATGAAGACCAACATTAGAATGGGACTATTTACTTTGGACTATTTAACTTGGGGGGGGTTCAGCCAACATGGAGGCACACACATAGCTCAGTTACAAGGAACTGAGCTATGCAGTCTAGTCTTTTGAGTGTGGCAGGCCTGGGACTACTTCACCTGGACTACTTTGGGTGTGGCAGGCCTGGGACTATTTTACCTGGACTACTTTACCTGAGACTATTTAAACCGCACCCACACAGCAGAACATGCTTTGTGTTATTCTGCTGTGGGCAGCGTAACGCTCACCGTGTCCAGTTCTTTGATGCCAGCTTACCTGAAACCAAGGACCTGAACAGAGAGAAAGAAAACTTCGAAACTTACCTGGAACAGTATCCTGTCTTCAATCCATTGCTGACTTCAGTTCCACTCACCTGAAGGTACGAACTCCATCATCCGGCACCGCATGCATCCTGGAATACCATAACCTGAAAGGAGGAGAAAGAAAGACAGCATTAGTAAGCGTTTACTCACGTTTCCTCCCGAATGGAAAAAGCCACACAATTCTTACCTGGGTAGTCATCTCATGGTCAGTATCATTGCTGGAACATTACGGCGCTCAGCGAGGAATATCGCAACCTGCAAGGAGAGAAAAGACACAGGTTAGCAATATAAAAGGCGAAACAGCGCCACGCATTGCGCATTACTCACCGGACAGCATCCAAATACTTTTCCATACCTAAAAGGAAAGAAGCAAGACATTATTATTCAAACTAACAGGAACATAAGAACTGCATATAAAGACTGTAAAGCAGCAGGCCTGGATTCCAACAGGGGGGCTTGCACCAGTGAAGTAACTTGGTCGCTTCTCTCCCCCCACATCTACGCGCCCCTGCCACGAGGAGCAGGACAGAGAATCCACCTTTTATAATATTAAGGTAAGGAGAAGGCCCAAGGGGGAGGAAGGAGTTGAGGCCAAGGGAGGTGGGAAAACATAAAGACAATCTGGTATTGAATCCAGCTCTCCTATATTGCAGACCCATCTTTAACCAGTGGCCTTACCAAGGGACCGAGAGAGGGTTCGAGAGTGCAAATCATCCAACCAGGGCTGGGTGGCGTCCCCGTGGATACCAGGTGAGCGTAACAGAAACAGCAACATAGTCTATTATACAATGCAAATTATCTTGTCTCCAGGTAGGAGCTGGGGGAATGTCGCTACTCATACTTCCACTTAGAATACTCAGATCCCAATCCTCCATAAATTGAAGCCATATCTTGCCATTTACACACTTCTGTGTTCCTAAACCTATTTGGGGTGGATCCACCCCTAAGCATCGTGAATTCAAATCCCCCATCAATAGCATACATCCCTGGGGAATTGGTTAGTGGAAAGAATGAATAAATCCCACAAATTCTCAATAAACTAAACTAAAGACATACTAGCGGGGTTCCAATAGATGTTAACCAATAACCAACCATTCTCTTCTCTTGTACCCTTCAGTCTTGCTCTGGCAATCATTATTCTAGCAACCTCTCTCATAATCAGCATTGAGGATGGAAAATCTAATTTCTGCACATAATACATAAACCTCCCACCGGGCGACTTACAGATTTTTTATTAGCAAACTGATGGTTTGATGAAAACCCATTTACATCGAAGGAAGATCTTAACCAGATCTCTTGGAAGAAAATCACATCAAAAGACTCAAAGATGTATCGTTTCATCTCATTATTGATGAAAGAGTGGAAACCTCTCGAGTTCCATGAGAATGAGCTAATCAAATAGTTAGCTAGAGATGCTGCTCCATCATCCCCAATTTATGAAGAATTTGAGCCACTAATTTGGGTATCATTTCCAGAACTCTGACAGATTTGGAAGGAGTGTTTGTTACATATCCCTCATTGTAATATTTTTCAGTGCAGGCATGGTGTTAATCTCTGCCAGAATACAAGAACGATACCGGGGAAAAGTTCCTACGGGGATCGGGCTGATCCGAGACAAGAATAACAACTTGTCTTGGTGAGTCTTCTTGCAGTTAATATCTTCCTGAGCTTCTTTTAATCTGTGACCTTGTGACCCCTTTTGTTGTTTTCCACTCATAAAATCCTTTGATAGCTGGTTGACCCAAGGCCCAGAATTCTGAGCATCAGATCCCTTTTCACCAGTTTGTTTTTCACTTGCACTTAATATTTTGGCAGTAGGTTTTGAAAAGATTGGTGCCAATTTTAGGGGTGGCTTAACATGTGTCTGCTCTAGGAAGATTGAAGCGATTTTCAGGGCTGGTTTAGGTATATCAGTTTGGCTCCCCAAGGTTATCTTCCTAGGTGCTGAATCCATAAAGGAGGGAGCAGACAAGGAGGGCGAGGGGGATTCTTTCTCCTTACCCCTACCTTATTTTGTTCATTTTTTCCTACCCTCCTTGCATTGCGAGATGTAGCACTTGCTTGATTTTTCTTCTTAGTGTTCCCTCCTTGTATTTCCTTTGTTTGATGGTCTGGAGTCTCTTCTGAGTCCAAGGACACATCTAGGGGCTGTTGTAATCGTTTCCATCTTTTTTTCTTTGTCTTCCCATTCAATGTCTTACTCGCTTTGTGCAAAGTTTTGTTTGACCTTTCATTGGAGCAGGGGCTGATTTCCTTTCTCTGCTCCTCTGTTAAAATCTGGGATGCCTCTTTAGAGTCCACCAGCTGCGCTAACCTCATGAACACATTTAATGTTGAGGTGGACAAAGGTGTATCGTCCAATTCTTGATAAGATATTTTCACAATAGGTTGGTGTTGTAAGCAACTTGGGCATACAGTTTGAGGATTTGTCCAGAACTGGTATATATCTGGCATTCAGGGACCTCCTTCGCTTCTTCCCAGTTAGATGCCAACATTTCAATTTTTTCTGATTGCAGCACGAACAATTGGTGGAATTCAGAAACAGTCTCCCTGTGTGATTCATTCACTGCTGTTTTTAAATCTACCAGAGAGCTATCACTGATTTCAAGGTCTTTTATGATTTCCAATAAGAAGCCCGAACAATGTTGGGCATCAGATTTGATATTCTCAAAAACCTTCACCCGTGAACTCAGCACGAAATTAAGAACAGCCATTGATGAGATATTTGGTTGCTCCTGGGATGGGCTGTCCACCTTCTTCTCTTCCACAGCTGCTCTTTGCTCACTTGTGTGCCCCTTTCCTTGAAAATCTTTTGCTATTTTGTAGACCTCCAACAGGGCAGAGATCGCATTAAGTTCAAAGGTAGAGTCTAGGTTCGGGGGGAGGTCCATAATCACCAGATCTTCTTCCCTCATGTCAATCCTGGGAGCCTCCCCCCCACCACCCTGTGGACACAACATTGGCAGGGACTACTTTGTTTGTTTATCTAACTCTATTTGGTGGTTCTTTGCTGGATTAGAGTCTCCAGGAAAATAGTTCAAAATAGTATTCTTGATTGAGGTCGACGTCAAAGCATAATCTCGAGACATAAGGGAGCAGTGCTTTTGTGGTATACCCTTAGGCGTGGACTCGCTCAACTCACCAAATATTGGAATATTGATGGCAACCAAGCCTGACCCACAGGGTTGCTGATCATCCTTGAGGAAAATACTCTGCTTATCAAAAAAGATGCCTCCCCCCTCGGGGGCGTCGCAAAGTTCAATTTATTTACCCACACCGGGATTTCTTTATTGGCGTTTGATCATCCATTTCAGGGACTCCAAAATCCATCCCCCAGACAGCACTCCTACGGTTATAGGCTTTTCTCATAATGTTTTTACCAGGTTCATGTGCTCAGGGCTTGTAAAGCTAGACTATTATCAAACACTTTCTGGGAGGTTAATACTTTAGAGGCCGAATGTCCATATCATGAGCACCACTAGGGGAGGTCCGGTGGGAAAACGCTGGTCAAAGGCACTAGGCCCGCAGTCTCAGCGCTGTCCTCTGGGGCTCCCCAATGCTTTCAAGCGTGTCCCGGAACTCCCTGGCCACCACCTAAGAATTAGTGCTCAAAGAGAGGACCTTAAGCTTCAAGTTATCTCACACGCCTGTCCCCAGAGTCAGCCAGCTTCCCTTAAGGATATCCAGTTATTAAGTGCCTCTGATTCTCCCAGAGGTCAAAGCAGAACTAATAACAGACTTTGCGTGTCAGCGATCGCCCTGCGAGTTCCTTTAGTTACTGGTTCTATCCACATAGGCACCAGACCGTTCAAACGTGCATAAGCACTCTTGGTATAAGTGAAAAAGAATTAGGTATAGCATTCTTTGAAACATAATTGGCCAAATCCCAGGTTAAAGGGAGAAACCGTAGGACAATCCATGCAGTCCCTGGGAGCAGCGTGAGTAAGATGTAAGGTGCAGGTAAATCCTTGTAGGTCGCAGTGACTTGCTTACAGCAGCGTTAAGCAGCGATTATACAGGCACCCATGTCGCCACTTACTTCCTTATAGCCCATATTATATTCTCCAGGGGCTCATTACTGAAGTCCTCAGCCCGTTGATCCAGAGTCTCCCGCAGTTACAGCTTACAGCTGACTGCCAACTGCAGAGACAAATACCACTTATCACTCCACTTCGCGCGCCTGTGGAGTGGATGTAATTATATGCCGGTGGAGGGGGGTGGGGCTTGTCTACCCACACAGCTTCCCCTTCTAAATTAAAGGAGAAGGCTCCTTTTTGTTGATGCTGTTATTTTCGTCTCTCGTCTCCGTCTCACTTTTCTAAAGGTAATCGGTGTGCCAGCAATCCAATAACAAAAGTACTGTCCACACTGCCAACTGCAGACTCAAAAACCACGTATTACTCCACTTCACGTGCCCGCTTCGCGGAGCGGGTGTGATTATATGCTGGTGGAGGGGGGTGGGGCTTGTCTACCCACACAGCTTGCCCTGCTAAATTAAAGGAGAACACTCCTTTTGTTGACGCTGTTCTTTTTGTCTCTCGTCTCCGTCTCAATTTTCTAAAGGTAATCGGTGCGTCAGCAATTCAATTACAAAAGTACTGTCCACACTGCCAACTGCAGAGACAAAAACTACTTATCACTGCCCTTCTATTCATTTCTTCAATGATCACCTCATCCTGTCCTGCAGCAGGATATACAAGCATCTTGCTCTTACATCCAGGCTCCTTCTCCATTTGTGTGGTCTTAATATAGTCATACTGGTATGGAAACAACCATTTTGATCTCCATCGCAAGGTCGCACAATTTCCTTGAAACTGTCCTCGAGTAGTACATGCTTCAAGATGGCTGAGGCACTTTGCATAGTGTGCTGAAACCTCCATCGAAATTAAGTCCTTGCTGTATTCATGGCATAGGGGAGGAGAGAGCAGACATAGCAACTCTCATCAGCTGCTCATTCCCTCACCTTTATCATGTGTTGATACCACATGTTATTCCCCAGGTGAGCTGCATTATCTAGATATGTATTAATTCCTTCATTATCTTCCTCTGCATCTCTTTTATATCTCCCAATATACTTATAGATATCAAGGAATTTGTCATTATTCATTTTCACAGAGGGGAGAACAATAAGAACCCTTTCTTCGGTAGAAACATTAAGATGAAAGAGACTCTGAAAGATAAGGAACAGAGAGACAACAAGAACAATCATGCAAATATATATCATGCATACAAATCTGGGCAACCATTTCTCACTCCATCCTACTGCTTGCTGAACTTGTTCACTCTCTATGATCATGTCATTTTCTTCATTAATAATTTTTAATACAATCAAGTTTCTTTTATGTCTGTAACTGTACAATTTGTTCAATTATACCAATAAGGAGTCGTCTTATCACTGGACCGTTTTTAGGATCCTGCAAAAAGGTGCAAATATTAAAATCTCTTCTAATAAGAGCAGGGAAAGATTGAAGTATGAACTCAAAGACAGCAACCACAAGTCGATGAAAGTCACTGTCGGCAGGTATCATGTGTGTTTATCATTTAAAACAAATATTCTCCACAAAATTAAATGTTCATTTCAAATCTTCTGGAATTCTCTGCAAGTCATTGCACTTCTGCTAAAATATATATATATAAGGAGTATATATTGAATTCCAGTCCAAATAAAGTATGTGTTAATGACGTGTTGCTTGATCGTCCTTCTTCTTAGTCATCGATCGGGTCTGCACACGCAGAAATTCTTCTTCTTGTCCTGCTTCTGGATCAGCAACGTTGGGTGGGAAGGTTTCGCCTTTATAAACTTTCATGTCATTTAGGTGCAACCAAGCTGGTCTTCCTGATATTTTGACAGCGAAAGGGGACACTTCCTCAACAACCAAAGGGTCATTAAAGCGAGGCCCGTACAACTTTCGGGTGAAATGTCTGACTATGATCAGGTCCCCAACATATAACCTAGGTGGTGGCAATAGTTCACTTGGATTGATTGCCGAATTATCTTCTTCTGTGTTCTGAGACTGTCCCCCCTGATGCTTGCCTTGATCTGAAATGAAAGAAATACTGTTAGTCATACATGTCAAATAATCATGCATCTCATCACCTAAAGTTCTAGCTACACTCTGGGCATCACTGCTGATCCTAGACAAAGGTGTAAGGGGCATTCTCATTCATCGCCCTGTCACTAGCTCATGCAGGGTGAGGTGGTGGTCTGACCCTGACTGATTCTGAAGGGAATATAAGGCCAGGGGTAGGCAATACCGCCATCCCTTTTTCAAAATCAATTTAATCTTAGCAATCCTTTCTTTTAGGAGGCCATTGAGTCTCTCAGATATCCAGTTCGGTTGCGGGTGGTACGCAGAAGAGAACGTGTGCTTTTTACTTAATAAAAGCTCTATTTGTTCGAATAATTCATTGACAAAATGTGGCCCATTATTGGATCTTAGTACTTCACACACATGCCACCTCGGGAATACTTTGTGCACTAAAATCTTTGCAGCAAAAGTGGCATCAGGGTGTGTACACAGACTCACCTCGATCCACCTAGAAAAGGGACACACCACAACTAATAGATACCTATATCCCTTACATGTCGATATGTAAATGCTGAAATGGACCATTCGGTCAAGGTATTACTCCTCTGATAGTTCTCAGTATGCCCAGCAGTAAACATTTGACACACAATGCAATTCACCATAAATAATGCAACGTGTTCCAACAAATTAGGAATGAACCAGTTTCTGCAATATTAGCAGCAAGACTTTCTCTAGTTACATGCACAGAGTAATACAGCTGTTCAAAAACAACCTTTAATAAAGTTACTGGCATCACTGGCTTTCCAGTGCTGTCCTGTCACCATAGAGCTTCCGTGGATGATGAAGAACATCCCGTCCGTTTCCACAGTTCTTGCTCTTCCTGTGGTGCGCTTCCGTGAATCTCTATTATTTGGGATATTGACAAATTATTAAAGCCCTCTTGTACTAACATAGTTATAACAGAATTATTTTTAATACTCTTAGTATCAAAACTCGACATTTCTGGAGAATATGCAACCCTTTTAGCTTCTACATCTGCGGCTTCATTCCTGCAAGAAATCAAATCTGTTTGCTTAGTATGCGATGCGCATTTTACAACCACTATGGCTACTGAGAGTTGTAGTGCCTTAATGAGTCTCTCCAATAAGGATGCATGCTGCACTTAAGAGCCGCCTGTGTGGAGGTAGCCCCTCCTCTTCCAACATGCGTACGGTTGATGTCACATAGGCAAAGTCACTGTGCACGGTAATTTCCTGCCCTTCATGTTTCTCAAGTGCGACAATAAGCTCTACTAATTCTGCTTCTTGCGTAGAAAAATGAGACGGTAGCCTTACACTTGCTTCCACCTCGTTTCTCCATTTAATCTGTCTTACTACAGCGGCACCTGAATGCATTTCCCCACTAGAGTGATCAATTTTTGAAGAACCATCCATAAAAAGAATCTCCCCTCCCGCTAAAGCATTCTCCTTTACATGGGGTATATCATCATAAAATTCAATATAATTGGCAGAGTCGTGCACATGATCTCCTTCTTCACAGGTTTAGCTATAAATGTGGCTGGGGTCACTATTTTATATCTTACAATTTATTTTAATCGCTGGGTTAGAAATCATTACCTCATTAATGAAGCTCTTTGGAATGTCAATGTGCCCTTGGGTTTCTCTAGAATGGCAAATAGAGCATGCTCCATGTAAAGGGTCATAGAACAGCCCATGAAAAACTTGTGGGCTTCTCAATTGCAAACACTGCAGCTGCCAAAGATTGTTCGCAAGGGAAGTGTCCTCTCTTAACTGGGTCTAAAATCTCACTGTAATATGCCAAAGGTTTGTACCCTAACGTGGTTCTTTGTGTAAACACTGCTGTCATTACTGACCCATATGTGTGTGAAAACAAATACAATTCCTCGCTATAATTGGGAATTCCTAAAACAGGGGCTGTACAAATAGCTTTTTTCAATTCTTCAAATCCTTCCTCCATTTCTTTGGTCCATTCAAGTTTTGTTTTGCCAACCTGTGCTTTCTTTAATGCTTGCAGAAGTGGCCTTGTGTACATACTATACTCAAACACCCAGGCTCTAAAGTAATTGCACAAACCCAAAAACTGTTGCATCTGTCTCACTTGTTTTGGTTTTGATGTTTTCATGATTGCCTTCTCCTTGTCCACCTTATATGCCTTGTCTGCTAGAATAGTAATTAATTGTATAGTGTCCTGTCTGCACTCATTGTCTGTATTACTGCAAATCAATAGGTCATCTGCGTATTGTATCTCTGCACATTTGAGATTAATATTGCCTAGATCCATCTGTAGGACTCTGTTAAAGATTGATGGGGACACACAGTACCATTGAGACAAACGTGTGTGTTGTAGTCTTTTTTGGAGAAACGTAAATGAAGTCAAGTCTTGGGAGTCCTTATGCAACGGGATTGAGAAAAACGCATTTTTCAAATCTATCACCAAGTGTCGAGCTTCTACTGGGATATTAAACAACATTGTCGCCGGATTAGGAACTAAAGGAAACTCAGGGTCTGATTCATAGAAGTGTTTTATAATGGTGCAATCCCATAGGAAAACGTTCCATGAATCAGGCCCTCAGCATCTACAATCTGGTTAAGAGGTCTTAAATCCTGGATAAATCTCCACACCCTCCTTTAGAATTTTTAATGGGATCCACTGCAGTATTACACAATGACTCTGATGGCACCAGAATCCCCTGATTCATCAGTGCTGACATAGTCTGAAATATATCTTCATCAGCTTCTCAAGACATGGGGTACTTTTTTGCTCAGGGTAAAATTGCTCCTGTTTTAAGCTTTATGCTAACCTCCCCTATCTCCTTCAATAAACCTATGTCATAAGGGACTGTGGTCCATAGGGCACTCTGTACGTTTTCAAGATCCTCCTGAAAAAATGCTGGTCGCTGCTGCATTATGGCCACTCTTTGTGGAACTTTCATCTTCTCTATCCTTATCCATTATGTAATGTTCATGAAGAACACTACTTCATCATCGCTTCGGTCCTCACCGAACATATCGTCGTCAGTTATGTCAGTCAATTTGTACCCCTCCTCAAGAGCTATCACTGTTCTCCATGGTCTACCCTGATCATCTATTCCTTCGAGCATTGCCACTTCTTTTCATACTTTACCTGCTTCCAACTCTATAGGACTAGTCTGCCCGCCCTCCGCATCCATAGGTATTTGGGGTCTAAATAAAAACTCATCAGGTATCCTCACAATATTTCCTACCATGTCAGGTAGCCATGTCAGTAACATGCTTACCCCATATAAAAACAATATCTGTATCTACTGGAACGCCTTGTAAAGCCAATGCCCTGTGAACGCCAGTATGAAATCTCCCACATTTAAATAGTGTATTCCTGGACTGGAGCACAATATTCCTTGGTAAACAAAATCGTCATATTAAGTTTCGTCATTTAAATATCTTCCTAAAATGTTAACCGGTGTCTGTCATGAATATAACAGAGGAACGGACAAGTCATATTCTCCTATGGAGACTGGTAATTATCAGTAAAAGGAACTTGACTCGTAGCTCTAGAGAACCCTTGTGCATTCATAGCAATACCTGACATTGGCTATTTTCCCTCTTGTATACGAACGAGTTGCCCCAGTGTCTAAAAGAAAAGAAAAGGATTTGCCTTCTATCGTCACATCGACCCTTGGTTCCTCTTGGGGGTCCGGTGTCACAGATAGTACTGAACACATCAAGTCAGTTGTGAGCTGTCCTATGGTGGATACAGGCCCCTCCCCGTCCCTGTGAAAGGATTGCCTCCTACCACAGTGACACCCCCTATTCTAGGTGTCAATACTTGTCCTGTATTTGCATACTGCTGTGTCTGCATAGGGGCTTGTTGCGACTGCCCTTGTGGCGGATTCATTTGTACTTCTCCATGCTGTACCTGCTTGACTTGCAGTGCTTTTGTCTGATAAGATGTGTGATCTTGGGCAAAGCCTTCTCTGGTCTGTGTGCTGTATAAGCTATCCCCCTTCTCAAAAATTGGCCATTTGTGCATTCCCTGGGCTACCACATACGTGCGCAATATGTCATGTCATTTCACAATTCAACACACTGGAGGAACCTTCCTGTTAATCCCTCCTTGGTTATATCCTCCGTGAGCACTCTGGTTCAAATTCTGTGCATTTGGAAACCCACCTTGGTTGTTCTGAAATCCTCCTCCTCTTCCCCTATAACCCATACCTCTGCTTTGTGGCGTCAACCCATACCCACCTTGGTCAACAGGCGCAGATTATTCACCTGCGATGTACCTATTGCTTCCTGCATTCCCAATTATCCTCCGCTTTTCAGTATCGCTCCTTCTTTGGAAAATTTTGACAATATTTTCTGAACTAACTTGGCTTCCTCAATCTTCCTATTCTCATCTTTCTCTTGTAATAACTGACAATGATGCAATATCATCCACTGTATCTCAGGCCATGGATTCGGTTTCATCCCTACTTGTTGTTTCAACTGACTCTGTACTTGCTCAGGCAACCCGTGACATAAAATGTGGTAAATAAATGCCACTGTCTTTTCCCACGGCTCGCAAGTTTCAAGTTGCTATTTCTCCTGAATAACCTCAATGTAAGCAATAGCGTCTTCATCTGCCTTCATTTTACATGTCATAATTGCACCCATATCTGATGTGTCAGGATATTGTACCCTGAGAGCCCTCCAAACGTCTGCTCTACAAGTATTAAATGGGGCTCCATCATTCGCTGTGGTTTGAGCAGTCTCACTTGAATATCCCGCTCTCCTCCATATGTCATCGGCCCTCTCTCCAAGAATGGCTGCCAGGAGAACTTTTATGTCCCCTATGGCCAGCGTATTTCCTCCTGTAATTTTCTCTAATTCGTATATCCATTTCCCAGCCCCCGAAGTCAAACTAGGGAGCTTGCATTTTAAGTTATCCTCATCTGTGGCCAGGGAATGTCAAGAGGAACTGCGTGAACCCCATCCCATAGTCGGATCCCATTTTTAGTCTATCAGTGGTGGGAATAATTGTTCCTATCTGTCTCCTTGTCGGGAATTACCTTAAACTGCTTACACATGGTGGCGACTCTCCCTTCTCTCTATGTGATCGTCCTCGGGGACACTCAGGATATGCTATGGGATTTGGCGTTCTATCTTTAGGTTGTTCCAAATCCGACCATCTCACTTCCTGATCCATTTGCGGGCTTCCTTCAGGGGCACACACACTCCCTCCTTCTGCCCCAAGACCGAACTCTCTTTCTTCGTCCGACATGTCTAGGCCCCAAATAGTGTGATTATCATCCCCCTCACCCTTGTCTAAGTTCAGTCTGCTCAGAGACAATGCTTGACATTCATCATTGAACAGGTTTCCCTCACTCCGTGATTGAGGTACTGGGGATTGATCACCATTCCTCGAGTTCCATGCTCGCTACCTCGTTTTAACTGTTGATAGACCTTATCGATCCTTTCTCCAATTTATTTATTTATATACTTGTATCGCGCTGAAAGGCCGCAGGCATCAGGGCGCGTGGAACACACAGACACAAGACAAACAAACAACCACATCTTTCCGCTGATACTAGCAGCGAAATTCAGCAAGCTAAGATCCTACTCATTTAAATACATCTAACGGAACACCTTCGACATTGGTAGATAAAAAAAAACAATCCCTACAGATCATAACAGCAAATCTCACCAAATGCAAATATCAGAAATTCGGATTCACCTGTTTAAGAGTAATAAGAGAGAACACAAGAGAAGGCTCCCTGGGGAGATATACATTTAGAGAATCAGATTACAGTTCGAGGCACCTCTGGGAAGATATTTACAATGTCTGAGAAAAACGGGCAATGTGCTACCCCCACAACCCACTAAAACACAATCGCTATTAGGTTGCAAGCACCAGTCACTCTGGTCCATCCTGCGAATGATCATTAAATCAGTGAGTCTGACCGCACCTGGACCTGTTCTCTGGCACAGCCAGCCAAAAACTTTGTTGCGCAGATCTTCTTTAGTCTCTTTTCCTTCGATTTTCTGAATGTAGGTTATAATGAAGTTTCTCTTATCCATTACAAAATCATAAGTATTCGTGTCCCTTATTATTGGCATTTGTGACTTTTTTAGTTGTAGGTTCCGTGAGAGTACCCTCTTAAGTTTGGCGTTCATCGCAATAGGATGTTTGACCTCTTTATGGCCAGAGTTCAAATTGGATACCAATAAAGGTAGAGGTATTTCCTGTGATAAGCCAACATTGGGATCTTTGCCTTTTCATTGCTAGCCAAGATTGGCCCGGTGGACACCAAAGGCTCCTTACTGCAGGAATCAGTTTGTGTGGCTTGGTCTCTCATTTCCCCTTGTATGAAAGCTTGACAGGCAGTATTCACCTTAGGTGCCTGTGGCGGGACTCCTGAATTTAAAGCCCTGTATGTCTAGGAAGCAGTGTTCACTTTAGGCGACCGATACCCAGTCATTTAAGGCATCCACCAATAGGCAGAGGTCAAATGGATCATTGCATGAAAGTAATTCTTTAGCAATGTTAGCCATAAGCGCTGGCCACTGGGGGGTAATAAAGTTGCGTGGATCTCAGACCGTACTGGGAAAGGGACATCTGAGGTCTATACTGGCAACATGAAATCAGTGGTACCAGGTTTTTGTGACCTGTCCAAGTTTGTCTGTTATATGGGGCCAATCTTCTATCCAGTTCCAGAGTTGAAATTAGTATTTTATGTTGGAGTGCAGGATCTCCAGTTATAATCATCTTTGTGGCAGGAGGTTGACTTTGCAATCTCAGTCTCCTGCGCTCGCTAAGGGCCAGGGCCTCCGAGACGCGGTCTCTGTTAATCACTGAAGACAAGGCCAGAGAGTCTGCTAAACCCCCCACGGCCGGCCTTACAGTTGAATTATCGTCCAGCCCAGGTAAGAGATCTATATGATCGTGGTACCTAGACACTACGCTACCGGTACCAGCCTTCTTGTGTAGAGCCATACTAGCCCTCATTATAGTAATCAACTAGAAACGTAATCAGCATTATCATCGAGCTTACAACAAACAGAATAGACCAGAAGTTACACCTCCCACAGGGAGGACTCCCACAGGAAGGACTGTCACACCAGTGACTGCAATTCTGCGGGATTCTTACTGCACCGGAATATGCCACACCATGCGGCCCGCGGCGGGACCCCGCAGACACCCAGCTGGGACACTCCATGCACCTCCCGAGAGGCCACGATACAGCCAGTGTGGAGAGCTCCACGAAAGCCCACTTCACAGCATTTCTCAGCGCTGGAACCGCTGGGAGCGCAGAGTCGCGGAGCCGCTAGACTCTGCCGCCTGCACGCTAACAGCAGAAGTGAGAGGTTAGAGAAAGGGACCTGACCTGGCATCAAGCTGCGCGGCTACCGAGAGCTACCACCGCTTCTGCCACCATTTCTGCCGCCGCTTCTGCTTCTTGTATGCATTCTGCATCAAATGTTTCTTCTTCTAGTTCTACTCTAGATACTGCTGGTGTTATTTCCTTTATCAGAAGAATCTCTTCCACTCTGTCCCATCATATTTCTGGGCTTGGCCTCATTTGTTCCTTTAGGATGAGACTGGCATTGAAACCTTGCTGTCTCTTTTTTTGTTCTATTTCTTCATCTACTTCCCTTCGCTTTCTTGCATCCCTTCTAATTCTTTCTTCCTCTTGCATTTGTTCTTCTCCTCTTCTTACTCCTTCCCTTCTTTCCTCATCTTCTCTATATCTCTGTAATATTTTGTCCCTTGGTGTTTATGCTTCTTCCTCCTCTCTCTTTCTTTCCTTTCTGTCCCTTTCTTCTATCACTCTTTATCTATTGTCGTACTTTCTTTGTTCTTCTGCCCGTTCTTCAATTTTCTATTGCTCCTCCTGATATATCTGCGCTACTTTTCCTTTTCTGCTCACCCTCTTTCAATCTTTTCTCTCGTTCCTTATCCTTCCTTTCTTATTCGTCCTTATCTTCTCTTTGCCTAACTTCTTCAATACTTTTTCCATCAATCATGAGTGATATCTGTCCATTTGTCCATTAGTTTTGTACAAGCACAACCTTGCCAGCCGTATCCTTTTCTCCTTTCCATCTCTTAATCTACCTGTCTATTTCTGTCGACAAATTTGACCGTTCACTTTTTTCTTCCTTGTCTTGTATGAACTTATACATCTCTTTCTTTTTTTAATTCTCTTCCGGACTATCATCACTACTGTAAGTGGGGGGTTCATATATCAAATTACTGTTACCTGTCGCTGCACTTAATTCCTTTAAAGGATACACTCCTATCTCTTTCGGTAGCAACACTCTTTGCTTCAGACAACGTAAGGGGAGCTGAGGGCTCAACGCCTTCCCCCTTATGCTGATTAGGCATCCACTCCTCATGTGGCAGGTCTTCTATTTCCTCTTGATACATCTTCCAAAGCTCTAAAATTGGTAATATTCTCTCTAATTTCTTCCCTGCAAACACAGCATGCAAGCATGGGATCATGTGTTGCAAGACCGTTCTTGACAATGATCCCCCTTGTGGCCATGGCATGAACATTTTATTTGCTGGGCCCTTTGCACATTCTGCACTGTACTGTTTGAGCCTTGGCATATGTTGTGGCAGTGTCTTGCATAGGTGCATGAGAGGAGAATCCCCCATAATGACAAGTCTCAATTGACTGTCAGTACTTACCAGACCATTAAATAAATCTTTTACCTTGGCTTAAATCACCAGTTTTCAACATTTTTAAAACAACAAATATGAGCAAGCACCATCGATCGCTGCTCAATCCTCTTGTTTCAATGATCTATCTATTCTTTTGATTGGCACAAATTGTTTTACTACACTTTATCTTTACTCACTGTTACCTTTACAACTCTTCACAATTTCTATCGCTCCTCGATATTTTACTCAACAGACAACATTTACAATTTGTAAAACACTGTGATCACCTCTGCCCTCGCCTTTACTTGTTTACCCTGTGCAGGGTTTGAGACATTACCTTAAGCAGTCCTGACTGCACATTTTATAGTTCACCCTACTCCCGCTGGAGTTTGAAATGTCTCCTTCTAATTCCCTTGAGTTAGGATTTCTAGGCGGTATCTCTTTATCTTCACAATATTTCCCTGTTACTCAAAATGTATCACAATCCTGTTTCTTTATTTGCCATTCCCCTTAGTCTACTCACCATTCGTTAATCCACTCGAGGCCTTCGGTATCGACTCCTCCAATCAGACCACTTCGCCTTCCGTCCGCAAAGCGCCCGTGGAAACCGGGCAGGGATTTCTTCAAAGGGGGACCGTCCCACCGTCTCGGTTCTTCTTGCAAGTTTATTCCTATTCGGCCGCTCTCCACAGTAAACTCTGTGATTTTCCAGCTAATGGCGGAGGATGCCCGATCATCCAAAAATCTGGAGCTTAACTAGTTTGGATCTTTTGAACCATCCGCACCACTACCACATGAGCTTAGGGCCCTTTAGGAGTGTGCATGTAATGTATAGGATCACACAGAATAACTCTGAGTCCAAATAACTGAACCAACAAAGGAAGATGGCAAAGTACTGTTTTATTAACAATTATCTAAAACAGGGAGTTTACAACGAACATCAACGGATGTACGCTCAGATTCTCTCAGTGATCTCTTGACAAAACATAGTTTATATATAAAAAATACATCAGAGGTGACGTCATACTACGTCGCAGATAATGAAAAACCTACTAAGGGTTAGGATTGGCTTAAGGGGAACATCTAAGTATATCATCTATGGGAAATAGGCTTGTGATTGGCTGCCCACTGTCAGGTGGACAATATATGCCTACCTCTAAAACATGTAATCTTCTGAAACATTAGATACACAGTTTCTCATTGGTTTTCAAACTATGAGGTCCTTCGTTATATGGAAACTACAATTGGTTGGCACGCTTGTGCCATGTCTGGAACAATCAATTGACTTAGCAGCACATAAGCCCAGCTCCAGGTGCAAGGAGATTGGGCATGATTCTACCTCCCACCCAATTAGCCCAGCATCTCTCATCACTCATGCCTTGTGTCATGAAGATTGTCTTTGAATTTGGCCTTGCAAAAGTATCCTTGTCTTCAGAATACATGGGATTGCAAGCACTCACTATCGAGTTCTGGGACTCCGCTCTATTTTCATCCTTGGCTCACATGACAGGAGACCACAATTTCATCCATTTTGCAGGTTTTAAATGTCTTAAATGAATTCAACTTGATACTTTTGTTGTTCTTTCTTTGCACCTTAACAGGGGATGATTCATCCTTCGCACGTTCGCTCCTTTCCAGAATAGATAGCTGACCTTGGCTGCTTCGGTCTTTTCTATTTCCTCTAGCTTACTAAATTCATGGTACCGATGTCCAACTTCTATACAATGTCGGCTTCGCCTGCATTCTATTCACTAGGTATAGACAGCTTCTATGATGACTTAGTCTACTAGCGTTTCAGCATCTGTACAATTATTGAACGGTTGATTCACTGCAGCACTTTGTGTACATGTAAACTTCTTTTTCATATTTAAAAGTTCACTTGATTCTTTACGTCATTAGTTTCTGTAGGATCCATACATCCGCTTTAGCCAGTATCTCGGGACATTGTATATGTGTCTTGTGGCCTCACTAGCATCTTTCTTTGCTCTTTTACATATTCCTTCAGGGAGTTCCTTCCTTAGGTTGTCATTGCTTCAGGGATACTTTCGGTATGGTTGTCTCAATCGGTATCTTCTTTCGAACAGCCACTGTGGTATTGGCACAACTGCTGGTGTCAAACAGGGCACGATCTCAGGTCTCTAACATATGGGAGGTCAGGGGGCAGTGTTTCCTGCAGAGGCATGCAGCTGCTCCTCTACACATAATTGCACCCTGCCTCTTTAATTTGTATTTAGCAGACCTGAATGAGTCTCTCTGTGAATATGCATTAGCTAGTCCCAAGATCGGTATTAGAAAGATCATTTGGCTGCCATATACTGATGACATCATACTGCTCGACTTTACACCTCGTGGAATCCAGCGGCTGCTGACAGCAATAAGTACTTATGCTGAAAGAAATGAGCTTCTTATTAATCCAGGGAAGACCCAGATCATGAGGTTTTCAAATTCAACAAAAAAGGGCAGACTTTAGATGGTCTTTAAACATGCAGACTGTTGCATTGACCTGGGACTGTATCTGTGTTGGCTTTCGAATGATGCCGCACCCGAACAAGAAATTGGTAGAGGACAGGCTGAATGCTAAAGTGGATCAGATTCTATGTCAAATTAAAACGATTAAAAGTTTGAATTGTAAATTCTCTGATTACCATTGATCAAGTTCTATAAGGGTAAGGTCATATCTACTCTGCTCTATGGCATGGATATAGAGTCTCAGGCCTGGAGCGAAAACTGGGAGCGGCTGGAGGGAAAACTTTGGAAAAGGGTGTTAAGTCTTCCTCAGTCTCTCCCGATTGACGCTCTCCGTTATAAGTTGGGCTTGAACTCTTTAAAGGCATATATGCATTGGAGACTGTTGCAATTGTATCGAGCTGTTAAATGCCCCAAGGAAAATACCTTGTTTGTGGATGTGTTTTTGGAGGAGACTAGACAGGCTAGTCCTTATTTGAGTGAATTAACTCAAATGGTAAAAGATATTCTCGGTTTGGCATCCAAAACACTAAAAGATATAATTGATGACCCCATTAAGGTAAAGGAGGTTTTAATGGAAACAGAAGGGATAAGAACTATTGATGAGGTCCTTTCAGTGAAGCTTCATGGGAGTCATTCTCTTTTGGCTGAACCCAAAGGTGTTGTCTCAGCACATCTGACGAATGAGGGCTGTAACACATTAATAATATATATATATATATTTATATCACTACAAAAAAAACTTTGTTGAGGGGACGTTATGGTTATGTTGCCCTAACAAAAACCTGTACACTTCACTAAAAAAAACTTTCCTCCTCCCCTTTATGCTTCAAATTAAAACTGAAAAACCCCTGAAATTCGACAGTCATGGTAAAGTAAGCCCCAACCCTGCCACCCCCCCCTGTGCACTGCTAACACTAACAACCAGACCATGAAAGATGTCATCTCAAATTTCAATGATGACATCAATGACGACATCACTTGTTTAGCCTCTTTCTTTTCCTTCCCTGCCATACATATATATGTGCATTCAGTAAAAAAATGTCACTAAAGGAATGTTATACTTCACAGTGCAAACAAACACCACTGCACATTCCCCATTATAGTAAGCTAAGCAACCATAACTCGCACCATCTACGTGCATTGCTAAGACTAACACCCAGGACATCAAAGATGACATCACAAATATCATTGATGACATCACTGATGACATCACATGTGAAAATAATATTCCTAAAAAGTCCCTGTCTACAAGGGGTTATTTCTATTATGTTGGTAGCAAGATGTCAGGGGTGATTGTGTAATGTTACACATGTAATAACTAGCTCACAAATCTACACTTAATAGACACGTGTGCTAAAACAAACAATACATATGCCGACCCAATGCATATAACTGAGCGGCACATACAGGGAACTGAAGTAGGGTAGAAAGAGCTGGTAGCATCCCACAGTTTATCTTCCTGTATACAAATTAATTGTGTGATTGAGGCCTGCCATTGCCCCATGCATGTGCATCATGAGCTGACACCAGACCCTAAGGAAAGTACTTTAAGAACACACAACAAGCGTAACGTTTTGGTATACAGCACCTTTTCAATTTTCATATTGTGTTGGTCAGTGAATAAAACCACCTAGCCTACATTTTTCAATGCACCAAAATAAGTGAGGCACACATGTGATGTCATCAGTGATGTCATCAATGATATTTGTGATGTCATCTTTGATGTCCTGGGCGTTAGTCTTAGCAATGCACGTAGATGGTGCGAGTTATGGTTGCTTAGCTTACTGTAATGGGGGATTGTGCAGTGGTGTTTGTTTGCACTGTGAAGTATAACATTCCTTTAGTGAATTTTTTTACTGAATGCACATATATGTATATGGCAGAGAAGGAAAAGAAAGGGGCTAAACAAGTGATGTCGCCATTGATGTCATCATTGACTTTTGAGATGACATCTTTCATGGTCTGGGTGTTAGTGTTAGCAGTGCACAGGGGTGGTGGCAGGGTTGGGGGCTTACTTTACCATAACTGTCGAATTTCAGGGGTTTTTCGGTTTTCATTTGAAGAATAAAGGGGAGGTGGAACGTTTTTTTTTAGTGAAGTGTACAGGTTTTTGTTAGGGCAACTTAACCATAACGTCCCCTCAACAAAGTTTTTTTTGTAGTGAATTTCATAGGTTTTTGGAAGGTGGAACTTAAGCATGAAATTGTGGCAATGAAGTCATTGAGCAGAATATACACTGTATTCATGTGATTTTGAGAGATATGTAGTATAATCTACGTACTTGACATACATTTAACATAGAACATACAGAACCTCTCCCTATTAATATTGGAAAGGGACGGACTGAGCGCCTGTTTGCGGACGGGGTTGGACAGGATCAACATTACCCAAAGAGGCGGGGATAGCTGAAAATGTACTATTGTTTTACACAAAAAGTGTGCAACGTAGAAGGACATTAAGATATTATAAGTAGTAATAAGTAAATATGGAAACCCGAAGCTGGGAAAAGAAAATGACACATTTAATAACCATGTAGAATGAAGTGGATGGTACCATAAAAAAAAAGGATGCCTCCAGCGTAATCACTTCACAGAAACTCGGCAGCCTGGAACGACAGTGGACGGACGCAGTAGGACGAAGGGAGATTACAGCAAAAGAGTGAGTGCAGGTCTTTTTTTTATGTGGGTGAGGTTTTTGTTGTGGTATGTGGTGCAGAAATAATAATTTCTTTCTGTTGTTTTGACTCAGAAATGGCTAGTACTTTGGAGTGGCTGGAGGAGAATTTCCCACATGAGGAAATGTCTGAAGACAGCGACAATAATGGTACACAGTGCTCTGTATATGCAAAATAGTGACCAGTATTTTAGAGGCATTCAATTTATGTATTTCTTTTTTTAACAGACCAGGAAAGAAAAGAAGAAAGGGCAACAAATAAGACAGAAGAACACAGGATAAAAAGGATAGAGCAGAAAATGGACATATTCAACGCCAATTTTCAAAGGTTACGGGAGTTTGTGGAGGACTGTGTGAGAGGAAAAGTCTGTTATCATTGCCCCACCTGCACCTGCCCTGCTTCTCCATTCCCTAGTGAACCATCCCTAAACCTTGAACAGGAAAATAGACGTTTTGACGAAATATCCATCCCTTCTTCCCCCCACAAATCTTCTCCTCATAACCTGCCCGTGTTGAATCCTAATTCCCCCATATTTGTTTCAGTGCCCGCTTCCCCCGCTATTTCTTCAGATTGATGTGTGTGTGTGTTTGAAATGTTTTTGTACAATAGTTGTAGAGAAAGAGTTTGGGTGTAGATTTTTTTTTTAAAAAGACGTAAAATGTCCGCGAACAGCGCGCCTGTTCGACCTATCCGCATGAAATGTAATGTGGGTGCCGTCTTATGTCAAGTAAGACGGATGTGATGTGTGACTGCACCATCTGTTGAAATTGTGCGTACATAAACAGAAAGGGGTGTCCAAAGGCTATACTACCTCGCCGTACCGCTTGGAAACGAGATAATACATGTTCGTAGAACACATCAGATGTCCGGAATGGGTGTAAATGAGAAGCATGGGAGTTTGTGAAGGACAGTATAGTGGTCCGTATCGGGCTCAGCCAAAATGGTGCCGTCCATAGAACAGGCGCGGTGGACGCCAAGTTCGTAGGCAAACAAAATGGAGTTGTCCTAAGGATACTGGAACTGTCCATACAGTGAACAGAGCATGCGTGCACATGCGCAGTAGAAACGTAAGTATTGCAAACATCGCGCCTGTTCCTAACTGTCCGTCTCACTTGTGTCGCCCTTTGAAGTAGTTTGAGAACCCGAACACTGTCCGTAGGACACTTGTGCGCATGCGCACGGTTGATTCTTTGCATTTGCTGTCCAGGGGACTTTTATTACTGGGGCGGATGTGTTGAGGACGTCATCATGTGACCACACCTACGCTGAGCGTGGGGACTAATTTCCGTGGTTGGTGTGCTTCCGCAACAATAGAAATGAACTTGTAGACACAAGGCAAACTATTGTAGAGTGTAAAAATGTAATTTCACAAATCCCAGACAATAGGGCACCTCAGGACCTGCTGTGAAAAATGTGTGTACCGCTTTGTAGGGATGAAGACGGTCACGAGGCACACCCCTGCACCTCTACAAAAGGACACACCCCGAGCGCATCTTCATTGTCCTTCTAGCTATAGCAGATTGAGGTGTGCTGCTTTTACTGCTGTAGTGACCAAAAGGAAACTAATCGGTATGGCTTCCATGGCTGCTGTTGGGTCATTAGCCTCTGCACCACCCCCAAACCCGCCACCACCACCACCTCATCAAGGGCCTGCAGAGAGATATATGGGTGAGGATGCAGAGATCGAGGAAGAAGAGGAGGAAGAGAATGAAGGGGAGGAACTCTGCACTAGGAGCACTCGGTGGGAGTTGTAGGTGTGGCGGTTGTTTTCAGTTTATGGGAAAGTACTGAAAGCACTTGCGAACCTGGTGAAGTGTAACCAGTGAGAGGTGGTGTTGAGTCGCGGGAGATTTGGAGTGTACAGTTTTGGTACGACAACCATGAAGCAACACCTCACTTCGTTCCATACTGCGGACATTCGCAAGGTAGTACCATGTGAAGAGCGTAGTCATTTGAATTCCTCTTCAGCATCCTGGGTATCCGATCCTCCCACCACAAGAGAGACTCCTGTGGGGAAGCTCTGCCCTCCAGCTGCCTCACAAGCCATTCGCAATTCTGTTGACCCTTACCTTTCAAATGTGACAGTAGTGTGCACGTATTGTGACGCAGTACTCTGCAGGGGGGAGAGTTTTCAAAGTGCTTTTGAGGCTGCAGACACCGAGCAACAGAAGATCTGCTCCTTACCTAAATAAAGCTCACCCTAAATCTTTCTCTGTTCAGTTGCCCTCTTTTATCCCCGTGGCTGGTGTCCCTTCCTTACCCTCCTTTCGCCTCTTCTCCTAGTGTGCCATGTGCTGTTAAGCAATGAACGTAAAAACAACAAAAATTACAGAAAAGGCTCTTTTCAGAGCCGCCTTTGTCAGTATACCAATAGAACTATGAAGTGACGGCCGTAGACCCCTGCGGAGTTCTGAAAAAGTTTGCGGACAGTCGTAGAGGAAAAAAGGGAGGGTGCAAGCGGAGCAAATGCAATAAAGTGTACGTTGGGAGTAAGTGGCGGCTCTAAAAAGAGCCTTTCGGTGGTGTGTTGTGTGGGTCAAAAACAGTGGATTGGGGAAAACGGATTGTCAGATATGTTAGTGTGATTGCAAAAGAGGTCACAATGCATTTTGTACATTGCGAAGAAAAATCTGGTGGCCAGCATATGTGAGGTGGCCTCCGTCTCTGCGGAAAATTAAAGTGTTGCGAAACAAAATGTTTTCATTGTGGAAAGTGGACATGCCAACATCTCTTAAAAATGCACACACAGCCTTATTCACATTGCGTCTCGCTATCTCCATTTGTGGACCAAACGCAGATGAACGCAGCCATATTTGTCTTTGGGCAATGCGGGAAAAAAGTATTTGACAATTTTGTACATGAGCTTTGCGAGTCCTTCCTTCATTGCAAATTGCAAAGAAATTACAGATACATGGCCTAAACTGTTTCCTCCACAATGAATGATCAGTATATCTGGAGGACGCTCTGTCAGTAAAGTAACACAGAGAGGTACCAAGTCCAGCCATCTCATGCCACGCACGCCATGCCAGTGCACTTCCACATGAGGAAATCCGAGATTTGTAGATAAACTGCAGCTTTCTGCATGCACCTTCAACCAATGTATCAATGAGTCTCCCAAAATCCAGATAATCTGTTTCTGAGCATGGAAAGCCATGGCTGTGTGGTCTCCTGTGAGGAAGAAGACGGTCTTACTAAAGTATGTCGGTCAGAACACACCTACTGAACTTCATGGACCAATCCCTAGTTCTGCTCATTCTCATTTACATGGGCTCCACCCTTGAATCCCCGTTGGTGATATGTGCTGACTGCTAACTACCGCCATGTTCGCGGACATGTACAGGATCAGAGCGTGACAACGGTACATTAAAGTACTATTCCCCTTTTTCTCCTTTTTTTTTATTTTTGGCCAGATGCCATACAGACATCTGGTATTTTATGTATTTTTTGTATTTTTGTCCTTGCTTTACTCTTGCAAACATTACAGAACCTTCTCTAAAGCAAGCCTTACGTTCCAAAAGAACATTGCATTTCCCAAAGAAGATAGCGCAACACCTTCTCCTTCAAAGTAATGCGCATTGCTTGGAGCAATCTTATCGTGGCTACAAAAAAACATACCAACTCGTAGCATGAATGCACGCATGCCGCGATTGATGATACACCTCCCGATGCTTTGATCTGGACAGAAAACAGAAGTGTTGTTCCATTGTACTCTCGGGAGTAAAGCAGAAAAAATTACTTTCATTGTTGGGAAGATGGTCATGAGTGCTTCAACCAACTCTGCCAAATCTGCCAACAAAGTATGTGAAGTCACGTATCCCAAATGGTAAGCACCGTAGTGCGAAATTACCACATGAGGAGTGGTCATTCTACAAATGTCTCTACAAACTTGCAGAATTGCCACAGCATTGGCATCAGTGTCAGCGCTCCACACCACCTCCACTCCTCGCACATCGAAATGGTGTGCCACATGCCTACTCTAGGCATAGTGTTGTAAGCCCTGCACAAAAATGTCTCCAAGCATCAAAACCCTGACCCTCTCCACCTCTGCCATCTTTAGTGTGCGCACCGTCTTTCGACACAGAAGACTAATGTGAACATCTGATTGGCTGATGCCTACAGTCGTCTTTCCATGCAGGATTTTCTGTGGAAACCTGTATGTGACACGTCCTACCAGATGACAAGCGTTGCCTACGTGCGGCACGTAACTCTTAGCCAGTCCTTCCACCCTTTCTACAGCGGTACCAAAGCGAGTCCCTCATTGGATACAATCATCCACCAATCACATAGAGCATCGCTAATTTTCACTCCGTCATCAACATTGCGCACTTCAAAATTACTGTTGATGATTCTGAACAGAAGTCGCATACCATTGCAAAGCACCTACTTCACAAGCTACTGTGCAAGGATTGCAAATTTCTACGTACAGCTCCATGCATGTCCACATGCATCAGTATAGAGTACAGGTATGTATATTTTAATTAGAGAACATGTCAAAGCCTTATGATTTAATTTAGACAAAATAATGCTGCTAAATGTCCATAGGGAATACATAACAACGCTACCCCTTTAAAGTGCAAGATTGCCGATTTGTCATTCACAAATCGCACGACTGCTTACTGTCTTCCGCATAACCTGTACATACGTTGCAAGCATGCCTATTTAGGGCAGACCTCAATTTTGTATGTGAGAATGTCAGAGTTGTGTACTCTGTAGGGCCTACAATAATGCTACTTGCAATGTGATCGTATGAGAATAGTAAGCGCTTCCGATTGTAGTGGTGACATTTCCTTCTGAGGGTCTCCCGATTTTTCGACTATGCCCTATCGCTTACAAACCTCTCTCCTATGCATAGTACACTTTGTAAACACCAAGGCATTTCCATACCCTTAAAGGTTTTAGTTATTTTGAAGGACTTTCAAGTACCATATTGCAAGTACTATGCAAAGACTGCACAGAGTGAAGTGAAATGTGCACGCGCACTGGGTTGAACTATGAAAGTTCAATGCTCTGACGAAAGAAGCACAAATAATGTCTGCAGTATCATCACTGCTGCAAACAAACAAAGTAATTGATTTTGTTTTTTTAATTTGCAGTGACGACTACTCTCCTGAGAATCATCAGCATCTACACTGCAGACGCCATATCCGAAGAAACCTGGTCATCTTGCACAAAAAAGTAAGTACAGTACAACCTTTATATTGCAACTACTCCTTAAAGAGGCTGCGTGGGTTATTTGTTTATTTTGGGCACCAAAGCAAGCATTGATTTGTAAACCATTCTACCTACAAATATCAATTTATTGAACAAAGAATAACAGGCAGAATGGCTGACAAATCCCTATGTGTTTGGTACTCAAATAGCATAGGTAATCCTTAGAAGGTTAGATTGTGAAAATAAGTTGCTGTAGCAAGTTTTTGGCATTTTGGTTATTAATAATGGTTCTCGTCACAAGTAGGCCACTTTGTATACTACTACAATGTGCTTCAGATGAGAGTACAAACATTAAAGTAGCCTTACCAAATCATTGTTAGAGTTCACTGTACGTTGACACACCATGACAAAGAGCTTCCCCATCAGACTTATGCATACATTCACGCTGCACACATACATTGACCAACAGACCAAAGTATATTTTTTTTCACAACAGACACCAAGAAATGCCTACCAAAAAGCAACTCCTTAAAAAGGAACGCAGAATTAGAGCAAATAAAAATGAAGGTGCCCAATGAAAGCATCCACCTGTTGTAGAGTTTGTAGAGAATCTTGGTACATACCAGCTAATGCAGTTGGGTAACAAAATAAAGGAAGTCTCAACTACCGAAACTGTACCTCTCCATCAAAAAGTGTCACAAAACACAGAAATGTTGTAAATAAAATGGCTGCCAGTACAGCTAACAATGTTCCTAATAATCCTGATAGTGTGAGAAGAACCCATAGTAAAAAAAGTATTTTAGCAAAAATGTTTGATCACAGAGTCCTTCAGAATCTACTAAGAAGAGGACCAAAATCATCCTCACCCCTTAAAACGTACCGTACAAAGTTAATTCTACAAGCACTAGTGGGCAGTGCAATCCTTCTCAAAAGGAAGTTGTTTATATTAGTGTTAAATAGGATGAAAGCACTAAGAAAACTAAGTACCAAACTACAAAAGAAACTCAGCAATTAACGGAATGTGAAAAAAAATAATTTCATGCATGTTTATGGTGGTGAATGGAGTCACACAACAACCACAGAGCCATATTATAATGAAGAAGCATACAAACAAAATCAAACAAACACAATTGCCATCCATAGCTGTGGACGAGGGTATGAGAAAATCAATACTACCATCATGGAACAAGAAAAACTGCTTACAAAACTATCTCCTGAAAACTCAGAATTACCTCTCAATTCAGCAGAACCACACTGTCCAGTATACAAATGGCCGCGCACATCAATGTGTACCATTCCAAACAAAGCTTTCAAATCTTTAAGTCAGATCTTCAATCAATATGTAAAAGGTAAAGACAAAAGTAAAATGAAAGTGCTGCAAAATATGAATATTTGTGCAGTGCGGAAAGACACAGGACTAAAAGGACATTCAATAGCCTGCATTTCTGGGCCTATTTGCAAAAGTACCTTCCATGATATCAAAATAATATCAGTACATCATTCCAATTTAAGAAATATAGTGTATTTAGTGTATAAAATATACTATTCAAAAATTCCAGCTTCAGAATTAGGCAATTTAAATACCACTCTTCTGCATTGTACACCCAAACACTTACAAGAAGAAATGGACTGTATTCAGAAAAAGTATTTTGGAAGTGAGAGCCACGTAGAAAATGCAAGTTTTAGAACATAGTAGTGACAATTCTGCACATAGCAACCTTCTACTACACACATACAGAAAAGAAATAGTAAAATTTAAAAGATCATCAGCTGAAGTACCAAACCATGTATGTGTGTGCTGCCGCAGAACGTTTTACAAAAGGAACACAAAAAATGTGGACATAGCATACAAAATAGAAAACAATGAAGACTCTAAATGGTTTGAATTAGCTTTGTACCTTTTAGCTGAAAACAAATATGAAATAACTGAATGCCTAATATGTTGCAGTTACTGTACTGCAAAATTAGACAACAAACACACTCCTTCACATGCTATTACAAATAATTTGGAATTGTTTCCATTACCAAAAATCCTGCAACAGCTCAATTTGTATCAGAGCATAATAATTCAAACAGTTCACCCATTTCAAGCAATTATACGCCTTCATCCAAAAACAGCAAAATTACCTTCCTCTGAATTGGTGAAAGGCATTTGTGTCAAAGTAGTTTACTTGCCATTAGATCTAACGGAAAATGTACACACTCTAGGAGTGGAACGTTCAATAGAGCATTCTTTAATAGTCTTGGTAAATGGAGTACCAACAAAGGACAAAACAATTTGGCAACAATTAGTGGACTTACACAAAGTTAGACAAGCCTTTCAATATCTAAAAGACAATAATGAGTACTACAAGGAAATAAATATTGATGAAAGCTTAAGGGAAACAACTGAAATAATTCAAGAGCCATCAGAAACTGGACAATTCGAACTTCTGGATCCAGCTACAGTATCCACTCTTTTGGACCATTACACAATCCATCCATTGCATTCCAATGAAAGCATAGATGATGCACTAGAAACGTACCAAATGCGACAAACCAAAGGGTCACAAATGAGTATTTGGGAAAAAAGTATACAAGCACATGCTTTTCCACGGCTATTTCATACTGGCAAAGGTGGAAGATACGATGATAGACCCACTCAGATTGGGGCATCAGAATACTGCTCATTACGAATGTATTCACAAGATCACAGATTTAGACAAAATGTGGAATACATATTCCACCTACTCTATGAAAGTGAATTAGAAACACTATGTTATGGAGTTGCACACATTCTTAAATCTGGAACTCACTTTCAAAATATGTCAGCTACGCAGTTAATACAAAAGGTAGAAGAAAAAGATGAGGTTTTACAATCAAGTATAACAAATTTGTTTGCAAACATGCGTGGTACAAATACTGGTTCAGACGGCACGGAGACACGCGTTGCCTGATCAGAAACCTTGTACCACCAACTTGGTTTGTTACGCTAAGTTGTGCAGAATATGCATGGGAAGATTTACATGAGTTCCTACGCATAGCAAACAGCAAAAAAAATAACATAGATATATTAACACCTGGAGAACTTTGCTCTCTAGATCCAGTTAATGGGCCTCATTACGACCCTGGCGTTAAGGGTTTAACGGCGCCGTAAAAGGTGTTGGCGCCGTTAAACCCTTAACGCCTGATTACGAGTTGCCTTTGCGGGACCCGACCTTAACGCCTGCTTTTAGCAGGCGTTAAAGTAGGGTGCCGCAAAGGGACCTTGGTGCTAAGTACAAATTGCGGCACCGTACTTAGCGCCTTCCCCATTCCCATTGAGCCCTATGGGGCAAAAATGGGAATGGGGAAGGGCCCATGGTGAATGGGGAATTACCACACCGCCAACCTTGGAATGGGGCGGTAATTCCGCCATTCACCATGGCGGACCCCGGCATGGACCATGGTGCTAATAGCACCATGGTTTAGCACCGGGGTCGTAATGAGGCCCAATGTCTCAAGATATTTCCATCATCGTTTTATTGCAATGCTACACTTTATTTGCAATAAAACTGTTCCTCCCCTTGGAGAAGTGCAACACTTCTTTTGGAGAAAAGAATGTCAAGCGAGAGGAGCACCACATATTCATATGCTGTTATGGATCAAAGTTGCACCGAAATTGAGCATGACAGTGATAACACTGTTTTGCAGTTCATCCAAAAATATGTCACGTGTGAAATCCCTTCACAACAGACACATAGTGAGCTGCATGGGCAGATTTTACAATTTCAAAGACACAAATGTGGCAAATATTGTCGCCGCAAATACAAAAACAAAGATAAATACTACACTAAATGCCGCTTTGGTTTCCCTAGACCAGTTACAGAAACAGATGAAGTAAACAAGTTCATGTTTTCAGTTCGACATAGTGTTAAAGGTAAATCACCTAAAAACATGTATTACATAAAATGAAGGGAAGAATCAAACTATATCAATGATTACAATGCAATAATTGCCCTATTATGGAATGCAAACATAGATATGCAGTACATTGCAGACAATTCCACTGCTGTTGCACGCTATGTTACAGCCTACTTAACAAAAGTAGAAAAAACAGAGCTTCAAGACCTCTGGGATGACCTAGCATCAGACAAAACATTATCACAGAAATTGTACAGCCTAGGCATAAAAATGCTCTCTCATAGAGAATGTGGGGCCTATGAAGCAGCAGATCGTTTAACCGGCACTGCTTTGTATGGAAAATCAGACAACATAGTATAGCTCAGTCTTGGTCCTGAAAAATCTAGAAAAAGAGTGCTAAAATCATATGAGGGCATAGAAACAATTGCCAGAAATGAACCCAACAGCCAAGACATTCTAAAAACAATTTACTGGACACATACTATCCAAACAGAAGTACCACTCTGGAAAGCATGTGTCTATACCACATAGCTCAAAACTTTGCATACAGAAATAATGTAAAACCCGATGAAAGCAAACGTAGATATAGAGTGACCGATTGTGAAGGGAGCTAAGTGAAACTTAACAAATGAAGCTTAATTAATCATGTAAAATTATCATTAAAAACTCCTCAATAGAAAGAACTATATTACATGTCTCTGCTACAAATGTTCAAACCATGGAGAAAAGAGGAAGACATACTAGATAATTATGAGTGCTATGAAGATGCTTTCAATGCAAATGAAAGCACTATCACCGATGTGAACTTTACGCAGTACAAAACAATGTTACACAATGAGTAGCAACAGGAAGAAGAACTTCAGGCCCAACTAGATAAAGACTCTTCTGACAGTAGTCAACCTTCTGTAACAGGAAGTCAAGAAACATTAGGACAACCACTAATAGCAAATGAGGCTGAAGTAGCTATGGCAGAAGTTGAAAACACCATGTATCAGTATCAAGAAGACACAGAAGACTTAACTGTACAACAAGCAAAACTTAACAACGATCAGCGCACCATTTTTGAAGACGTAACAAAACAAATTGTACATGGTGTACAACATGAAAATAAAGAATGTACCTGCCAAAATTACAAACCTATACTGCTGTACGTCAGTGGTGAAGCTGGATCAGGGAAAACATTCTTAATCGAAATCATCAGCAAGTTCCTTCAACAATTGACAAACATCAAACTGTCAGCTGTTGTAACGGCCCCCACAGGTTTAGCTGCCTACAACATAGGTGGTGTGACTTTACACCGATTACTACTGCTTCCAGTAGAGCATCAAAATAAATTAGACTACTACAAACCTTCTGCAGAAGCTGCAATGGAATTACGTAGAGTATTGAAACAAATGAAAATGCTACTAATAGATGAAGTGAGCATGGTCTCCAACCTAATGTTGGCTTTGATTCATCTCAGATTGCAAGAAGTACTTAAAAATAATAACGAAGAACTCTTTGCCGGGAAACACATTATCGTTTTCGGAGATCTTCTACAATTGACAGCAGTGAAAGGTGAACCGATTTTTAAAACCTAAGACCAAAAACTCTGCCGGAAAACTGTTGGTAGCATAGGTAATGTTAACCTTTGGCAACATTTCCAATACAGAGAATTAACTGAGAACATGTGGAAATCTGCAGATCTCACTTATGCCAACATCTTAAAAAGTATTAGAGTTGGTGTATTATCGCAAGAAGCACAAGCTGTATTGAAAAACCGGCAAATACATGCACTTTATGGCGATAATGCATGTGCAACTGATGTTATGGAACAAATAGCGCACAAAAATGTCAATTGTATGGCCTTAATGCCAACTCTTGTAAACTGTTTCAAATTCAATGAAACAATGTTAAAGAAAGAAATGCAAGCAATAATAGAAATTAGCACCACAGACAAACTAGATGTACATGGTATGACAGTACCCATGTGTGAGCAAGCCACAACAAGACTAAATAGTTTAGAAAATTCAATCTCCAACACAGCTGGGTTGGAAAAAAAATTGAAATTATCATTAAATTGTAGAGTAAAGCTTAAACGTAACCTTGATGTAGAGCAAGGGCTAGTTAATGGAGCACTGGGCACAGTTGTTGGCTTTCAATCATACCCACGTGATAGCAACATTCAGTTTGTAAATATTCGCTTTGATAAAGTTTCAGAAGTGAAAAGGATAGGGTGCTCAATTGCTCGATTCCTTCTCTTCAAAGACATGTATGTACGTAGAGAGCAATTTTCTCTAACTCTTGCATATGCAGTTACCATTCATAAATCACAAGGTCTTACCCTAGAGAAAGCATTGATAGATATAGGAATAGGAAACACAGTGTTTAAGGAAGGCATGAGCTACCTAGCATTATCACGCTTATGTACACTTGATGGTCTATTGCTAATAAACTTTGATTCAAGTAAAGTCAAAGCTGATATTCCTTGAATTCTACAATACAATAGATTACGTTCACTGTACACCCCTCATCTGATACAATACCCTGTTCCAGAGAAAGTGAAAGTGGTAAAAGAAAAGTAAATGAAACAGAAATGCAACAGAATGCAACAGCAAATTCCGCAAAGAAAAGAAAAGAAGCTAAAGTTTCATCAATTGCCGCAAACATAGAAGAACCTATTAGGGAATGTAAACCAGGGACGTCTGCAAAGAAGCAACAGAAAAAACAAAAAATGCACTCAGATACAGAATTTGCTGACCCATTCAAATTTGCAAATGAAAGTGGGGTAAGTTGCTATGCAAATGTAGCCATGAATATTCTATTTCAATTGCCACCAATTGTTAACAATATTTACCTGCACAGTACAGACCAATTGTGTTTGCAAATGTTAGTGCTGCATAGAAATGCAACAAACAATCCTGACAACACATACAGTGTTCATGGAGTAAGGCAACAATTGGACGACTGTGCTGGAATGGTGAGATTCAGTATGAACACACAAGAAGATCCATAAGAATTTCTAATGTACATACTATTAGTATTGGAAAACAAAAGCATACCAGTAAATGAAATCTTCCAAATTTCGTACATGTGGAAACATACATTCACTCTCTGTAGCAAAATGATACAAGAAGAAATCCCAAATGAGCGATTTGTGTATGTTTCCATACCAAATAGTGAGAGCATTCCATTTCAGCAACTTGTACAAAATGCAAACCATGGCAGATTATGTAGTATTTGCAATTCAGACAATCGCTCCACCTTACTGATACAATCACATAGTGCCTACATAATACTTATGCTTCTATGTTATAATGTAGATGGCACCAAAAACAACCGCAAACTGACTGGATTCACACACAGTCAAGTGTCACTTGGAAAGAAAACCTTTACAACAGTAGGAATAATCTACCATGCAGGAGCTACAACCAATGCAGGTCACTACACTGCATACATTAAAAAGAATTCTGGATGGTTTGAATGAAATGATAGCACCATTACTCTAAAGCAGAGGTTGCCAGCTAACCTAACAAATGCGTATTTAATGTTCTTGAAGCCAAAATTTATGAAATAATGTGTACTTCAAGATTGTCAACAAATTATGTGAAAGACTACAAACAGAATACGCCCACATGTATCTAACTACCCAACAGGATGGAAGAATGACACAAATAAAAGATTATCACAGATCGTTGGAAACAAATGCACAGGTAGAATACGCCTATAGGTATCTAACTGTTGTTAAAAATCGGCAGGAAGGCCACAAACAAAACATTAATGGGAAAGATGAAGGAATCAGGATATAACAACGACACAAATGAATAAGTATCACAAATCTGTAGGAACAAATGCACATTTAGAATATGCCTACAGGTATCTAACTGTTGTTAAAAATGGACAGGAAGGCAACAAACATAACATTGATCAGAAAGATGAAGAAAACACTGAAAGGAAAAAATGACGTGGTTAGTACCATAGGAAATTAAGGTTTTTTTTTAATCCGACAAGGATTTTTTTCCCCAGGCCCAAGGATTAGAAAAGCAAACACAGAAACTGAGCGCAATGCACAGTACACTGGTTTGTAAACTAAATATGAGGAAAAAAAAAGGTTAACTGTCTATTATGCAAAGTAGTAAATTTTAAAAAAATGCAAACACTAACACACCTTTTTCTTTCATCACAGAAATGGAAAAAGTGATACTTCTGCCAAGTACAATAGCCAATTAAAAAAATGTATGTGGATTCTGAACATAGAAAGGAGTAAGTATATTGGCGGGCATTTTCTACAAATGGGAATCTACACGTCTAATCTATGGTACTAATATGCTGCAGTGCATGTAGGCTGCCCTTCCATCTTCGGTGAGTAACCTACCACCTACGCCTTACAACCAAGGTACAAGGAGTATAGTTCCTATCCACAACCATCGCTACATATGAAAACCATGGTCCTTGTAAATTAGCTGCTTATAAATGTACTTTTCGGACCATCGTCTGCAGCCATGAAGTTAAGACACTAGGGCATCAACACAACTAGCGCATTCCGCCACACCCATATTGACTTGTAACTCCACTGCTTATGACTTCAGTCTTGCGTGCATGGGCTTTAGCCATGCATCCAAGAGTGACGGTCTCCCCACAACCACCTTGGTGATGTGTGGGGGTTATTCGATAGGTGTGTTATCCTTCAGTACTTCTGCCCAGAGGCTTCCCTCCTAGCTGTATGTCTGTAGATCTTACATGGGATGGGTGTGCAGTGTCTTCCAAGTCTAGTACTTACCACTTTGTTCTTGGTTGCATGGCCTTCCGCCATGCACCCAAGACTGCACGCACTCCGCACAACTTGCCAATCAAACGCAACACTACGGGTGTATGCATGGGTGGCACATGCGGCGGTGGTTGCGGCCAGGGCCTACAGTCTTGGAAGTAAGGCCGTCGGCCTTCGGCCGACGTCCATGCATCCAAGACTCTAGGCCCTGGCCACAACCACCGTAGCATGTGCCACCCATGGCGGCGTACTAATGAATATAATAATAGCCATTGGAAAAAATAATGCATTCACGGCATGATGTCAATTTTAATGTTGCCTACCAATACACATGTGCTTTCAACAGTTACAAATTTCCTGTCCACTACATGGACTGAAGTGCTATTGTTATTAAACCCCACATTTACTGTGCGTATAAGGTGTCCATAGAAATTACATCATGACGACCAAAGAACAAATGCATTGATCACCCATGTCTTACTGTCTGAACCTTTCCCAATGCTCTGTGACACAGCAAAATAGTTTCATGAAAAAATCATGTGTAAACTGGTTGTTGCTCTGCTTTCCGCGGATCCAAGATGTCGGGCGCATCCAAACCATCTGACGCAGAACACGTCTCGCAGCAGCCAATGGGCAGAGACGTCACGTGTCCGCGGTCATGACGCCAGCCCCTTAGCCAATTGGTATCTTGTTCTTCGACTGAACAGGGAAGTGTGACCTCGGAGCGAACATAGATATCACACATTTTTTCAGACCTACTTTTTGATAATTATAAAAAAAAATACTGCACGGATGGTGACCAAATTTACAAAAGCACGCTTTCTGGACCAAGTCCCTGTACCTGCCACAGATTTCATCAAAATCCGTCCAGCGGTTTCACCTGTAGCCGTGCGCAATGTTTTTCCCCCATTCAGTCTATGGGAAAAAAAGACGTTTAGGGACCCCCCTATAGCTTTGCCCCCCATGGCCCAAACATCTCCAAATGTTGCAATAAAATTCAGAGTGACCCATATACATTTTTTGCAAAGTTTGGTGAGGATTCATCCAGGGGGAGCAGAGTTAGAAGCTGCCCAGAAAGTGCTCTTCCTATGGAAACAGCAACTGAACCATAACTACACGGCCACTACTCTGGCTGTGTAATATATATGTATGTGTATCGAGACTGTTTTTTCTTAACAGTCCGAGTGAGAGGCACTCCCCCGTTCTTTGAGAAATCACCAGGAAATCAGTTTTCTTTTGGAGAAAATGTCCTCTTTATTATGCAGACGATGCACAGCACATGACTGTCAATAAAAAACACCTAAAATGTGGTGCTCCATAATGTATGGCTCCAATCGACGCATTTCGCAGTTACCTCACCGCTTGTTCACAACAAGTGATCCACACAATCAACACTGTTTAAAAACACCCCATGTGACAGGAAGTTTGCCATAGAAAGAAGACTGAGTGGCCCAGGGCTTTCGGATCGGCCATCTTAGAATGGGTTCAACAATTCAATATTTGTACATGTTACATTTTCATTTAAAACCCACTTTACATTTGAACAAAATAATAATATTCTTGCCATTTAAAATCAATTAGAATAAAAACAGAAAACAGAAAAAAGTGCAACGTGGAATCAGTTCTTTAAAGTGCATAGTGCATTCCCCAACTTTATATGTTTGGGTGGGCTTATTCCCTGTGCAAATCTAGCAAAGTTAAAGTTTGAAATGGTATTCTTAAGGTGCCTCGTGCTACTGTTTCTGTATATAAAGTGCCTAGTGCAACTGCGCTTCTTCTTGTTATATATTGCTCATTTATTGGCATAGTTATAGTGGGTTTCGGGAGGTCTTACTAATTTATCCCCGTCTTTGAAATCTAAATGTAACAGATGACATGTAATCACAAGTGTGAGTACCCCATATCGCAGTCTGTGCCGATACCAATCTTTTTACATTTTGCCGTAATGAGACATCTTATGGCTTTCAACCGGAAAACAGAGGCATCATATAGTGTTGTTTTGATTTTTTGTGTAAGTTGGAAAGACATAGGGGGTAATTCATAGAATTCAGCGCACAAGTGGCGCACGCGGCTGGCGCACAGTGTGCGCGTGCGAATCCCTGCGCCAGCCGCGTGCGCTAAAATCCATTTCCGCGCACAGCGTATTCATGGATTCCAGCCACCAAAACCAGCCGTGGTGCACAGTGGCGCAGCGACCCTGCAGCAGCGCCAGTTACGCCCCCAAGAACGCCTCTCGCGCAGGGAAAAGCCATCAATATACCCAATCCAGCGCAAAGGGCTGCGCTAACCCTGTACCAGCACGGCAAGCGGGCTACGTGTATCACTGGGGTGCGCGGGAAGAACCTCACGCGATTGGCCCCGTGCGAGCAGGGTACGTGTATTTCAGGGGTGCGCGGGAAGTACCACACGCGATTACCGTAGGGTACGCGTATCTCAGGGGTGCACGGGAATTTCCACACGCGATTGGGCCCGTGCGAGCAGGGTACGCGTATCTCAGGGGTGCACAGGAAGTGCCACACGCGGTTTCAGCAGGGTACGTGTATTTCAGGGGTGCGTGGGAATTTCCACACGCGATTGGGGGTACGAGTATCTCAGGGGTGCGCAGGAAGTGCCACACGCGATTTCAGCAGGGTACGTGTATTTCAGGGGTGCGCGGGAATTTCCACACGCGATTGGGGGTACGCGTATCTCAGGGGTGCACGGGAAGTGCCACACGCGATTTCCGCAGGGTACGCGTATCTCAGGGGTGCGTGGGAATTTCCACACGCGATTGGGCCCGTGCGAGCAGGGTACGCGTATCTCAGGGGTGCGCAGGAAGTGCCACACGCGATTTCAGCAGGGTACGTGTATTCCAGGGGTGCGCGGGAAGTTCCACACGCGATTCCATCAGGGTACGTGTATTACAGGGGTGCGCAGGGAGCACCACACGTGAATTGCACGTGTGGGTCCTCCCAGGTGTTCCCTCTGCACCCTCCACAGCCCCTGCAGGTGGCTCACACCACAGGGGCCTACCCTGCACATGTCCTGCAGACACACCATCCACCATGGCCATGACCCCCAGCCAACCCACATGTCAACTTGCACTACTGCCCACCAACGCATGTCCCCCTGCACCCCCAGTCACCAGGGGCACCCTCCACCAGGCCCCACCCATGTCTCCCAGCACCCCCACCCCCCAGCAGTGCAGGGGCACCCACCACCAGGCCCCCACCAATGTCTCCCACCACCCCCACCCCCCAGCCACCAGGAGCACCCACCACCAGGCCCACACCCATGTCTCCCACCACCCCCACCCCCCAGCAGTGAAGGGGCAGCCTCCACCAGGCCCCCACCCATTTCCAACTCATGTCTCCCACCACCCCCAACCCCAGCACTGTGGTGCACCTGCCAGCAGGCCCCCACCCATGTCCAACTCATGTTCCCCACCACCCCCACCCCCCAGCACTGTGGGGCACCTGCCAGCAGGCCCCCACCCATGTCTCCCACCACTCCCAAGCCCCAGCCACCAGGGGCAGCCTCCACCAGGCCCCCACCCATGTCTCCCACCACCCCCACCACCCCAGTCACCAGGGGCAGCCTCCACCAGGCCCCCACCCATGTCTCCCACCACCCCCACCCCCCCAGCAGTGCAGGGGCAGCCTCCACCAGTCCTCACCCATGTCTCACACCACCCCCACCCCCCAGCCACCAGGGGCATCCTCCACCAGGCCCCCACCCATGTCTCCCACCACCCCCACACCCCCAGTCACCAGGGGCAGCCTCCACCAGGCCCCCACCCATGTCTCCCACCACCCCCACTCCCCAGCAGTGCAGGGGCACCCACCACCAGGCCCCCACCCATGTCTCCCACCACCCCCACCCCCCAGCAGTGCAGGGGCAGCCTCCACCAGGCCCCCACCCATGTCTCACACCACCCCACCCCCCAGCAGTGCAGGGGCACCCACCACCAGGCCCCCACCCATGTCTCCCACCACCCCCACCCCCCATCCGTGCAGGGGCAGCCTCCACCAGGCCCCCACCCATGTCCCCCAGCACCCCCACCCCCCAGCACTGTGGGGCACCTGCCAGCAGGCCCCCACCCATGTCCAACTCATGTTCCCCACCACCCCCACCCCCCAGCAGTGCAGGGGCACCCACCACCAGGCCCCCACCCATGTCTCCCACCACCCCCACCCCCCAGCCACCAGGGGCAGCCTCCACCAGGCCCCCACCCATGTCTCCCACCACCCCCACCCCCCAGCCACCAGGGGCAGCCTCCACCAGGCCCCCACCCATGTCCCCCAGCACCCCCACCCCCCAGCACTGTGGGGCACCTGCCAGCAGGCCCCCACCCATGTCCAACTCATGTTCCCCACCACCCAGCACTGTGGGGCACCTGCCAGCAGGCCCCCACCCATGTCTCCCACCACTCCCAAGCCCCAGCCACCAGGGGCAGCCTCCACCAGGCCCCCACCCATGTCTCCCACCACCCCCACCACCCCAGTCACCAGGGGCAGCCTCCACCAGGCCCCCACCCATGTTTCCCACCACCCCCACCCCCCCAGCAGTGCAGGGGCAGCCTCCACCAGTCCTCACCCATGTCTCACACCACCCCCACCCCCCAGCCACCAGGGGCATCCTCCACCAGGCCCCCACCCATGTCTCCCACCACCCCCACACCCCCAGTCACCAGGGGTAGCCTCCACCAGGCCCCCACCCATGTCTCCCACCACCCCCACTCCCCAGCAGTGCAGGGGCACCCACCACCAGGCCCCCACCCATGTCTCCCACCACTCCCACCCCCCAGCAGTGCAGGGGCAGCCTCCACCAGGCCCCCACCCATGTCTCACACCACCCCACCCCCCAGCAGTGCAGGGGCACCCACCACCAGGCCCCCACCCATGTCTCCCACCACCCCCACCCCCCATCAGTGCAGGGGCAGCCTCCACCAGGCCCCCACCCATGTCCCCCAGCACCCCCACCCCCCAGCACTGTGGGGCACCTGCCAGCAGGCCCCCACCCATGTCCAACTCATGTTCCCCACCACCCCCACCCCCCAGCAGTGCAGGGGCACCCACCACCAGGCCCCCACCCATGTCTCCCACCACCCCCACCCCCCAGCCACCAGGGGCAGCCTCCACCAGGCCCCCACCCATGTCTCCCACCACCCCCACCCCCCAGCCACCAGGGGCAGCCTCCACCAGGCCCCCACCCATGTCCTCCAGCACCCCCACCCCCCAGCACTGTGGGGCACCTGCCAGCAGGCCCCCACCCATGTCCAACTCATGTTCCCCACCACCCCCACCCCCCAGCACTGTGGGGCACCTGCCAGCAGGCCCCCACCCATGTCCAACTCATGTTCCCCACCACCCCCCAGCACTGTGGGGCACCTGCCAGCAGGCCCCCACCCATGTCCAACTCATGTTCCCCACCACCCCCACCCCCCAGCACTGGGGCACCTGCCAGCAGGCCCCACGCATGTCCAACTCATGTTCCCCACCACCCCCACCCCCCAGCAGTGCAGGGGCACCCACCACTAGGCCCCCACCCATTTCTCCCACCACCCCACCCCACCACCCCCCAGTCACCAGGGGCAGCCTCCACCAGGCCCCCACCCATGTCTCCCACCACCCCCACCCCCCAGCAGTGCAGGGGCACCCACCACCAGGCCCCCACCCATGTCTCCCACCACCCCCACCCCCCAGCAGTGCAGGGGCAGCCTCCACCAGGCCCCCACCCATGTCTCCCACCATCCCCACCCCCCAGACACCAGGGGCAGCCTCCACCAGGCCCCCACCCATGTCTCCCACCACCCCCACCCCCCAGCAGTGCAGGGGCACACACCACCAGGCCCCCACCCATGTCTCCCACCACCCCCACCCCCCGGCAGTGCAGGGGCAGCCTCCACCAGGCCCCCTCCCATGTCTCCCACCACCCCCACCCCCCAGCAGTGCAGGGGCACCCACCACCAAGCCCCCACCCATGTCTCCCACCACCCCACCCCCCAGCAGTGCAGGGGCAGCCTCCACCAGGCCCCCACCCATGTCTCCCACCACCCCCAACCCCCAGTCACCAGGGGCAGCCTCCACCAGGCCCCCACCCATGTCTCCCACCACCCCCAGCAGTGCAGGGGCACACACCACCAGGCCCCCACCCATGTCTCCCACCACCCCCACCCCCCGGCAGTGCAGGGGCAGCCTCCACCAGGCCCCCACCCATGTCTCACACCACCCCCACCCCCCAGCACTGTGGGGCACCTTCCAGCAGGCCCCCACCCATGTCCAACTCATGTTCCCCACCACCCCCACCCCCCAGCACTGTGGGGCACCTGCCAGCAGGCCCCCATCCATGTCCAACTCATGTTCCCCACCACCCCCACCCCCCAGCACTGTGGGCACATGCCAGCAGGCCCCCACCCATGTGCAACTCATGTTCCCCAGCCAACATGTCATCACAATCTAGATCCCTGGTCCCTATGGTCAGCCTCCAAATGCAAAACACCCACCCGAGTATTGCATCCACCCACTCATAATTTGCAATTACATCACAGAACACCAATTGCAAGTTCCGAAACAAACACATTTCCCTCACATGCGCCCAATGGGTGTCAGTGAATCTCAAAACACATATCATGAAATGCATGAAACCAATGAGATACCACACATTGAAGTTCACCAAAAAAAATATGTATTAAAGGAAACATAAATAGAATAAAAAATGAAGAAACAGAAACGTGAATGTACAAAAATGAAAAGAAGCATGTCCGTTAAAAAAAGCAAAACCAAAAATAAAATTCCAAAGTAATGTTGTCCAAAGTCAATGTCCACAAAACAAAATCCAATGGGAAATAAAAAAGAAAGCCGTTGCTCCATGGTTAAAAAGTGAAAAAAAATACAATCCAACTGCGAACTATGTACATGGGAACAAGCCAGGCTCCATTATCCCAACAAAATAAAGGAAACCTATCTAACTACACTAACTAATAAAATAAACTATATACAAAAATGTGGCCAATGTCCGAAAGGTCCAAATAAAATAAAAACAAAAATGAAACCTAACACTACCTACATAACTATGTACAAGGGCAGCGGGCTAGTTTCACGGCTCACTTGTGGATGTCCCGGGCAAGGGCATCATCGAACTCCTCCTCAATGTCCCGGAGGCGGTCCTCCTCCATGGCCCCGAGGGTCCGCAGGGCCGTCGACGTCTCCACCTCCAAACCCCTGCGGATTGCCTCGAGGCACTCGGCCCGTCTCAGGGCCCTCCGCATGGAGTTCTCCGCCCTGACCATTGTGAGCCGTGCCTCTTCCGCCCGCTGCCGCTCCGCATCTATGGCGTGGCCCAACCGCTGCCACACAGAAGACACTCTCTGTCCTGGGTCCTCCTGCCCTCCGGCCGATGCCTGCCCCTCCGATGTTGAAGTCCCCGAGCCTTCATGGCTCCCACCACGTTGCTGCTGCTGCTGTGCCTCTGCTCGTGCACTGCCTCCTGCTGCCTGCACATCCTCCGCCGGCTGGGGTGCAGTCGTTGATGTGGCCACCCCTGCTGGATGTCCGACTCCCGACTGTGGCAGGGATGCCTCCTCCACCAACCTGGCCGCACCGTCAGAGGCAGCTCCACAGGGCACCCAGGTGACTGATGGGTGGGAAGATGGCACAGAGGACGACTGGCGCGTAGGGGGTCCAGTTGAGGAGGGGGTCGGAGCAAGCCCCATCAGACGGAGGAATCCGGCCTGGGTGACCTGTCCCAGCAGGCTGACGTGGTCAACGAGCCATTCGAGATGACTTGCAGTCTCTTCATGAAAAGACTGCAGGTCACCTCGCATGGCCCGTTGACGCAACGCCACACCAACCAGGGCAGGCTCAACCCGGACCTGGATAGCCACGTCCGCAGGCAGAGGAAGGTCAGTTGACGTGAGCTCATCCACTGCCTGAAAACGGGTCTGGACGTAGGCATCCCTGCTGGTGCAAGATGATGCAGTGACAGGATCAGGGACAGGATTGCACACAGGCACCTCCGCGGCGGCCTGTGCTGCCTCCTGTCCCTGGTCCTGCACTACACCACTAGCACCAGTGGGATCCCCACCTCCAGACCCCGTCTCTGGTGCTTGCACGGCCTCCTCCTCCACCAAACCCCCCCACCAACCTGGATGACTCCGTGCCATCTTCCCCTGTTGGGCCCTGTGGGGTCCCAGCTGACCCTTCTGCTGCTGAGGAGTCCAACTCCGACCTCCGCCTCTTGGACCTCCCCCCTGCAGCTGCGGCCTGGGACGCGGCACCGGACTCCTCACTCCCCGACGAGATGACAACATGGGAGGGGAGCCGGGCCTTGCGTCTCCGGCTGGCGGTGGGATCCCCGCCGCTGTGCTCCACAGCACCTTCTCCGCCCTCTTCATCAGTTGACGCTGCAGACAAGGAGAAACAAAACACAGGCATCAGGGCACTGTACAATGGACACATACACACATGACAGTTGTACCTGAGTGGCATTGGCAAACCTCAGACATGTCATCACAATCCCCAACACACATGTCATTACAACTCGCACACATGAGCCATACCACAGCCATATCGCAACTGCCACCACCATCCATACACATACAACAGCATGAGCAGCCAAAGGTGAGCCAGACATCACATGCAACACAGGAAGTGCACCACACATGTACACACACCACCACACTTGCATGCATGTGTACACCTCTGCCAAGTGTTGCACTGTTCAGACGGGCATCCATGTCACATCTGCCAATCAGGCTTCCACATACCGCTGTCACATGCATCCATGTTGCATCACTGTTGCACCCTTGTCAAATACACACACATGCACATGTACACAGTGCTGATACATGCAGCCGAAAACAACATACATGCGTGACATCACGGACATGTCTACTTACATACACATTCATCCAAACATGTGTGCCCACACAACTGCATTTGGCATGCAAGCCTACACACACAAGCACCATCCATGTCTCACACATTACAGCCCTGCATTGTGTCAGCCCCACGGCCCTGTACCCCCACCCATACTCGACCCCATACAAACAGATGTGCAACCTGCACACTACTGAATAATCACCACACGCACTGCTCACAATCAGGATGCATGTACACTCACCGCTCGACTCCAGACGGGTCTGCTTCTCAAGGACCTGGACGTGAAGTGCTGGGGATATGCGTTCCAGGACCCTCATCTGTTCTTCCGACAAGTGGCCCCGGCGCCCCTTGGCATCCGCTGCCTTCAAGAGGCGCCGGGAATTGTTCAGGGTCCTGTACCTGAAGTCCTCCCAGCTCTTCTTGACATGTTGTAAGTCGCGGACTGCCACCCCCTCCGCGTTGATGGCAGTCACAATGTCAGTCCAGATCTGAGTCCGCCCTTTCTTGTCGGCGCAGGAACTTCCGAAGAGGGCATCATACTTCCCCAGGACTTGCTCCACCAGGACACCAACTTGGGTGGCACTGAAGCTGGTGCCCCTCTGCCTCTCTGGCCGGGGGTTGTCAGTGGTCCCAGATGGTGTTTGCCCCGACATGACAACCCCAGAGGTAGGTGTGGGTGGGTAACTGGGTCCTGGGGCTGGGCTGTGGAGCGATGGAATCCCAGTCGGGAGTCTTCGGTTCCAGCTGGGGTGGTCACAGCAACAGCACCCCTGGCTGATGTGCAGGCAACAAATGGCAGGGCACGTGGGCAGCAGGCAGTCAGGCAGCAGCAGATGGCAGGTGGGAGCGTGCTCGGGGCTCTGGGGGGCAGTAGTTCGGCCTTCTGGGCAGGAGCGTGGTCTTCCGTGTGCTTACGCGTGGCCAGCTTGATACGGAGTGATTTGGCATGTGAAAAATCTGCACGTCAGCGTGTAATTCGAGGAAAGGCCCTTAGCGCGTAAGCGCGTCTGCACGCATACGCATTTTCATTGGATAGAAGGCCCCTCAAGCGCAAGCGCCCCTGTGACGTGACGCGTACAGACGTGCATGGGCATTTCAGTGCGCGTGAAAAACTGCACATCCGCGTGTAATACGAGGAAAGGGCCCATGCGCGTAAGCGCGCATGGAAACTACACGTCCGCGTGTAATACGAGGAAAGGGCCCATGCGCGTAAGCGCGCATGAAAAACTGCACGTCCGCATGTAATACGAACGAGGAAAGGGCCCATGCGCGTAAGTGATATGACGCGTGCGTTTCCCTCAGCACGGGTTAAAGGTGAGCGGGCCCAGCAGTTCGCTGTACGTGCCTTTCGTGGAGACCGACGTGTGTTGCTGCTTCCTGTTGTTTCGCGCGCCATCACAACTTCACAGCTATCAAGGATGTATCTCTTCTTTTGGCGGGGGTATTGGCTATGCGTGTTTTTCTGCATCGCGCTAGTCAGACGGTGAGTCGCACACGCTCTTTTTCCCACTGCGGGTGCCCCTGTGTATCGCACCCATTTTCGATGTCATAGTAACCTGCGTGTCCCACGCGTATGCGTTATTCGTGTTACTGGGTGCCACCGCGTACTGCGGGAGGTTGAATCCACGCACGTAGGCTGCAGGGTTGCGTGCACGGTTTTACTGCAGTTTTGGGGTGCCTGAGCGTTGCGTGACCCGTCACCACATCACCGGGGTCACATACAGCCTTGCAGGTGCAGGGGGGCTGTTAACATCTTGCTTCCCACCCCCTTCACCCCAATTGCCCAGGTCAATTGTGGTGTACACCTCCCATTGGCACCACTCCATCTGTGCCAGCACTACTACATCTGTGCCATGGTTGGGAGGCCACCAAAGGTGAGGGGCGCCTCAGCTGGGTGTACTCCTCGTGGTGGGCGTGGTCGGGGACGTGGCCGTGGTGACCAGGGAGCAGGGGGACTCCAGGGTGTCCAGGGCAGCCACAGAGGGGGAAGAGGCAGGGGTGCGCCACTTGAGCACAATGTTGTGCCATGTGTCGGTGCAGCCATGCCACCACCCCCTGTGGTTCCGGGGGATGCAGCTCCTGCATCTGGCACTGGCACCCATATGACCCGGCAGTCCGTTCCATCGACTGCCACGGGCCCAAGGGTAGTGGTAGCTGCAGGTGCAGCTGTGGACACCGCCACCCAGGCTCAGGGTCTGCCAGCGCAGGCTGCGTTGGCACTTGAAGAGCCCTTGGTAGATCTCCAACAGGCCAGGGGGGAAACCATAGGGGCAGGCCGGGCTGCTCAGACCAAGACACGTGTCCCTGGGGCAGTCATGTCATCTGCTGCCCCGAACAGCCGGGTGTTGGCAAGTGCAGGGGCAGATGCACCCAACAGCACCCCGGTTGTGAGTCTGCCAACCAGGACCGTTGCGGTCAATGACCCTGCAACAGCTGATGTTGCTGCGCAGGGTCCATTAGTGGGCACCCAGCTGCCACTGACACAAGTCAGGCCTTTGGTCATCCCTCCACCTGCCACTACCTTGGCTCAATCCACCGAACCCACTGGCCATACTGGTCAGGGCGGCATTAGCCAGCCAGGGACTGCGCCACAGTCCAAGAGGAGGAAGGTTGAACCTGCAGCACAGGCTGGGACCCCACACACAGCCACAACCTCCTGCACGTCGAGGAAGAAGCCTTTCTGTAAGCAGGAACTGGACTTCCTCGTGGACTACGTGCGGGGCCACAGCCGTGATATGCTAGTGGGTGCCAATAGTCAGACCACGGCTGCCCAACGTGACACCCACTGGAAGCATGTTGCGGAACATGTCAGTTCATTCGGCCATGAGGTGCGCACGGCGCAGGAGTGCAAAAAGCATTGGAATGACATCAAGCGCAGCACTAATGCCAAGCGTGCCTCAAATTACAACTTGACTCTGGTGACTGGCGGTGGGCCTGCACCAGAGGAGGAAGAACTCACTCCGCATGAGGCTCTCGTTGCGGAGTTCATACCACCTGAATTGGTCGAAGGAGTGGGAGAGAAGCTGGACTTTGATGCCCAGTCCAGTGAGTGTTGATGCGTGTTTGTTGAGGACGTGTGTGTTTCACTTGTGGGATGTGTTGTGCATGATTGCTGCTACATGTGACGTGTACATGGTTCTGATGTGTAAGTAATGCAATGCTACCGTCATGCATGTCTCCTCTGCCTGCATGCGGGATTCCATGTAGGCATGCTCCCTTGCCCCTCCTCCGCCACTCTGCACCCCAGTTCCACCTTTGCACTGGTCTGCTTCAATCTTCCCAATGTGTACTTTCTTGTTCATGTGTCCTGTGTAGATGCTAACTTCCAGCGTAGAATCTGCCAGACATATGCCGTGTGGTACAGCCTTAGTACTCGATGCAGGGTATCTCACTTGTACTGTGCATGGGTCAGAGTGCCCATTCATTCTCCATGTGCATTGCACGCATGCCCCTATGTGTCCTTGACTGGATGATCACTGTAATATAAGTCCTTGGTTACATACATTGCCTGCCATCTCATCAGCCTTCCCATGTCAACTGTGGCTCAGTCCTGCGTTGCACACACGTTTAGGCTCTGACAATCTGTGTGGCTCACAGGCCTCAGCCTGTTCAATGGCCAATGACTCTGTCCAACTCTTGTTGTGTCTTCTTGACACGTGGGCGGCCTCCGGAGTTTCCATCATGTGTCCTGCCCACTGTCCCAGCATCATTTGCAGTGTTGTAATTTGAATCACATTAAGCTGTTGATGCCAGTCAACACTGCCTGTCAATACACAGGTGTATGGTCAGCCTTTTGATACCATGCTAGGCATCCCTGCTTTGGTACTGGGGTGGAGGGGTGCTTGGCTTCTAGACATGGTACACATTGAATGCACAATGCACGTGATGTCTGAATTTGACATTGCACTGCCTTCACATTTCCTGGCACACACCATGTAGTGCTTGTACATGTAGGTAGTGAGTGGCGTACACATTTTCTGCACTGCATAGACCCACTTCCATGGAAACTACCACCTTTCAACAGGTCTGATCACAGAAGCTATTCAAAGTAGACCCAGCATGCATGCCAGGTGATATGTTGTGTGTCACATGTCTGCCGGATGCCTTTGCTGTCGGTGTGTGTGTGTGTCGTGTGCTTCTGACATGTGTATTGACCTTTTTCTCTCTATTTTTCAGGTGATGACGCAATGGAGGCAGAGGATGGTGTTGTCATGCCAGACACAGGGTTGGTAACACCACATCAACCCAGCACTAGTGGGGGTCGTGGGGTGGTAGGCCACGAAAACCCCCAAGTGCTGCAGTCCATCTTGTCTCTGGCTGCCTATGAGTCCAGCCTTGATGACGACTCTGACGTCCATGTTGAGTTGGATGAGCATCAAGTCCATGTGTCAGGGGTGAGTGATTCTGATGTGGACACTCCTCTGTCTGCGACACCTGCACTGTGGGATCACACAGTCTTGGTTCCTCTGTCCGTGGTGGATCGGGAGGAAGGGTCACCCTCCACACCAGTCACTGATGTGCCTGGGACATCACGTCGACGGGGGCATGTAGTCGTGCAGCCGCAGGCGGTGACAACACAGCGAGGACCCCCGGTCCTTGGGTCCCGCAGGGATCAAGCCCGGCAACGCGGTCGCCGCGCGCAACCGCTGTATACTGAGTGGGAGCAAGACATGACTGCCAATTCCGAACGGCAGGGGGCAGCAATGGAGAACATCGCTGAGAGCATGGAGCGTGTGGCCCGATCTGTGCTCCCCACTGCTAGGCAGGTGCTTCTCCAGCAGCAGGCGGCACGGTCCACGGCCCGCTCGCTCAGGCTGGGCATGGCGGCCTCAGACAGGGCACGCCAGGCTGAAATGTCGTCTCTGCATCAAGCAATTGCTGCTCACGCAGAGGCGCACATGGATGCCCTGAGGGAGGAGTATGCTTCCCTCAGATCCACTCTGGGTGTCCTTATGATGTCCCAGAGGCAGCAGGCAGAGGAGAGGTTTGCACAGCTTGAGCGTACCATCTCGGCTGAGCTACAGGCTTGCCGGGAGGTGCAGCGGTTGTCCAGCCATGCCTTGCAGGAGGAACTCCGTGTTACACGTGCTACCTTGCAAGAGGAAGCACGTGTATCATGGGAGGTTCTGCATGCAGACCTACGTCACATCGCCACACAGAATCAGGCTCACCCGTCCGGCAGACTTGCTGCCGACGAGGGGCAAGCTGCGGCAAGGCGTGGCCAGGCTACTGTGCCACGTCCTCCTTTCCAGGATGAGCCAGACTCGGACGACCATCTATCTCCCACATAGGTCGTGCTGTGCAGGCGTTGAGCCCATGGAGGATTTTTTTTTGGCTCAGCATCATCGCATGTGGATGTTGAGCAGCACCCTGTCCCTCCCCCCTCCTGGGTGCCTCCCCTCCCCCCCGGGTCGTATGTGGCCATTTTTGATTTTTCTTTTAGTTTAGTTAGTTAAGTTTCTGTTTGATAGTTAGTTTAAATAGGTAATGTAGGTTTTCCATAGTTAGTGTAATTAGTTAATAGTTGATTTAGTTTAAAATTGCTAGTCTATTGTGCTTTCATGTGACGGTGCGGTGCTTTGTGGCTTTTGAAGGCATCCACTGTCTGTTCCAGCTGGGCCCTTCATGGTTGTCTTGTGTATGTGTTTGCTGCTTGGGTTCCTTGACTAACATATGCCACTCCTGCCTTCCTTATCCATGGGCTTGCAAGGATGGTTCGGTGTTACAGCATTTTACACAAGGGCTTTCGACTGTCATATCTGTGGCATGTCTGGTGCTGTGTGACTTGTGTTGACACCCTTAGTGGGGATGATTTAGGTGTCATTGTCCACTGTTCAGCTTTTGCTAGATGGGGTGTGTCATGATTAATGTGGACATTGATTGCTATGCATTGTGTAGTATGTTTCATATCTTTCCTGTACATGTGCTTGTTGCAATTCATGCTGTAGATAGTGTTCCACACTTTGGAGGTGAAAGACGGACTGATGGTGTGATTTGTGATGTGACTCTCTGACATGGTCAAGTAATGAGATGCCTGATGAGACACACACAGATGACTTTGAAGCATTAATCATGTGTTTCATGCCCTTTCTGCAGGGGGATGAGCCTCCAGAGCACCTTTGCCAGCAGACATGGCCCATTGGACGACGGAATTCTGGACCCGTTTGTTGGTGCCCACATGCACATGTGTGCACAAGCAGAGGCACAGTGATTGCAGACCCACACCCTAGAACTGCTGACATGTTCCAAGGAACTCCAGGCAAGGTGAGCATCACAGGGGGGCCACGACACAGCAAAGCTTGCACCAGGCGAGTTGCACATGCAGGCTTAGTCACAGCACTGAGGGTGAGCTTAGACGAATATTGGTGTTGAAGCACACAATGCAGCTCAGATGTGTTTGTGGACTGATGGCTCTTGATAGTAGGGTTGTCTGGGACACATGCAGGGGCAGTGGCACATACCCTCCGGTACACCAAGGTCCATTGAGCCACTTGTATCAACCATGTAGCCTTCCGAGACATGGAAAGGGGCAGCTCACAGGGACATACAGCAAGGGACATACTCGGGTGCAGTGCATGTCTTTTCCACGTACTTCATGATAAATGCACTGCCAACTTTGTTTCGGTCATGGCGGTACGCAACTTGCTCTGTAGTCATGGCTTGCTATATGGGTCTGTCTGCTTACCCAGGGAACATTGCATGTTGTGTGAATTGTGACACATTGGTGTTCCATTTGCCACGCACCCACCAGCGGCTGCCTTACTGCATTGACTGTGTATGACCCGTCACAGGGGTGATGTCATATATGGGTACGAAGCATCAACCACAGATTGTCTGTTTGTAGAGTAGTTTGTTGCTATGGGGCATGTTTGGTGTTGTGTTTATGTGTAATTGGCAGGTACAGGTTGTTGACTGTGGCTCTCTTTGCAGCATTGCAGTGCTCCTGTAACCAGACCTGAGAGTGCGCAGGCAGGAGGCCAGCACTCAAAACCAGAGCTAAGTGTCTTGTTGTTTTTCTTACGAACTGCTCTGCATAGGCTTGCTGGGGAGTGTACTGATGCATGGATGTATGTGTGGTTCAATTTGGTATGTTTTTTTCTCCCTAATCACCCGTGATCCTATGCAATTTTGAAACCTGTACCCTCTACCCGGTGTTCCTGCTTCCCGTGCCTATCCAAGCAACGTTCCCTGACCCTCTTTCCCCACTGGGGTTGCGGATGCCTGTGTAAGCCCCGAACTTGCAGGCGCCAAAACCCTAGAGGGGGTGGTTGGTTCGTACCACTCCTGGACTACAGAAGGCCATGACAATGATGTCCAAGTTTGTTTGGATTGTGTATGTGTTCATGCAGGTTGTACATTTTCGTGCATTCCCTAGTTTCATGTGTCATTCCTCCTCCCCTCTCCTGCCACTCATTCCAGTCATCCAGTGTGTCAACACCTGTCTCGACTGCATATCCCTGAACCTCATTCCCCACCAGGGTCTCAGGGGCCTGTGTGAGTTTGACCTTGCAGGCACCCGGGACATGGTGGGGGTGGTTGTTTCGTGACACTCCCGCGCCTGTACAGGGGACCTGTGACAGTACACATCCATTCATGGTGCATCATCCTATGTCATGTACCACACATGTCTCACATCCTGTCGTGACATTGTTTTGCTGTGCTACCTTGGTTGTTGCATCATTGTGGTAGTACTTGGCCTTTGTGAGGTACTGCTACGTCAAGTCATCTACTGGAGGGTGTTCGGGTTCGTTTTTATGCCTTGGATTTTGTGATTTTGGAAATGAGTGTGGATTCTGAGGGTTCAGGCATCTTTTTACACACAAGGTGGGAGATGGTGAAGAAGGGTAAAGGTGATCCTGTGGCCAGGTGGAATTGAGGTTTGGAGGCTCCATGACCCAGGTGCAGTTGTTCAGTGGGTCATGGTTATTTTTGAGGGAGGAGGGGGTTGTTGTTGATAGTTGCCTTGCCCTGCAGTGTGATGGTAACTCTGACATAGTAATGGTGGTATCCTATGTACATGTTGTGTTCTGCTGATCAATGCCTGTTCATGTGTTGTGTTTTCCTTTCAGGTGCGAGGGTATAGTTGTGGTTTGACATGCTGGGGTGTACACATGGTGGATGTTCACATGTGATGTGTAGGGAACACTGATGGTCACTTGAGTGCACATGCATATGTGGAGTGCATGTCCTTGCAGAACCACACACTTGCACTCTGATGCACTACATGTACTCCCACCCTTGCATATCCACGTGTACACTGTTTGCCTTCTGGTGCCCACTGTGTCCCGGCAGCACATGTTCTGTGACCGATCATGGATCCAGTACATGCCTAATTTGAAGTTTGACGTGGTCTGTCACTTAGATGTGATGCTCAGGGTGTGCATCACACACAATGGCTGTTCACTGTGCTGTGCGCTGAGCAGTGTGATGCAGGAGTAGGACACTGCACACATGAGCTGCAGTGTTGATTTTGCAATGCATAATGTGCATGTAGACAGGCATTCATTGTGATGTTACGTCTACGGCTGTTGTAATGCATTTGGAAATGACTTATTTTGGGTGGGAGGTTGTTGGTCTGTCATTTCATCTGATTCCGGGTCAGGCAGCAGTGTCCGATGCCACTGTGCATTTAGGACATGGCAATGTGTACCTTATCGTTACTGCATTGGTGTATGGGTATTGCGTGCCATGTCATGTTGATGTTTGGGAGGGTTTGAGTGACATGACAGTGATGGCCATGGCCTGTTTTGCAGGTGTGTGTGATGCACACCTTGCATGTCCGGGTCATCCGCTTCTCGGAGCAACTAGCTGGGGGTAGATTTCTCTCCGCAGCAGGGCCCTCCCCCTGGAACAGACTTCCGGCCTGACTTGAACTTGAGGTGAATCAACTCCAGTTCTGGAAGCACCTCAAGACCTTCCTCTTTGCTTCTGCTTACTGTCTGCCTCTCCCTTGCAGAATTCTCCACTGGAACTGCAGAGGAGCTGCAACTGGGCCACTCTCACCGACCTCGGTCCCTGGCCCAGCCACTCTCCACTTGCACTGCCTCCCTGGCAACCCCTGCACTGCAGTACTGTCTCTCAATCCCTACAGTCCTCCCTTCCCAGCACTTGTCTGCACTTACCTTTGTAGTTGCCACCAGGCGACCTATGTATTATTTTTTTTGGGCTACTTCCCCTGTACTGGACTCCCCCCCACCCTTCCCCTTGCACTTTTCCCATTCCCCCTACCCCTGCACTTGCACGATCTCAATGACACCTGGCCTAGTAATACCGTTCTCCGTGTTCCCTTGTTCCCCCCTCCCTGCCTCATTGCGCCTTGGTATACTTGTGTATGGCCCATATCATGTCATATGTCATATGTGTGCCTTTTGGTCACACAGGATAGCTTGTGTTTAAGTAGCTAGGGATGCAGACGATGTGGCACTTCCATGGCAACTTTCTCAGGGTGGTAGGGTTGTGACAGTTAACTGTCTCTTTGTCATCATCGATTGTCACCTGGTATGTGCCAGGCCTGTGTGCACTCCGCAGGGGTGGGAGTTTAGGTGAAAAATGTGGCCACAAGCTGGGTCCGGGCTTCCTCGCCACGTGCCCTGTCCCCTCCCATGGGCAGCGCCTGTGCCTGTGGTTGGGGATGTGGGGGCACCACGCGGACGTGCAGTTTTTCACGCGCGCTGAAATGCCCATGCACGTCTGTACGCGTCACGTCACAGGGGCGCTTGCGCTTGAGGGGCCTTCTGTCCAATGAAAATGCGTATGCGTGCAGACGCGCTTACGCGCTAAGGGCCTTTCCTCGAATTACACGCTGACGTCCAGATTTTTCACGTGCCAAATCACTCCGTATCAAGCTGGCCACGCGTAAGCACACGGAAGACCACGCTCCTGCCCAGAAGGCCGAACTACTGCCCCCCAGAGCCCCGAGCACGCTCCCACCTGCCATCTGCTGCTGCCTGACTGCCTGCTGCCCACGTGCCCTGCCATTTGCTGCCTGCACATCAGCCAGGGGTGCTGTTGCTGTGACTACTCCTGCTGGAACCGAATACTCCCGACTGGAATTCCATCGCTCCACAGCCCAGCCCCAGGACCCAGTTGCCCACCCACTCCTGCCTCTGGGGTTGTCATGTCGGGGCAAACACCATCTGGGACCACTGACAACCCCGGGCCAGAGAGGCAGAGGGGCACCAGCTTCAGTGCCACCGAAGTTGGTGTCCTGGTGGAGCAAGTCCTGGGGCAGTATGATGCCCTCTTCGGAAGTTCCCGCGCCGACAAGGAAGGACGGACTCGGATCTGGACTGACATCGTGACTGCCATCAACGCGGAGGGGGTGGCAGTCCGCGACTTACAACATGTCAAGAAGCGCTGGGAGGGCTTCAGGTCCAGGACCCTGAACAAGGCCCGGCGCCTCTTGAAGGCAGCGGATGCCAAGGGGCGCCGGGGCCACTTGTCGGAAGAACAGATGAGGGTCCTGGAACGCATATCCCCAGCGCTCCACGTCCAGGTCCTAGAGAAGCGGACCCGTCTGGAGTCGAGCGGTGAGTGTACATGCATCCTGATTGTGAGCAGTGCGTGTGGTGATTACTCAGTAGTGTGCAGGTTGGACATCTGTTTGTATGGGGTCGAGTATGGGTGGGGGTGTACAGGGCCGTGGGGCTGACACATGCGACGGCTGTAATGTGTGAGACATGGAGGGAACACATTTTGGATGAATGTGTATGTAAGTAGACATGTCCGTGATGTCACGCATGTATGTTGTTTTCGGCTGCATGTATCAGCACTGTGTACATGTGCATGTGTGTGTATTTGACAAGAGTGCAACAGTGATGCAACATGGATGCATGTGACAGCGGTATGTGGAAGCCTGATTGGCAGATGTGACATGGATGCCCGTCTGAACAGTGCGACACTTGGCAGAGGTGTACACATGCATGCAAGTGTGGTGGTGTGTGTACATGTGTGGTGCACTTCCTGTGTTGCATGTGATGTCTGGCTCACCTTTGGCTGCTCATGCTGTTGTATGTGTATGGATGGTGGTGGCAGTTGCGATATGGCTGTGGTATGGCTCATGTGTGCGAGTTGTAATGACATGTGTGTTGGGGATTGTGATGACATGTCTGAGGTTTGCCAATGCCACTCATGTACAACTGTCATGTGTGTATGTGTCCATTGTACAGGGCCCTGATGCCTGTGTTTTGTTTCTCCCTGTCTGCAGCGTCAACTGATGAAGAGGGCGGAGAAGGTGCTGTGGAGCACAGCGGCGGGGATCCCACCGCCAGCCGGAGACGCAAGGCCCGGCTCCCCTCCCATGTTGTAATCTCGTCGGGGAGTGAGGAGTCCGGTGCCGCGTCCCAGGCCGCAGCTGCCGGGGGGAGGTCCAAGAGGCGGAGGTTGGAGTTGGACTCCTCGGCAGCAGAAGGGGCAGCTGGGACCCCACAGGGCCCAACAGGAGAAGATGGCACGGAGTCATCCAGGTTGGTGGGGGGTTTGGTGGAGGAGGAGGCCGTGCAAGCACCAGAGACGGGGTCTGGAGGTGGGGATCCCACTGGTGCTAGTGGTGCAGTGCAGGACCAGGGACAGGAGGCAGCACAGGCCGCCGCGGAGGTGCCTGTGTGCAATCCTGTCCGTGATCCTGTCCCTGCATCATCTTGCACCAGCAGGGATGCCTACGTCCAGACCCGTTTTCAGGCAGGGGATGAGCTCACGTCAACTGGCCTTCCTCTGCCTGCGGACATGGCTATCCGGGTCCGGGTTGAGCCTGTCCTGACTGGTGTGGCGTTGCGTCAACGGGCCATGCGAGGTGACCTGCAGTCTTTTCATGAGGAGACTGCACATCATCTCGAATGGCTCGTTGACCACGTCAGCCTGCTGGGACAGGTCACCCAGGCCGGATTCCTCCGTATGATGGGGCTTCCTACGACCCCCTCCTCAACTGGACCCCCTACGCGCCAGTCGTCCTCTGCGCCATCTTCCCACCCATCAGTCACCTGGGTGCCCTGTGGAGCTGCCTCTGACGGTGCGGCCAGGCTGCTCACGGCTCACAATGGTCAGGGCGGAGAACTCCATGCGGAGGGCCCTGAGGCGGGCCGAGTGCCTCGAGGCAATCCGCAGGGGTTTGGAGGTGGACACGTCGACGGCCCTGCGGACCCTCGGGGCCATGGAGGAGGACCGCCTCCGGGACATTGAGCAGGAGTTCGATGATGCCCTGGCCCGGGACATCCACAAGTGAGCCGTCAAACTAGCCCGCTGCCCTTGTACATAGTTATGTAGGTAGTGTTAGGTTTCATTTTTGTTTTGATTTTATTTGGACCTTTCGGACATTGGCCACATTTTTGTATATAGTTTATTTTATTAGTTAGTGTAGTTAGATAGGCTTCCTTTCTTTCGTTGGGATAATGGACCCTGGCTTGTTCCCATGTACATAGTTCACTGTTGGATTGTATTTTTTTTTCACATTTTAACCATGGAGCAATGGCTTTCTTTTTTATTTCCCATTGGATTTTGTTTTGTGGACAGTGACTTTGGTCACCATTACTTTGGAATTTTATTTTTGGTTTTGCTTTTCTTCACGGACATGCTTCTTTTAATTTTTGTACATTAACATTTCTGTTTATTTATTTTTGATTCTATTTATGTTTCCTTTAATACATATTTTTTTTGGTGAACTTCAATGTGTGGTATCTCATTGGTTTCATGGATTTCATGATATGGGTTTTGAGATTCACTGACACCCATTGGGTGTATGTGAGGGAAATGTGTTTGTTTCGGAACTTGCAATTGGTGTTCTGTGATGTAATTGCAAATTATGAGTGGGTGGATGCAATACTCGGGTGGGTGTTTTGCATTTGGAGGCTGACCATAGGGACCAGGGATCTAGATTGTGATGACATGTTGGCTGGGGAACATGAGTTACACATGGGTGGGGGCCTGCTGGCAGGTGCCCCACAGTGCTGGGGGGTGGGGGTGGTGGGGAACATGAGTTGGACATGGGTGGGGGCCTGCTGGCAGGTGCCCCACAGTGCTGGGGGGTGGGGGTGGTGGGGAACATGACTTGGACATGGGTGGGGGCCTGCTGGCAGGTGCCCCACAGTGCTGGGGGGTGGGGGTGGTGGGAGACATGGGTGGGGGCCTGGTGGAGGCTGCCCCTGGTGGCTGGGGGGTGGGGGTGGTGGGAGACATGAGTTGGACATGGGTGGGGGCCTGCTGGCAGGTGCGCCACAGTGCTGGGGCGTGGGGGTGGTGGGAGACATGGGTGAGGGCCTGGTGGAGGGTGCCCCTGCACTGGCTGGGGGTGGGGGTGGTGGGAGACATGGGTGGGGGCCTGGTGGAGGGTGCCCCTGCACTGCTGGGGGGTGGGGGTGGTGGGAGACATGGGTGGGGGCCTGGTGGAGGCAGCCCCTGCACTGCTGGGGGGGTGGGAGTGGTGGGAGACATGGGTGGGGGCCTGGTGGAGGCTGCCCCTGGTGGCTGGGGGGTGGGGGTGCTGGGAGACATGGGTGGGGGCCTGGTGGAGGCTGCCCCTGCACTGCTGGGGGGTGGGGGTGGTGGCAGACATGGGTGGGGCCTGGTGGAGGCTGCCCCTGGTGGCTGGGGGGTGGGGGTGCTGGGAGACATGGGTGGGGGCTTGGTGGGGGCTGCCCCTGGTGGCTGGGGGGTGGGGGTGCTGGGAGACATGGGTGGGGGCCTGGTGGAGGCTGCCCCTGCACTGCTGGGGGGTGGGGGTGGTGGCAGACATGGGTGGGGCCTGGTGGAGGCTGCCCCTGGTGGCTGGGGGGTGGGGGTGCTGGGAGACATGGGTGGGGGCTTGGTGGGGGCTGCTCCTGGTGGCTGGGGGGTGGGGGTGCTGGGAGACATGGGTGGGGGCCTGGTGGAGGCTGCCCCTGCACTGCTGGGGGTGGTGGGAGACATGGGTGGGGGCCTGGTGGAGGCTGCCCCTGCACTGCTGGGGGGTGGGGGTGGTGGGAGACATGGGTGGGGGCCTGGTGGAGGCTGCCCCTGGTGACTGGGGGGTGGGGGTGGTGGGAGACATGGGTGGGGGCCTGGTGGAGGCTGCCCCTGCACTGCTGGGGGGTGGGGGTGGTGGGAGACATGGGTGGGGGCCTGGTGGAGGCTGCCCCTGGTGGCTGGGGGGTGGGGGTGGTGGGAGACATGGGTGGGGGCCTGGTGGAGGCTGCCCCTGGTGGCTGGGGGGTGGGGGTGGTGGGAGACATGGGTGGGGGCCTGGTGGAGGCTGCCCCTGGTGGCTGGGGGGTGGGGGTGGTGGGAGACATGGGTGGGGGCCTGGTGGAGGCTGCCCCTGGTGGCTGGGGGGTGGGGGTGGTGGGAGACATGGGTGGGGGCCTGGTGGAGGCTGCCCCTGGGGGGTGGGGGGTGGGGGTGGTGGGAGACATGGGTGGGGGCCTGGTCGAGGCTGCCCATGGTGGCTGGGGGTGCCGGGAGACATGGGTGGGGGCCTGCTGGCAGGTGCCCCACAGTGCTGGGGGGTGGGGGTGGTGGGGAACATGAGTTGGACATGGGTGGGGGCCTGCTGGCAGGTGCCCCACAGTGCTGGGGGTGGGGGTAGTGGGAGACATGGGTGGGGGCCTGGTGGAGGCTGCCCCTGGTGACTGGGGGGTGGGGGTGGTGGGAGACATGGGTGGGGGCCTGGTGGAGGCTGCCCCTGCACCGCTGGGGGTTGGGGGGGTGGGAGACATGGGTGGGGGCCTGGTGGTGGGTGCCCCTGGTGGCTGGGGGTCGGGGTGGTGGGAGACATGGGTGGGGGCCTGGTAGAGGCTGCTCCTGCACTGCTGGGGGATGGGGGTGGTGGGAGACATGGGTGGGGGCCTGGTGGAGGCTGCCCCTGGTGGCGTGGGGGTGGGGGTGGTGGGGAACATGAGTTGGACATGGGTGGGGGCCTGCTGGCAGGTGCCCCACAGTGCTGGGGGGTGGGGGTGGTGGGAGACATGGGTGGGGGCCTGGTGGAGGCTGCCCCTGGTGGCTGGGGGGTGGGGGTGCTGGGAGACATGGGTGGGGGCCTGCTGGCAGGTGCCCCACAGTGCTGGGGGTGGGGGTGGTGGTGAACATGAGTTGGACATGGGTGGGGGCCTGCTGGCAGGTGCCCCACAGTGCTGGGGGGTGGGGGTGGTGGGGAACATGAGTTGGACATGGATGGGGGCCTGCTGGCAGGTGCCCCACAGTGCTAGGGGGTGGGGGTGGTGGGGAACATGAGTTGGACATGGGTGGGGGCCTGCTGGCAGGTGCCCCACAGTGCTGGGGGGTGGGGTGGTGGGAGACATGGGTGGGGGCCTGGTGGAGGCTGCCCCTGCACTGCTGGGGGGGGTGCTGGGAGACATGGGTGGGGGCCAGGTGGAGGCTGCCCCTGCACTGCTGGGGGTGGTGGGAGACATGGGTGGGGGCCTGGTGGAGGCTGCCCCTGCACTGCTGGGGGGTGGGGGTGGTGGGAGACATGGGTGGTGGCCTGGTGGAGGCTGCCCCTGGTGGCTGGGGGGTGGGGGTGGTGGGAGACATGGGTGGGGGCCTGGTGGAGGCTGCCCCTGCACTGCTGGGGGGTGGGGGTGGTGGGAGACATGGGTGGGGGCCTGGTGGAGGCTGCCCCTGGTGGCTGGGGGGTGGGGGTGGTGGGAGACATGGGTGGGGGCCTGGTGGAGGCTGCCCCTGGTGGCTGGGGGGTGGGGGCGGTGGGAGACATGGGTGGGGGCCTGGTGGAGGCTGCCCCTGGGGGGTGGGGGGTGGGGGTGGTGGGAGACATGGGTGGGGGCCTGGTGGAGGCTGCCCATGGTGGCTGGGGGTGCCGGGAGACATGGGTGGGGGCCTGCTGGCAGGTGCCCCACAGTGCTGGGGGGTGGGGGTGGTGGGGAACATGAGTTGGACATGGGTGGGGGCCTGCTGGCAGGTGCCCCACAGTGCTGGGGGTGGGGGTAGTGGGAGACATGGGTGGGGGCCTGGTGGAGGCTGCCCCTGGTGACTGGGGGGTGGGGGTGGTGGGAGACATGGGTGGGGGCCTGGTGGAGGCTGCCCCTGCACCGCTGGGGGTTGGGGGGGTGGGAGACATGGGTGGGGGCCTGGTGGTGGGTGCCCCTGGTGGCTGGGGGTCGGGGTGGTGGGAGACATGGGTGGGGGCCTGGTAGAGGCTGCTCCTGCACTGCTGGGGGGTGGGGGTGGTGGGAGACATGGGTGGGGGCCTGGTGGAGGCTGCCCCTGGTGGCGTGGGGGTGGGGGTGGTGGGGAACATGAGTTGGACATGGGTGGGGGCCTGCTGGCAGGTGCCCCACAGTGCTGGGGGGTGGGGGTGGTGGGAGACATGGGTGGGGGCCTGGTGGAGGCTGCCCCTGGTGGCTGGGGGGTGGGGGTGCTGGGAGACATGGGTGGGGGCCTGCTGGCAGGTGCCCCACAGTGCTGGGGGTGGGGGTGGTGGTGAACATGAGTTGGACATGGGTGGGGGCCTGCTGGCAGGTGCCCCACAGTGCTGGGGGGTGGGGGTGGTGGGGAACATGAGTTGGACATGGATGGGGGCCTGCTGGCAGGTGCCCCACAGTGCTGGGGGGTGGGGGTGGTGGGGAACATGAGTTGGACATGGGTGGGGGCCTGCTGGCAGGTGCCCCACAGTGCTGGGGGGTGGGGTGGTGGGAGACATGGGTGGGGGCCTGGTGAAGGCTGCCCCTGCACTGCTGGGGGGGGGTGCTGGGAGACATGGGTGGGGGCCTGGTGGAGGCTGCCCCTGCACTGCTGGGGGTGGTGGGAGACATGGGTGGGGGCCTGGTGGAGGCTGCCCCTGCACTGCTGGGGGGTGGGGGTGGTGGGAGACATGGGTGGGGGCCTGGTGGAGGCTGCCCCTGGTGGCTGGGGGGTGGGGGTGGTGGGAGACATGGGTGGGGGCCTGGTGGAGGCTGCCCCTGCACTGCTGGGGGGTGGGGGTGGTGGGAGACATGGGTGGGGGCCTGGTGGAGGCTGCCCCTGGTGGCTGGGGGGTGGGGGTGGTGGGAGACATGGGTGGGGGCCTGGTGGAGGCTGCCCCTGGTGGCTGGGGGGTGGGGGTGGTGGGAGACATGGGTGGGGGCCTGGTGGAGGCTGCCCCTGGTGGCTGGGGGGTGGGGTTGGTGGGAGACATGGGTAGGGGCCTGGTGGAGGCTGCCCCTGGGGGGTGGGGGTGGTGGGAGACATGGGTGGGGGCCTGGTGGAGGCTGCCCCTGGTGGCTGGGGGGAGGGGGTGCTGGGAGACATGGGTGGGGGCCTGCTGGCAGGTGCCCCACAGTGCTGGGGGGTGGGGGTGGTGGGGAACATGAGTTGGACATGGGTGGGGGCCTGCTGGCAGGTGCCCCACAGTGCTGGGGGTGGGGGTGGTGGGAGACATGGGTGGGGGCCTGGTAGAGGCTGCTCCTGCACTGCTGGGGGGTGGGGGTGGTGGGAGACATGGGTGGGGGCCTGGTGCAGGCTGCCCCTGGTGGCGTGGGGGTGGGGGTGGTGGGGAACATGAGTTGGACATGGGTGGGGGCCTGCTGGCAGGTGCCCCACAGGTGTCACGGCTATTCGCTTTACCCACAGTGCGATGCCTGACTTCAACATGGCGGGTTGCACTGACATGCCTGATTCCAACATGGCGGGCCTCGCGGACCGCTACAGTGTGTGTAGCAGTCTAGTCGTTGCGCCCCATCATGCTTTGCGATGTTTCCGGGATGGAACGCCGACGGCTTATCAACCTGCACATCCCGGACAAGGACGCGTTGCTACTCTCCTAGGAGCTGGCGAACGCTACGTGAGTTCGTGTTAGGGAATCTCTTACTCCCTCTTTTCAGTCTTGCTTTTGTCCATTTCTAATAATTATGACTGCGCTCTTTTGATCCTTACAGAACCTTGTTGTTGATGTGTGTTTTGTTGTTTAGGACGTCTCGGTGCCTTTCAGTCTTGTGGGTTCTCTGAGCTTTTCTAAGCTACTCGCCTTTGAAGAATGTGTTTCCTGCCACCGTATCCTACCGGCTTGGTTCCCTTGTGGTAGGCACTTGTTTAGTTTGGAGCATTGAGAGGGGTTTTGGTCTCTTTACCTGTGGATTCTTAGTTTAGTTTTTATTTATAACACAGATCCACCACCCTTTGACCTCATTCCTTCGGGACATCTGTTACCCCTAAATATTGAGAGGGTTTCTGGTCATTCTCGGTAAGATTGCCTTCAAGTCTTCTCCTTGACTAAAGGTGGCTCCTAGTTTCCTTTTCATTTGTTTGTTTACCATTCTTGTGCTTTGCTCTGCTTTGTCTAGCGTGCCCAGTCTCTTAGTCCATCCCTGGTCTTCTACTATTCTCGTTGCAAGGCCGTGTTACCAACTGATCATTTGGTAAGATTCCTGCTTAAGGGGTTATCTATCGGATTTCTAGGCTACCTTAAGACTAATCACTCTGTCTCTCTATCTTTCATCAGCCGGCCTGGCATTACTGCTCTGGCCCCGATCTTCTAAAGACACGACCAGTCATCTCCAAAACTCCCGGGATAGCGTAACCTACGTCCACGGGGCTTCTCAAGGAGTCTACGTTCCCTAGCAGCTCCACAGGGTTTTATTCCCCAAGAGGGTTTCCCTGGGAACCTTCCTCTGCCCTGGCCTTTGTGCCGGCTCACTGGGAGTTTCTCGGGGGGAATTCTAATTGTCATCGGAAGATCGAAATAGACATCAATCTCCACCTGGATGTTCGTTGTCTTCTAATCCTCATCAATCCTTGTTCCATTTCCCAGGTGAGAGACCTTTTTGTTTCTATGTAATCCTCACACGGGGTCGTTCTGAATGAGATACAGTGAAGTTTTGTTTAAAGCCATAACAGTTAGCAACGCCCGAAAAAGGAAGAAGAGTCGCTGTTTTCACTTTCAGTTGCCCCTGGTGGGGAATACATTTTGACTATAGGGCTAGGATGGATCCACAGCAGCAACAGATTCAACAATTGATTGCTGCAGTGCAATCCCTGACTAATGAAGTTCAGCAATTGAAACAAGACAATACCTCCTTGAGACAGCAGCAGCAGCATGCGTCTCAACAGATTGCACAACAAGCTAATATATCTCGCATCCCCCATTGTTCCGAGGTTCCTCCCGGACCTCTTCCGGGTGGGCAATTTGATGGTAACCCGCATAGAGTGAAGGAGTTCCTTGAGGCATGTGCTGTGCAATTCGCATTTAAAGAACATTTTTTTCATACGGACCGGGATCGGGTTGGCTACATGGTATCTCAGATGGTAGGACCCGCATTGGCCTGGGTTACTCCTTTAGTTACAAATAATAACCCGTTATTGGACTCCTACACAGCCTTCTGCAATAGCATTCGTTCTATGTTTGGGCGACATGAGATTAAGGTTGCTTCACAAGAACATCTCTTGGATCTCAAACAGGGAAATTTAGACATACTGGCATATATCACCAAATTTAATCAAATGGCCAGTGAGACCACATGGTCGGATGATGCGCAGGTCACAATATTTAGGAGGGGTTTATCAGAAGATCTCAAGGATGAGGTCTCCAGAGTTCCACGTCCCACCTCTCTCACAGAGTTCATCGCCCTAGTGATGCAGATCGATTACCGTATGAAGGAGAGGATGGCTGAAAGGAGGAAGGGTAGGATCACAAGACCTTCCTTTGTCCCTTCAACCTCTAAAGCCCCGCCAACAGATGAACCTATGCAACTGGGTTCTGCATCTCGTGGACCTTTGAGTCCCGAGGAGAGAAGTCGCAGACGAAGCCTGGGACTGTGTATGTACTGTGGCGCCAACTCCCACTCTGTTCAAGAATGTCCTATTGCTCCAGTTCGGCGGTCGGGAAACGCCAACGCCCGGTCGTAAGAGGAACCACGATCCGGGAACCTAAGTCTGATCAAGGTTCCTCACATACTTCACATTCTTTCTATTGCACCAACCTTTCAACCACCAATATGTTGGTATTAAAGGTTTCCTTCACAATAGGAAGTCTCATTTTACAAGATGTTCTGGCCCTAATTGATAGTGGGGCTGCAGGAAATTTCGTGGACGACCACTGGGCTGCTTCTTTAAAGATTCCACGTTCCCCTAAAGAGGAACCGATTCCTGTTGAAAGTGTGGATGGAAGCCCTCTGATCTCGGGTCCCATCAAAGATCAGACCGCAGCAATCCAAATGTCCATTTCTACCCATCAGGAGATTCTAACCCTAGATATAATACGAGCAGCCCATCATCCGGTAATCTTAGGATTACCTTGGCTCAGGAAACATAATCCGTTTATCAACTGGACCGCTGGGTCCTTCTTTCTTGGTTCAGAGTTCTGTCTGACAAACTGCATAGGAAATCACCAAAGGGTCGCCATAGAATCTTCTCCTTTCTCAAGTAATACTAAAGGTGTACATTCTCTCAATCAGATCGGGGGCCTCCCTGAAGTTTACGAGAGTTTTCAGGACGTATTTCTGTCCTCAGAATTTAACCAGTTGCCTCCCCACAGGAGAGACGACTGTGCTATAGATTTGATACCTGATCAACCGCTTCCCTTTGGGCGTATGTATATTCTGTCTAACATGGAAAAAGAGGTGCTGCGTGAATATCTTCGCTCCAATTTGATGAATGGACTGATAACAGAATCTACATCCCCAGCTGCTGCCTCTTTGTTCTTTGTAGCCAAGAAGAATTCTACGGAATTACGTCCCTGTATAGACTTCCGCGGTTTGAACAAGATCACTGTGCCCGACAAATACCCCATGCCACTTATCCCTGACATTCTTGAAGCAGTAAAAGGGGCTACTATATATACAAAGTTGGACTTAAAAGGAGCATACCACCTGATACGGATAAGGCCCGGGGACGAATGGAAGACGGCTTTTAGAACACCGTTTGGGCATTATCAGTACAGGGTCATGCCTTTTGGGCTATCTAACGCCCCTGCTATTTTCCAACGCTTTATGGACCATCTTTTTTCTGACGTTCTCTTACACAGTATGGTGGTGTACTTAGATGACATTTTGATTTTTTCCTCCTCCATACAAGACCACATACCACACGTTCAAGAGGTGCTTCGACGTCTACAACAAAATCATTTGTTCTGCAACCCCGAGAAGTGTTTATTTCATCAATCCAAAGTTACTTACTTGGGATACGTTTTATCCGCCAAGGGGATAGCAATGGACCCAGAAAAGGTCTTGGCTGTACGAGACTGGCCTACACCCACGTCTGTTAAAGAAATTCAACGCTTTATAGGGTTCGCGAATTTCTATCGAAGATTCATACCTGAATTCTCAAGACTTACGCAGCCACTCACCAATCTTCTTAAGAAGGGAGTCATGTTTGTCTGGTCGGCAGCTACTCAACAAGCCTTTGATAGACTTAAGAAGTTATTTACATCAGCACCGATTCTTCTAACGCCTAATCAGAACCGAAGATTCATCGTGGAGACTGATGCCTCCCAACATGCTTTAGGCGCCGTCCTACTACAACCGGACGACCTTGATCAGGAGAGACCTGTTGCCTTTCTTTCCAAAACTCTTTTGCCTTCTGAGATCAACTGCACGGTCCTGGAGAAGGAACTTCTCGCCATCAAGCGTGCCTTTGAGGAATGGCGGCATTTACTTTTAGGAGCCAAATTCTCGGTCGAAGTAAGGACATCGAGGCTTCACCTCCACATTGGATCTTGTTTTACGTTTCTTTTGGTGGCCTGCTGTTCGAAGGGACACCAAGGAATATGTGAGTTCATGTCCCACATGCTTACAAAATAAGATACCTAGACAAGCACCATTGGGAGAACTGGTCAGAATGCCCTTGCCGTCCCGTCCATGGCAAATAATATCCACGGACTTCATCGTAGATCTGCCCCAATCTCAGGGCTATTCTACTATTATGGTCACAATTGATACCTTGACAAAACTGGCACATTTTGTTCCTTTGTTTGGGATACCCTCTGCATCTCAAATGGCACGTATTTTCATCAGACATGTTTTTACCCTTCATGGCTTACCTGAAACAATCATTTCGGACAGAGGTCCACAGTACACGTCCCAATATTGGAAACTAGTTTGTCGAATTCTGGGGGTATCCAGGGCTCTTAGTTCTGGCTACCACCCCCAATCAAATGGTCAAACAGAAAGGCTAAATCAAACATTAGAAGGATACCTCAGAAGCTACATCTCTGCGGCTCAGGACGATTGGAAGGACCTCCTGCCCCTAGCTGAGTTTGCGTATAATAACTCTTACCATTCGGCCATTCATACATCTTCTTTTCAGTGCACTTTTGGGTTCAGTCCAACATCCTTTCCCACTATGAAGAGGTCTGACACTAAATTCCCAGACCTAAATAAACTAACGGAACAAATCCGCCAAGGACACCGCTCTGCGGTTATCGCTCTACGACATTCTCAGGACAGGAGAAAACACTTCGCTGATCGTCATCGCACTCCAGCACCTGTCATCAAACCCGGAGATTGGGTATGGCTTTCTTCAAGGTTTCTACCTAGACATCTTGTTCCGTCTAAACTCTCTCCTCGATATTTTGGCCCCTTCCGAGTAATCGCCGCCATAGGATCCGCGGCTTTCAAACTCCGTTTACCTAATTCCTGGTCAAGAATACACCCAGTTTTTCATGTGTCACAATTGAAGCCCGATAATCGCAGTACATTTCATCCCACGGTTACAGACTGTCCTGCGCCCATAATTTCCAATTCAGGGCCTGAATTTGAAGTCAAAGAAATTTGCGACTCCCGGTATCACCGGGGTCGTCTTCAGTACTTAATAGATTGGAAAGGGTACTCGCCTGCTGATCGTACCTGGGAACCAGCATCTGCCATCCACGCTCCTCGGCTGATTAAAAGATTTAATACGAGACATCCAGGCAAACCGGGAGGTGCCAACCCTAAGGGGGGCCATACTGTCACGGCTATTCGCTTTACCCACAGTGCGATGCCTGACTTCAACATGGCGGGTTGCACTGACATGCCTGATTCCAACATGGCGGGCCTCGCGGACCGCTACAGTGTGTGTAGCAGTCTAGTCGTTGCGCCCCATCATGCTTTGCGATGTTTCCGGGATGGAACGCCGACGGCTTATCAACCTGCACATCCCGGACAAGGACGCGTTGCTACTCTCCTAGGAGCTGGCGAACGCTACGTGAGTTTGTGTTAGGGAATCTCTTACTCCCTCTTTTCAGTCTTGCTTTTGTTCATTTCTAATAATTATGACTGCGCTCTTTTGATCCTTACAGAACCTTGTTGTTGATGTGTGTTTTGTTGTTTAGGACGTCTCGGTGCCTTTCAGTCTTGTGGGTTCTCTGAGCTTTTCTAAGCTACTCGCCTTTGAAGAATGTGTTTCCTGCCACCGTATCCTACCGGCTTGGTTCCCTTGTGGTAGGCACTTGTTTAGTTTGGAGCATTGAGAGGGGTTTTGGTCTCTTTACCTGTGGATTCTTAGTTTAGTTTTTATTTATAACACAGATCCACCACCCTTTGACCTCATTCCTTCGGGACATCTGTTACCCCTAAATATTGAGAGGGTGTCTGGTCATTCTCGGTAAGATTGCCTTCAAGTCTTCTCCTTGACTAAAGGTGGCTCCTAGTTTCCTTTTCATTTGTTTGTTTACCATTCTTGTGCTTTGCTCTGCTTTGTCTAGCATGCCCAGTCTCTTAGTCCATCCCTGGTCTTCTACTATTCTCGTTGCAAGGCCGTGTTACCAACTGATCATTTGGTAAGATTCCTGCTTAAGGGGTTATCTATCGGATTTCTAGGCTACCTTAAGACTAATCACTCTGTCTCTCTATCTTTCATCAGCCGGCCTGGCATTACTGCTCTGGCCCCGATCTTCTAAAGACACGACCAGTCATCTCCAAAACTCCCGGGATAGCGTAACCTACGTGCAGGGCTTCTCAAGGAGTCTACGTTCCCTAGCAGCTCCACAGGGTTTTATTCCCCAAGAGGGTTTCCCTGGGAACCTTCCTCTGCCCTGGCCTTTGTGCCGGCTCACTGGGAGTTTCTCGGGGGGAATTCTAATTGTCATCGGAAGATCGAAATAGACATCAATCTCCACCTGGATGTTCGTTGTCTTCTAATCCTCATCAATCCTTGTTCCATTTCCCAGGTGAGAGACCTTTTTGTTTCTATGTAATCCTCACACGGGGTCGTTCTGAATGAGATACAGTGAAGTTTTGTTTAAAGCCATAACAACAGGGCTGGGGGGGTGGGGGTGGTGGGAGACATGGGTGGGGGCCTGGTGGAGGCTGCCGCTGGTGGCTGGGGGGTGGGGGTGCTGGGAGACATGGGTGGGGGGCCTGCTGGCAGGTGCCCCACAGTGCTGGGGGGTGGGGGTGGTGGTGAACATGAGTTGGACATGGGTGGGGGCCTGCTGGCAGGTGCCCCACAGTGCTGGGGGGTGGGGGTGGTGGGGAACATGAGTTGGACATGGGTGGGGGCCTGCTGGCAGGTGCCCCACAGTGCTGGGGGGTGGAGGTGGTGGGAGACATGGGTGGGGGCCTGGTGGAGGCTGCCCCTGGTGACTGGGGGGTGGGGGTGGTGGGAGACATGGGTGGGGGCCTGGTGGAGGCTGCCCCACAGTGCTGGGGGGTGGGGGTGCTGGGAGACATGGGTGGGGGTCTGGTGGAGGCTGCCCCTGGTGGTTGGGGGGTGGGGGTGGTGTGAGACATGGGTGGGGGCCTGGTGGAGGCTGCCCCTGCACTGCTGGGGGTGGGGGTGCTGGGAGACATGGGTGGGGGCCTGGTGGAGGCTGCCCCTGCACTGCTGGGGGTGGTGGGAGACATGGGTGGGGGCCTGGTGGAGGCTGCCCCTGCACTGCTGGGGGGTGGGGGTGGTGGGAGACATGGGTGGGGGCCTGGTGGAGGCTGCCCCTGGTGACTGGGGGGTGGGGGTGGTGGGAGACATGGGTGGGGGCCTGGTGGAGGCTGCCCCTGCACTGCTGGGGGGTGGGGGTGGTGGGAGACATGGGTGGGGGCCTGGTGGAGGCTGCCCCTGGTGGTTGGGGGTGGTGTGAGACATGGGTGGGGGCCTGGTGGAGGCTGCCCCTGCACTGCTGGGGGGTGGGGGTGGTGGGAGACATGGGTGAGGGCCTGGTGGAGGCTGCCCCTGCACTGCTGGGGGTGGGCGTGGTGGGAGACATGGGTGGGGGCCTGGTGGAGGCTGCCCCTGGTGGCTGGGGGGTGGGGGTGGGGGTGGGAGACATGGGTGGGGGCCTGGTGGAGGCTGCCCCTGGTGGCTGGGGGGGTGGGGGTGGTGGGAGACATGGGTGGGGGCCTGGTGGAGGCTGCCCCTGGTGGATGGGGGGTGGGGGTGGTGGGAGACATGGGTGGGGGCCTGGTGGAGGCTGCCCCTGGTGACTGGGGGGTGGGGGTGGTGGGAGACATGGGTGGGGGCCTGGTGGAGGCTGCCCCTGGGGGGTGGGGGGTGGTGGGAGACATGGGTGGGGGCCTGGTGGAGGCTGCCCCTGGTGGCTGGGGGGTGGGGGTGCTGGGAGACATGGGTGGGGGCCTGCTGGCAGGTGCCCCACGGTGCTGGGGGTGGGGGTGGTGGGGAACATGAGTTGGACATGGGTGGGGGCCTGCTGGCAGGTGCCCCACAGTGCTGGGGGGTGGAGGTGGTGGGAGACATGGGTGGGGGCCTGGTGGAGGCTGCCCCTGGTGACTGGGGGGTGGGGGTGGTGGGAGACATGGGTGGGGGCCTGGTGGAGGCTGCCCCACAGTGCTGGGGGGTGGGGGTGCTGGGAGACATGGGTGGGGGTCTGGTGGAGGCTGCCCCTGGTGGTTGGGGGGTGGGGGTGGTGTGAGACATGGGTGGGGGCCTGGTGGAGGCTGCCCCTGCACTGCTGGGGGGTGGGGGTGCTGGGAGACATGGGTGGGGGCCTGGTGGAGGCTGCCCCTGCACTGCTGGGGGTGGTGGGAGACATGGGTGGGGGCCTGGTGGAGGCTGCCCCTGCACTGCTGGGGGGTGGGGGTGGTGGGAGACATGGGTGGGGGCCTGGTGGAGGCTGCCCCTGGTGACTGGGGGGTGGGGGTGGTGGGAGACATGGGTGGGGGCCTGGTGGAGGCTGCCCCTGCACTGCTGGGGGGTGGGGGTGGTGGGAGACATGGGTGGGGGCCTGGTGGAGGCTGCCCCTGGTGGCTGGGGGGTGGGGGTGGTGGGAGACATGGGTGGGGGCCTGGTGGAGGCTGCCCCTGGTGGCTGGGGGGTGGGGGTGGTGGGAGACATGGGTGGGGGCCTGGTGGAGGCTGCCCCTGGTGGCTGGGGGGTGGGGGTGGTGGGAGACATGGGTGGGGGCCTGGTGGAGGCTGCCCCTGGTGGCTGGGGGGTGGGGGTGGTGGGAGACATGAGTTGGACATGGGTGGGGGCCTGCTGGCAGGTGCCCCACAGTGCTGGGGGTGGGGGTAGTGGGAGACATGGGTGGGGGCCTGGTGGAGGCTGCCCCTGGTGACTGGGGGGTGGGGGTGGTGGGAGACATGGGTGGGGGCCTGGTGGAGGCTGCCCATGGTGGCTGGGGGTGCCGGGAGACATGGGTGGGGGCCTGCTGGCAGGTGCCCCACAGTGCTGGGGGGTGGGGGTGGTGGGGAACATGAGTTGGACATGGGTGGGGGCCTGCTGGCAGGTGCCCCACAGTGCTGGGGGTGGGGGTAGTGGGAGACATGGGTGGGGGCCTGGTGGAGGCTGCCCCTGGTGACTGGGGGGTGGGGGTGGTGGGAGACATGGGTGGGGGCCTGGTGGAGGCTGCCCCTGCACCGCTGGG